>NW_016807365.1:980290-994844 GCF_001698545.2 Rhinopithecus bieti
GATGTCCTTCTTTAGCCCACTGTGATAGTATTACCGCCACAAAACTGCCACTGCTTATTGGCACAACAAATAATGGCTAGTATTAATCCATTCATACACAGAACTGGATATGGATCAAGTACAAATAAGAAAAAATGTGACAACTATGTGCCAGCTAGACATTTTCTTTAAGTACCTTCCATTTCATTTTACAACTCTAGATGTATACAAGAAGATCAAGAGTTTCAAAAGAAAAAGCATTTTGGAAGGAGATTATTTTGGTTATTCTTGTGCCCTAAGGGGTGGTCTGTTAAACATTTATTTTTTATGAAAGAAATCTCTCATGAAACTCCATTAGATAACAAAGCAACTTAACTAAAACAAAGATTGCCAGCAATACGACTCCCATTCAGTAATTGGATACATTGTTTAAAATTGGGTAAAACATTATTGTCCTAATTTACTTAGTCATGATTTTTATCTCATGAATATAATTAGCAATGAGAGTTGAAGATAGTAGAACCACAATTGCAGTTTCCTTTGCTCTGCCTTAACTCTGATTATCTAAATAATATAGCTCACTTTTATGATTAGTACATAAATAAAGTCTGAGTATTTCTTGCCATTCATTACTTTATCTTGAAAACAGAGAGTATTTACTTTTTGTGTGGCAAAGGAGGCCTAATGGGGAACCTTGACCTTCATCTCAACTTGACAGTTTAAAGGTGCTCCATCCTTTCCCTTTTGCTTGCCATGTGTCTGAAAAAGACTAGTATAAAAAAATATATAAAGAACTTTCAAAACTTAAGAGTGAACAAAGTCAAATTAGAAAGTGGGCAAAAGACATGAATATACTTTTCACTGAAAAGAATATATGTTTAGAAAATCAGAGCATGAAAGGATGTTAACATCATTAGCCATTAGGCTAATTAAGCCATGAAAACTTAAAACCCTAATGGGATTTCAATATATACCCAATGAAATAGTTAAAATAAAAAATTAATGACAACTCTGAGTGCTGGCAAGGCTGCAAAGAAACTACATAACTCCTGCATGGTTGATGGAAACGTAAAATAACAAAGCCATTCTCTATAGCAATTTGATACTTTCTTTAAAAAACAAACAAACAATTTAACATGCAATGATGTTATGACTCAGTAATTTCACTCCTGAGCATTTACAGCAGAGTAATTTTTTAAAACCATGTTAATTCAAAACTTTACACAAATATTCAGAGCAGCTTTATTTTTAATAATCCCAAACTGGAAACAGCCTAGACATTTGTGAAGGAGTGAATAAGTTTAAACAAAATGTATTATGTTCATGCAATGAAGCACTACTTAGCAACTAAAATAAATGAGTTATTGATATAGGCAACAACCTCCATAAATCTTCAGAGAATTATGCTGAGTAAATAAATCTAATCACAAAAGATCATGCAATGTGGAATTTCCCTTATATAACATTACTGAAGTGACAAAATTATGAGAATGGAGGAAAGATTAGTGGTTGTCAAGGGTTAAAGATGAGATGAAAAAGAGGAAAATGGATGTGGTTAGGAAAGAACAACATGAGGGTTTCCATGGTAATGGAAATATTCTGTATGTTGACTAAATCGATCTCCATATATTGGTTATGATATTGTACTATAGTTTTGCAAGATGTTACCATTGGGAGAAGTGAGATAAGGTTACAAGACATCTCTCTATATTATTTCTTACAACTGCAAGTAAATCTACAATTATATCAAAATTTAAAGGTTATTTTAAAAAGAGAGTTCTTAAATTAATAATTCATTCTCCCAACTTTAGAAATTAGAAAAGGAAGACTAAAGTAAGCACAAAGCAATAAAAATGAAGAATAATACAGATTAGAGCAGAAATCAATCAAATAGAAAATGAAATAAAAAACAATAAAGAAGTTTAATGACCCAAAGTTTGAATCTTTGAAAAGATAAACAAAATTGAGAAATATTTACATGATAAATAATAAAAAAGGCTGGGCTCGGTGGCTAACGCCTAAAATCCCAGCATTTTGGGAGGCCGAGGTGAGTGGGTCACTCGAGGCCAGGAGTTCATGACTAGCCTGACAAACATGGTGAAACTCTATCTCTACTAAAAATACAAAAATTAGCCAGGCGTGTTGGTGGGCGCCTGTAATCCCAGCTACTCAGGAGGCTGAGGCAGGAGAATCACTTGGACTTGGGAGGTGGAGATTACAGTGAACCCAGATCCTGCCATTTCATTGCAGCCTGGGTGACAACAGCGAAACTTTGTCTTAAAAAAGAAAAAAAAAAAAAGAGAAAGAAAGAAAAGAAAAAAGAGATAACATGTTGATTACCAAAATCAGGAACAAAGATTACTACTACCAACCCTCCCCCACCCCATCCAAATATATGAATTATAAGGGAAATACTATAAAACACTTTGTGACCACAAAGTATACAACTTATATTTAAGATACAAAGTCTTGAAACTATATAAAGTACCACAGCTGAAACAAAAATGAATAGAAAATCTGAATAAATATGTTTAATTAGCAATTAAAAGTCTTCCATAAGGGAATATATAGGACTACATGACTTCACTGGTAAGCTATTTCACACATTCAATGAAAAAAATGATACCCACACTCGGAAAATAGAAAAAGAGAGAAACTTCACAATTCATGTTATAAGGCCTATATTCAAAAGCAAAATGAAAAAAGAAAGAAAGGAAAAAAAATTTTTTAAAGAAAAAAATAAAATAAAATTACAGATCAATATACCTCACAAATATAGACACAAAATCTCCAATTAAATATTATCAAACTAAATTCAACCATATATAAAAATGATTACACTCCATGACTAAGTGAAATTAATCCCAGAAATGCAAGATTGTTTTGTATTTAAAAGTAACTAATGTAATATGCTATCTTATAAAATAAGGAACTGAAATGAAATGATTATCTCAATGATGCAGGAAAAGGATTTGACAGACTCTAACATGAATTAACTTAAAAAATAGAATAGAAATTCTTCAACCTGATAGAGGACATCAACAACAACAACCAAAAACACTATATTTTACAGCACATCTAATGGTGAAAGTCTGCATGTCATCCCCTCAAAAGTGGTGAGATGCCAAAAATATCTATAATGTTCACTCTCACTAATTGTATCCGATATTGCACTGGAAGTTATAGTCAACACAATGAAGAAAACATTGATAAAGCCATCAGGAAATGGAAGTGGCCAGGCTTAATAGCTCAGGCCTGTAATCCCTGTGCCTTGGGAGGTCAAGTTAGGAGGATTACTTGAGGCTGAGAGTTCAGAACTAGCTTGGGAAACAAAGAGAGATCTTCTTCTTTACAAATTTATTTATTTTTGTAATTAGCCAGGCATGGTGGCATTCACCTCTCAGTCCTAGGTACTCAGAAGATTGAGGCAGGAGAATTGTTTGAGCCCAGGAGTTCAAGGTTGCAGTGAGCTATGATTGCAAGACATGATTGCACTCCAGCCTGGTAGATAGAGCAAGACACTTTCTCTCTTAAAAAAAATTAAGAAAATAATTATATTCACAATACTATAAAAATAAACCCTTGGAAGTAAATTTAGCAAAATGTTTGTAAGATTGGTGTGCTGAAAACTAATAATCTAAGCAAATGGAAAATCATTCAATGCTCATGGATTAGGAGACCTACTATTTTTTTTTTTAGTAATTCTCCCATCATAGATCTATAGATTTAATACTCTTGTTACCATACATTAGCCATATTGTATGAACATAAATATTTCATTTGTGAGCCTCATATCTAATTATTTGCTAATTACATATAAAATAATTATTTTAATATGAGCTCTTTGAAAAGCACATTAAAAATGGTTCCCTGAGAACTTGGCTTTCAAGTTCAGATGGAACTATTCAATTTGAACTAGAAAATTTAATAACCAAGGTGTCATCTTCTGCCTCATTATCTTTTTATTTGGAAAACTATGTTAGACTCCAAGGTATTGAGTTGATAGGGAGAGTTGAGGAAGAAATTTTCAGTCTCTCTTTACTTCAGGGTAAGAGAAGTAACCAGTTTAATTGTTCAGAACCTGACATTTATTTAGTCATGTCTTCTTAGTGCTCAGGTTTATTGTCTTCAACGACTGGATACCAATCTGCTTCCTTTTTGACTTTCCTAGGCTCAGATTCATCAGATTCTCTACTTGTGTCATTTGGAATGGAAAGACTTTCCCACAGGGTAGAGGTTATTCTTTCTCTTTCTTCATTCTCTCTCTCTCTCTCTCTCTCTCCATCACAATTTTTGCCAAGTGCAAGCCAGGTTTTTGGTCAAGCTAGGTTTTTATTGCATGCTTCCCTTCAACTACATATGAAAGCAATCTATTGAATAATATTTAATTTGGTCTCAAATGTAAACCATACCCTCCAACCTAGTATTTCTACCAAATAACCATGAACTGAAATTTACTTCATAGTTCTGACTTTCATAACTTGTTTCCCAATTTATCTTCAATTTTCATTTTTTTTAACCATTGATATCAACTCTGGAGAAAAGAATACATCTTACACCCTGCATAACAACAGGTACAATAAAAGAAGTATGTTCCTTAATGTGAGAAGAATGTTAACCCATTTCAATCACAAGTATTTGATTTTCTCCATGGGTAACACTATGCTATGCATTGTGGAGTTTACAGAAGAGTTGAGATATGATCCTGACTTTGTGGTATACAATTTCATCTGATAGGGCAAGGCATATGTGGTACAATAAAGATATAGATGTTACTGATGTACATGAGAGCCTTGTGGGCTGAGTTTCCTTATAGAAGTGGAGTTTGTGCAATCTTGAAATGGATAGCATCTGGATAAGAAAAGAGTCAATCGAGTAAGAGAAATGCCCCCAAATTGCTTCTGCAATGGTAGAACAGCTTCCTTCATAAAAAGCTACATAGACTTTTAAATTTAAAATGATAACATCTTATAAAATAATATATAAATACCATTTACTTTTATGTCTAATACATTTAGGGAAAGTGTCTAAGGCAATGTTAAAAATTCTATTTCAAATCTTCGCATGCAACTCCTTTCACTAAATAATAGTGAACTGTCTTTTGAAATAATCAGATACTTCAAAATTAGTTTTCTTTTCAAATAATGCAATGTAGTAAAATGTGGACTTGCAGAGTTCTTAGTTTACTGTGATTCTTCTATGAAAATAATGTAAAACTACTTTAAAATTTTCCTTAAATTTCTCACAAGTGTAAAGTAAGTACGACACCACAAGCAATATTTGCTGAATTATTACAATGTATTATATGTATTTTACTTAATTAGTTTGATATTGAGAACTTTTTTCAAATAATAATTCTCTGAGATGAAGATAAAGTGGATGAAAATTGAAGTAAAGATGTATTCACCCTACAAGACTTAATAGAGAGACTGCACAGAACTCAACATTAGCCAAGGGATTAAAGAGGCAGAGCAGAAACTGCTTCCAATGTTGTTTCCAAATAAATAAATAAATAAATAAATAAATAAATCTTTTCAGGTGTTTTCTTCCAAGGAGAGAGTAACACTAACCTCTATCTTCATGTACACATTTTTCCAGGCTTCTGGAGCTTGTCGGTGATTCCTAAACTTGGCTTTATATTAGACTCATCCAGCGACCCATTAAAATCCCAATGTCACCAGGCATGGTGGCTCACACCTGTAATTCAAGCTACATGAGTGGCTGAGGCAGAAGGATCCCTCAAGTCCAGGAGTTCGAGGCTGCAGTGAGCTATGATCATGCCACTGTACACTAGTCCAGGTGACAGACTGAGACCCTGTCCCCTCCCCCTCCAAAAATCCTGATGTTCAGGTTATCAAATTAGAATTTTTGAAGGTATCATTGAGGCAGTGCTATTAAAAGCAAAGACAAAATGAAGCAAGTAAGCAAACCACTTGATTCTGATGTGGAACAAACTTTAAGAACCACCAGGTAGAAAAAGAAAACAAATTCATTAATACTGATTGTCTATTACCTTTAAATAACCTAGATCTCAAGAGATCCTAATATACAAAACCTTGGGCTAGGACCTGAGAATCTATTACAATTAGCATTTTCATTAATCTGAATATCTCACTCATATCATTCACAAAATTCAATATAAGATGGATCACAGACCTAAATATGAATGCTAAAGCTTCTAGAAGAATACTTTGAGGAACATCATAGTGATCTTGGGTGAGATAAACAATGATTTTTTTCTGGAGCACAGAATGTATTAAACATATAAATAAAATTGTATTAATGTTTTACTATATTAAACATATTCATTTATTCAAAAAACCTCATTACATATATAAGGAACTCCTTATACAACAACAGAAAAGCAACTTAAAAAGGTTGGCAAAGTGACTGAATAAATTTTCTTCAAAGACATACAAATAGCCAAAATGTATATGAAAAGATGTTTAACATGGCTAATGATCAGAGAAATATCATTAGCCATGTTGAACATGACTAATGATATTTGGGAAAGCCACAATATGATATCACTTCTTACCCATTAGGAGAACCATTATAAAACAAAACAAGACATAGCAAGGGTTGGCAGTGATATGGAGAAACTGGAACGCTTGTACACTCTTGTTGTAAATTGGGATGTAAATTGGTTCAGCCACTGAATAACAGTATGGAATTTCCTCAAGAAAACAAAAATTAGAACTACTACATGATCCAACAATCTTACTCTTGGGCATATGTCCAAAAGAATGAAAATTAGGATGTGGTAGAGTTACCTGCACACCCCTGTTCTTTGCAGCATCACTCACAAAAAACAAAATTTGAAAACTTAAATGTCCATTAGTGCATGAATGGATAAAGAAAATGTGGTGTATAAATACAATGGAATATTTTCAGCTTTAAGAAGGAAGGACATTCTGCCATTTGCAACAACATGGATGAACCTGGAGGATATCATGCTAAGTGTGATAAGTCAGTCACAGAAGGACAAATTCTGCATGATTTCACTTATATAAGCTTTCTAAAATAGTCAAACTCATAGAAATAGAGAGTAGAATGGTTAGGGGAAGGAGGAAGAAGGGTTGCTGTTCAATGGGTATAAAGTTTCAGTTGTGTAAGTTGCATAAATTCTAGAGATTTTCTGTACAACATCACGCCTATACTTAACAGTATTATATTGTACATTTAAAACCTTATTAAGAGGATAGATCACAAGTTATGTTTTTATCCCAATTAAAAATGAATAGAAATGTCACAGTGAGATAACATATGAGTGCATAAATATTTGAAATACATAGACCTGACAAAAGATTTCTACGGAGAATAAATAAATCCTATAAATTGTTATGCAGAAGACAAATCACTCAATTAAAAGTGGGTAAAACACTTGAACAGTCAATTCATAAAAGAAGACAGTCAAGTGGATAATCAGGATAAGAAAATGTGCTGAACACAGTTGGTCATCAGAAAAATGAAAATAAAAACCTTAATGAAATGTCATTACATATTGAAGAGTGCTGGTGAAATTAAAATGGCTAAATACCTGGAGACCAATATGGGAGGACAGCTTGAGCCCAGGAGTTCAAGACTGCAGTGAGCTATGATTGTACCACTCCACTCCAGCCTGTGTGACAGAGGAAGACCTCATCTCTTAAGAAAAAAAATTTGGGAACTGAATGTACCAATTTTGAAGAAGTTATGGAACAAAGAAAATCTCATACATTTGTGGTGGGAGAGTATATTGTATAGCTATATTTTAAAGAAGTTTGACTATTTCTTATAAAGTTAAACTGCATACATACCCAATGACATTGTAATTCAATTTATAGGTATATTCCAAAAATAAATGAGGGTGTGTATTCACACAATAGAGACAGATATAAAATTATTCATAGCAGTTTGTGTTTTTTGTAGGCAAAAACTGGATGTAACATCTATAAAGAGGAGAAGAGATAAACAAATTATGATATTGACTTAGAGTAATAATACATAGCAATAAAAAATAAAATATTGACACATAAAACAACATGGATATATCTCCAAAACATCATGTTGAGTAAAATAGGTCAGACACAAAAGCCTAAAATCTATATGACTCCAGACAAATTAAGTTTAGTTAGAGGCAAAAGAAAACTATGGTCACAGTAGAATATCCTTTGACCAATGGTTGTTATTAACTGGAATCAAGCACCAGAAGATTTTCTGTGGTAGTGAAACTGTTCTTTATCTTAATATGGGTGGTGTGAATATGAGTGCATAAATATTTAAAGTTAAGGTATACACCTTAAATATGTTCATTTCATAAAATACAAATTTAGTCTTGGTAATGTACCTCCAAAATTACTTCTCAGCAAACCTACCTTCAAAACATTTAAATAACTTTTTTGACTGCTGTTATCCACCCAGGCCAAGCCAACATCATGTCTCACCTGAATTTTTATCCCCCTTCCTGCTTCTGCATTAGCCCTCACCTTCAATCTATTCTCAATACCCAAGCAAGAATATAACATAATATAATAGAGATCATGCCACTCTGCTCATCCACTTTAAAGGACTTCTAATTCCGCTCTGAGTCGTTATTGTACAGATTTTACAGCTCTACTCATGCTTCCCACCAGGCACACCTCTTTGATCACAGCCATGTTGCTCTTCCCCTCATGCCTCTGTTCCAGCTTTACTGTACCCAACACTTCCTGATGCTCTTTGGGCAGGCTTGGAATTGTCTCTGTGTTAGTCCATTTGAGCATCTATAACAAAGTATCATAGAGTAAGTAGCTTATAAATGACAGAAATTTATTTTTCACAGGTCTGCAAGCTAAGTCCTAGATCAAGGTGCTTAAATATTCCATATATGGTGAGACCCTATTTCCTAGTTCATAGACTCATCTTCTTCTTCATATGATGGAGTCATCATATGGTGGAAGGGACAAACCAAACCCCTCAGGCATCTTTCATAAAGGCACCGATCTCCTTCATGAAGGCTCTGTATTCATGACATCCAAAGGCCTTAACTTTTAATAGTATCATACTGTGAATTAGATTTCAATGTATGAATTAGGTGGAGTTGCCAACATTCAGATCATAGCACTCTCACATTAGATGCTTTGTACATGGTTTCTCTGACTGAAAACACCTGTCTTCAAATCCCCCCTGGATTGTTTTCTTACCTCCTGTATTAATTCCTTCTCATGCTGCTAATAAAAACATATCCTAGACTGGGTCATTTATAAAGGAAAGAGGTTTAATTGAGTCACAGTTCTGCACAGCTGGTGAGACCTCAGGAAACTTACAGCCGTGATGGAAGGGGAAGTAACACATCCTTCTTCATGTGGTGGCAGCAAGGAGAAGTGCCAAGCAAAATGAGGGAAAAACCCCTGATAAAACCATCAGAGAACATGAGAACACACTCATATCACAAGAACAGCAGCATGGGGGTAACTGACTCAGTGATTAAATTACCTCACACCAAGTCCCTCCCATGACACGTGGGGGTTATGGGAACTACAATTCAAGCTTTAGATTTAGTAGGGGGCCCAGTCAAACTATATCACCTCCTTCAAGTGTTTCACTCAAATGCTACCGTCTCCATCATGGTTTCCTTATTTCCCTACTTAAAATTAAATCTCCTCCTCGTGTTCTTTATTTGCTTTGTCTGCTTTACTTTCCTCCATAGCACTTATCAACACTTAACATGTTATGTAGTTTAATTATTTATGTTATTATATATCTCCTTCCAAGGGAACATAAGCTCCAAAAAGGCACAAGGCATAATTTTTTTCTTTTCTTTTTTTCATTGCTTTATCCGCAGTGCCTACAGGAGAATACATTACAAGTTAGGAGCTTAATGTGAATGAATGAATATTAGTCTTATTACCTTTTAAGTTTACCTTATTTTTTAAATTTTCTACATTTTCCATCTTCCTCCATCCTTTCCACCTTCCTAGGTCCTTTGAGATGTGTGTACAGAAAGCACCAACAGTAAGGTAAGAGAGTTCAACATTTGGATTAATGATACAATCTTGAGACAGTTTTGCTTTTCTGTTGCCTCTAGCAAAACCACATTCCTGCTGCTGTCAATTATGATGCACTGAGAAAACTTCAGGGACCTAAACTTTTTCCAGAGAAGACAGGCTTTACTGGTGTTCCAGTCCTAAGATGAGACCATTTATGCATCTTGGTTTATATTTTATTTTGTCGCCTTTATTCTCTTTCTCTTTATTTTTCTTTTCTTCTTTCTTACATTTTATTTCTGTTTGGGAAAGACCATGTACAAACAGAGTAATATGTGGACCCATGCCTATCCGTCTTACTATAATCATGTATTCATTGTACTTCATTGTATACATTTGGTACATATTCTATATATGGACATATGCTATGTTTGCTGTATATAATATATACATAACCATTTCTCTACTGATGGACTGTTACAGTGTTTTCAATTTCTGATAACAGCAAAAATGATCCTTCAGTTGCTATTATCAATATTTATTTGTACATATCAATGATCATTTTAGGGGATTAAAACTTAGAAGAAGAATTTCTAGGGAAACCATATATATTTAAAATGTGTATATACTTTTCACATTTTCATAGATAAAGAACATCCCTATTTTTTTCTCCACTAACAACAACACAAGATGACTGGAGAAAACAAATCACCAAATATTGTAAAGATACTTGCATGTTTTATAAGTAATTAATAACTACTTTCTCATAACAGTAAAACTATTTTGTTTTGTATGAGAGGACTTTTCACTTTAACTTTTAAAACTTATTACATGCAAATATAGATCCTTCAGTTGCTATTATCAATATTTATTTGTACATATCAATGATCATTTTAGGGGATTAAAAACTTAGAAGAAGAATTTCTAGGGAAACCATATATATTTAAAATGTGTATATACTTTTCACATTTTCATAGATAAAGAACATCCCTATTTTTTTCTCCACTAACAACAACACAAGATGACTGGAGAAAAACAAATCACCAAATATTGTAAAGATACTTGCATGTTTTATAAGTAATTAATAACTACTTTCTCATAACAGTAAAAACTATTTTGTTTTGTATGAGAGGACTTTTCACTTTAACTTTTAAAAACTTATTACATGCAAATATATCACACGAAACCCAAAAGCCATTGCGAGCACACTGGTTCCTGTCTTAATATTAAGTGTCAGATAAAAGACCTTTATCTTCCAGAAAGTTGTTTATAACATGCCAAATACGTGAACACCCAATACTCAAAGACATCTCTGTGATGCAATTTTGAAAGTTGGCAAAATGATTTTTTATCAATTTCATCCTACAAGTGCACAATTAGAAGATTGAAATAGGAAGTTTACAAGTTAATCCCTCCTTAAAAACTGCCATTAAACTGGAAAAAAATAAGAATTAACCTTTTTGGAACTCTGGATTCTAATCAGATAAATAGCAACCATTAGTAGAGTACTTGATACTATTGGTCTTTAGTAAGAAAATGGCTGCATGCACATGCCAGATACCATCACTCATTCTTACTCACAAGAGTCAAAAAGTGAAAACAAATCTGTATGTATGGATAAACAAAATGTGGTATATACATACAAGGGAATATTATTTAGCCATAAAAAGGGAATGATGTTCTGATACATGTTTACAACATGGATAAGTTTTGAAAACATTATGCTAAATAAAATAAGCCAGACACAAAAGGACAAATAGTATATGATTCTACTTATATGAAAGATCATGAATAGTCAGATTCATGTAGAAGGAATGCAGATTGCATGTTTCCAGGGCATGGAGGCTGGGGCAAGGGGAATGAAGAGTTATTGCTTAATGGTACAGAATTTCTGTTTGACATGATACAAAAGTTATGAAAACAGTGTTAGTTATACAATATTGTGAATGTATTCAATATCACTGAGTTTTGGAATTTAAAAAGCTCAAGTTGTACCTTTTATGTTATGTATATTTACCACCAGGTGATAACATTGTATTAATGTAGGTGAGTAAATTTGAACAGTTGTACCACTCTGGGGGAGGATACTGATAATAAGGGAGGCCATGCATGTGGAGGCAGGTGTATATAATCTATATATACACACATATATATAAACAATATGCATACATAATATATATATATATAATATTATACACACCCTGCCTCCACATGCATGTAATATATATATGCATATATACATATCCATAACTCACTCTAAGTTCAGGATGATCTCACCCCGAGATTTTTAACTTTATTATATCTGTAAAGCTCCTATTTCAAATAGGGTGACATTTACAGGTACTGGGATGGGAGAGGGTCTAGGACTCAGACAAAACTTTTTGAGGATACTATGTGACCCATTACAAGGCACAAAGTAATTACCATAGGCGAACGGCTTGTGAGAGCTCACTCCAGTTTGGAATATATTCATGTTTCCATGTAAGAGAAAAATTCATCCCTGCTTCAGTTCAGCTTGGCATCAGCACAAGGGTGGGATTCAGAGACATGTAAGTGTGGAATACCAGATGCCACCACATTTAAAAAAGCTGGCATACTAAGTTCGTAAACAATGTGGAGTATAAAGTTCAGCTAAGAATGCTTGTGCCATATGGTTTATGTATCTTATAATAGCCTTAATCACACTTCTAGTAATTTTCCCCATCATTGAGTACTAAAAAATAAAATTAGTAAAAAAATTAGATAGAATTAAAAAATATATATACCTCTTTCAGTGGAAGAATGCTGTCAGCACATTTTGTTATTTTATTCCATTGTATAAAGTCTCCCTAGTGCTCTCTTCATAAATGTATTGAAGGTTTGGCTAAATTGCATCAAATTTGTGATTAACTACAAACGTGAATACTATAAAATATTACAAAGGACAATCCGAGTACTATGTCATACCAATTTTACGATGGCTTAAATATTTACTTTAAGGGAGTAAAATAAGTTACAAAATAATATTTAAGAACACCTCAAATCCTTGAATAAGTTTAAAATGGTATTATTATTTGCAAAAGTTACATATGAAGTCAGCCAACTATTGAAAACTTATTTTCAATAACGGAAATATATGCATTATCTAAAACACATATTCCAATATTTTCAAGAAGCAAAATACTAAATTAAATCATCTGTCTTTAAATGTTTGTTTATTTTGGTTATAAAGGTCTATGAAAATGCTTAAAATTGGTATATTTGATCTAAAAAAATGCAATTTTTATTTTTAATGTATCATTTTTCCCGTTTATTCTTTTCTAAATAAAACTTTCATCCAAAGTAGATGACTAAAGAAACAAAATGCTGTTTTCTTTGTGAACTTGTAATACATTTCAATAATAATTAAGATGCTGTTCATGGTGTTAAAGTGCACAATATAACAAATTGCATTTGCCGTTGAATAGTAGCAGAGTAGAAGCTGAAAAAATAATGTATAGAAAGTAGCTTAAAACAGATGATAGCAGAGCAAAGAGTTTCCTGCCAACACCCTCTAAAAATCTGTCCTTTTAGGCTTTTGTGCTGGTATTAGATGTATATATATATATATACGTATTTTCCTTTTTCTGAGACGGGAGTCTCCCACTGTGGCCCAAACTGGAGTGCAGTTGCGCGATCTCCACTCACTGCAAGCTCCGCCTCCCAGGTTCACGCCATTCTCCTGCCTCAGCCTCCTGAGTAGCTGGGACTACAGGTGCCAGCCACCACACCCGGCTAATTTTTTTGTATTTTTTAGTAGAGACTGGGTTTCACAGTGTTAGCTAGGATGGTCTCGATTTCCTGACCTCGTGATCCACCCGCCTCGGCCTCCCAAAGTGCTGGGATTACAGGCATGGGCCACCGTGCCCGGCAGGTATTAAATTTAAGTTATAGACAAGACATATATATCTGACCTTTTCCTTTCCCTTTCTACACCCTGAGGTCAAAGTCTCCTATGAAAGGCCATTTGCAGCAAGTATTTTCAGCTGGGGTAGGAGGAGAAGGCGGGAGTAGGAGAGCAGAGCAGTATGATCACCTCTTGCCAATGTAATTTCACTTGATTTGCAACTAGTGTTTAGTAAAGAATTTTGCTGTACAAAAATAGTGTCTTAATTGGATTATTGTACGACAAAGTATGCATATTTCATGTTGTATTAGTATTTTATTAATAAGGCTAGGGAAACCTAGTAAATCCCTATACTGGAGTGAATTTGATTCTCCCGTAGAAACATAAATCCTCAGTGTGATGCAACTCAGTCCTTCTACTACAGTAGCTCTTTTATAAATGCCTTCCAAAGCTCCAAGAAGGAAAAAAGAATGTGACCCACTAAGCTCACACCATGAGTCTATATTGCAGAAACTTTTGTTCAACAAAACTGCAGATGCTCTATTGAATCCACTGGAGATTGTCCTGAGACTAAGGACAAGTTCATTTTATTAATTTTAACATTTTTAAATGCTTTCCTTTGGGGAATTCTAATTTATATATCAATATTCGGGTAATATTTGCTGAAAACACAAACTCTGAGAGTCAAAATGATCTGTGTTCACATTCTCGTTTTCTGTTATAACATAGAGACAACTACTTTATTATCTTTTAGAAACTTTCA
>NW_016807365.1:998813-1003625 GCF_001698545.2 Rhinopithecus bieti
ATCTTTGCAATGGTTTTGGAATTAAAATTTCATGTAAAAATGATTATGTAGATCAAGAAAAGTTGCAATTTTCTGGATTCCTGATATTTTAAATAAAAGTAGTTTCCAAAGGTGATTTATTTGTTTATTTTAATTTTTAATGTAAATTTTCACAATATAATCATCCTATATAATTTTATTTTTCAACTATTATTTTTGTTGACTCATTATTTAAGAAACAATTACTTCTAAATATTATTTTATAATTCTTATGTTATAATTAAAAATCACAGTTTGTTGAATAAAATATCTGATTTATTACTCCCCAAGTCAACATTAAATTATTGTATTGCTATATCATGTATTTTGATGGTAATAACTCTAGGTTTATATAATAATTTCACTCCACTTTCATTTACATACCTAGAAAATTTGCAGTTAATTCCAATTCGAATAACATCTTTGTAACTAAATTTATCACGAAGCTCAACATGACAATTTAGTATAATTAATCTCCATTTCATTTTACTTTGGCACAACTTTTCCATTGAAGTGATCCTCTGAGATTAGGACTAGTTGAAATCTTAGAGCAAATATATAAATTGCTTCAAAGGAAGCCTTAGATGCTTTAACTCATGCATTGAATTTGAACATAGAAATGAGAGGAAAGCTTGGATAATTTTATAATGAAATGCTAAGCATGTTTTCCCCTCAAGGAAACATTTAAAGTCAACTTTCAAACTGGATATTACTCAAATATCAATCATTTAACTGTACAGCATGGAACATTTTGGGCATGGCAAATTCTAACGGAAGAGACTGCTAAAAATTCTCAGCCACATGGAAATCTGCTTAATTATGAAAGCTGCAGAGCTGTTAGTAAATTTTTTTATCTTGTTTTTACATGTAGCTCAGAAACTACTTTGTAAAACTATCTTAATAGTTTTCATGGCTGGGTGCGGTGGCTCACGCCTGTAATCCAAGCACTTTGGGAGGCCGAGGTGGGTGGATCACCTGAGATCTGGAGTTCGAGACCAGCCTGGCCAACAAGGTGAAACCCCACATCTATTAAAAATACAAAAAGTAGCTGGGTGTGGTGACACACGCCTGTAATCCCAGCTACTCGGGAGGCTGAGGCAGGAGAATTGCCTGAATCAGGGGGACGGATGTTGTAGTGAGCCAAGATCGCGCCATTGCACTCCAGACTGGGCAACAAGAGAAACTCCATCTCAAAAAATAAAAATAAATAAATAAATAAAATAAAATAAATAAAAAAGAAAAGAAAACTAGTTTTACTTTATTTCTCCCAAAATATGTAAAAAATGCCATAACGATACACTTGCTTTTTCTGTAGTCAAAACCATTTGTAAATAAACTTGAAATGTACAGTATAGAATCCAAGGGCAGAAAATAAAGACTGAACATAGAACTAAGAGCCTGTCCAACATCAACGCAGCGGCTTTTATCAATTTTCTCACTCCAGGGCAACACTTGTTCCCTTACTCTTGTACTCCATTGCTTGCCTGTGGCTCAATAATATTATTCTTTATAACATTATGGAGGCTATATGGCTTTGCTCATCCAGTATGCATCCCTATTATATTCTTCATCTCAACTGAAATTCTCAAGTGAAAGAGGCTTATTGATTTCCAACCAATAAACGGATAACTTCCACCTAAATCATGTGTTCATACATTGTCCAATCCACTGGACCAGGTGGACTTGAATCATACGTGGAAGGAAACTTCCTAACATGCTGAATGGATTGGCTCTCACAGAAGATGTTCTTGAGTAGGCAGGTTTCCTTACAAAATATAATATACTAAGATTGTGGTATTCAGACAGCTTTTCAGTATTTAAGGGAATTGTGGAAGTAAACCAGGGGTGACATGGATTATCAAATATTGTGGACCAGGTGAGCTCTAGGCTTCTCAATGTCACTTAAGGTAATTACCCTGTACTTTCATCTATTTTATAATATTGCCTTTATTTTTTTTCCATGAAAGAGTTAGGTTTGGAAAACAAGAAAACAAGCTTAAAATTCTTTCTCTAGTGAATTGGTTGTGTTTATAAATCTTTAGCTTAGCTTGAGTCCCCGTTTGTGAAATGTATAAATCCTTCTGATACATTAACAAACACTTGGAAAATGACTTAATGTATTAAGTTGAATTCTCTAATATAAGGGTTATAAGTGAAGGCTTAATTACTCAGCATTACTGAATTCAATATACCTGCCTTTTCAGTTTGCCTAGGGTGACAAATACATTTCCCATTAAANGTAAATCGATACTTGTTATGTTAATTTATTTTTACTTATTACAAGGATTACCTTTTATTTACAACAAAGCATTTGTAGATTTGTTTTCAATCAAATCTCATAAACGTTAATTGAATTATTGAAAAGAATTTGTAAATTATTTTGTTTTATCTAAAATAGTAATATCAGCATGTATATTACATTAATTTTGTTTACTTTTTTTGTTTCACATTAACTATATTTAACTGATTTTAACAGTCTTAGATAATTCCAAAACATCAATATTTTACTTGGATGTACTAATTCATTCAAAAAATATATAATGAGAGTCTATTATTTGGCCAGCACTGGGCTAGGCAAAGGTAAGAGTGAATGGCCAAATCAAGTTCTCCCTGTTTTCCTGTAATATATTATCTGGCTAAAGACTGTGAAGGAAGAGTCATGTGAAGGAAGAGTTCCAAGGATGTAAGAAAAGGGCTCACAGAATTAACTATATGTAGGCTGTTCTTAGGGAAGATTTATTCTACACGTGATACTTGACCTTCAGTAAGAAGTATGATTTGATAATTGCTGTTAACTAGGGAATTGAGGGGATAAGGTGCTTTCTCAGGAAAAGGGACATAGTAGGCAAAGTCTTTAATATAAAAGCATAGTGAAAGCTCAAAACTAAAAAGAGGCTTGTGTGTCTGGACTCCAGAGACAGGAAGCGAGTTTAGAGAGTCTAGCAGAGATAGCAGAGAAGACTATCTTTTTTTTTTTTTTTTCCAGTAGCAACCATCTTTCCTGTGAAAAATTCCCTCTCCTAGTACTTTAGTTCTGTGAATCCAAAAATTATAGCGTTCTTTTACCACCATGGGGTAAGTATATAATAAAAAATGTCAGTTATTTGAGCATGTAAGAAACTTGGAAGTCATCACTCCCATCCTTACAAGAAAAATGCTGTACAAACAGACTATCAACAACTCATTTTAGATCCGTTAGAGGACTGAGGTCGCAGAAAAACTGCTGCCCCACCCTAAATCTCCACTAAATTAGAGAGATGGGAAATGCAAAGAATTGTAGCTCGGTGGACTAAGAGCCCAGGAGCCCCCATAGGAGTTAGTAATGGAGTATTAAAGAAAACTTTAATACGTAGTTGATTAATTTCTGGAAGCTCATTGTGAACAAGCTTGAGAGCTAACTTCGAAAAATATATAACATGATAATACTAATGAAAAGAAAGCTGGATTAATATATTAATTTCCAACAAAAAGCCTGCAGAGAAAAAAGAATTATACGGGGATACAAAGGGGTATTACATAGTAACAAAGGGTTTAATTTTCCAAGTAAACGTAACAATCCTTAATGTGTTTGCATGTAACAGGCTGTCAAAAACACATGAGGTAAAAACAGATAGAACTGCAAAAACAGATAAACAAATCCACTATTGTCATTGGAGATGTTAACATCTCTCTAACAATAATGAATGGAATCAGTAAGGACATAGTTCAACTGAATATCACCAAAATCAGTGAGTCCCAGTCTCTCTTCTTGGAAGAGAACCAAAACAACTGTAGATATCTCAGGCAGAATGAATTCAAAGAAAATGACTGAGCATATTACTTCTCAACATTAGATTCACAATGGAATCATCTGGGGCAATTTTTTAAAGAAACGAATGCCTACATATCATGTCCAGATTCTGATTTATTTGTTATTAGATATGGCCCAGACATTACTCTACTCCTGACGTCTGTGCTTGAACCATCCTATCGTGTGTTTGCACCATATCGATAGTGAAACTGACAGTGCTGTGATAGGGGTATACTCTTTTATCCCAATCTACATCCCAATACCCAATAGCCCAATATTCTTAGAAACCAGGTGTATTCATTCTCTACTGGATCATTTCTGTTCCTTTGTAATACAGGCCCTCTCTTCCCTTATAGGCTCATAGCGACATTAATAGACACTTTTCAGAAAGGCAGGTAAATAATTTGTTAAAATCTTACTACTGTTGTTTAACAGAAACATATATATGCATGTATATGTGTATACCATATGAAAAAAAGTGGAATTAGAGTTTATCTAGAAAAGAAAAAATTACCTCATCTAAGTGCAGAAATGAATAATCCTTAAACCAAACCATACAATTGTCTCTATCATATTTCCACAGATAAGTCAAGAATTTAAAAAATCTATTGTTCATGCATAAATGCAGAAAATAATACATCTAGTATATGCTTGTATTCTATTGTACTTTCACAGAAGCTGTTTGATACTTAATACTGTGGTTATTAAGAAAATAATAAATCTTTGCAATGGTTTTGGAATTAAAATTTCATGTAAAAATGATTATGTAGATCAAGAAAAGTTGCAATTTTCTGGATTCCTGATATTTTAAATAAAAGTAGTTTCCAAAGGTGATTTATTTGTTTATTTTAATTTTTAATGTAAATTTTCACAATATAATCATCCTATATAATTTTATTTTTCAACTATTATTTTTGTTGACTCATTATTTAAGAAACAATTACTTCTAAATATTATTTTATAATTCTTATGTTATAATTAAAAATCACAGTTTGTTGAATAAA
>NW_016807365.1:1005543-1011500 GCF_001698545.2 Rhinopithecus bieti
AAAGGGAAAATTAAAAAAAAGGCTATTTCTTTAGCCCAGAGCTTTATTTTCCTTTTACATAAAAGAAAAATACTTGGTGTGAAATAAAACCTTCTTACAGGAAATGAGACCCCATAGAATTTTAATGAAAGACAATTCAAGACCCATTTTTAAATAAGCCGTTGGGAAGAATTAATATAATTAATAACAGAAAGAACTAGATAAAGATATAAAAACAATTAACCTAGGAACATTTCTATATTTCTTCCTCATTTTCTTGAGTTTTAAAAGATGTTGAAACATTTTGACAGCTATAGAAAATGACCTAGGAACAAATGTACTCTCTATTTCTGACATAAAATGATATGCTTATTGTATTTCTCATAAAACTCAGCATAAAACTATACACCTATAGTTATCTAAAAAGAGTTCCTAAAAATAAATATATACATTATTAGTATGTGACATAGGTGAGTTACTTTTGTAAAACTACAAAATTATTCAATATATTTTAACATATGATTTAGTGAGTATCAATATGGTAACCATTTCTTGATTCTGTTTTTTCATAGTGCTCTTAAATATATATGCTAATACTTTTGAATAAGTGATTTATGCTATGAAATGTTTTAATGAGAAAAATGAATCTATATAAAGCAACTTCATTTATATTTTTTTCCTGTCATGTTACATTGCTGAAATTTTGTATTATACTAGACATGACTCATTTTAAAATATGTAATTGTATACGAAGTTCTCAATGTCAATGTCTGGAGGATACAGAATTAAAATAGAAGAAAAGTTTAAAAAATTAAATGCAAACTATATTTTACATATGAATAAGAATATTGCAAATACCATACTTATATACTATGTTTATAAATCTTTACACTATACCAAAAGGTATATATGGCAGATATAGAATAATATCTCTGCATAGATATAAAATCAAGATACATAATATTTTTAAATGTTTTTCACTGAAGTGTAATTGACATAAACTGAACGTATCCAGTGTATATTATTTTTAAAGTTTTGGCATATTGGTACACGAGAAAACACCATGGCAATCAAGATAATGAACATATTCATTTCCCCAATGTTACTTTGTGTTTTCAGTAATCGCTTCTTCCCCTCTTCCCTACTCAATCTCCATGCAACTACTAATCTATTTCTGATACTACAGAATGGTTTACACTTGGTAGAATTTTGTGTAAATGGAGTCACTCAAAATCTATTCTTTTTTGTCTGTCTTTTGCACTCAACATAACTACTCTGACTTTCGCCTGTGTTGATACTGGTAACAATAGTTCATTCTTTTTTAAATTCTTAGATTTTATTTTTAGAACAATTTTAGGTTTATAGAAAAAACTAACAAAGCACAGAGAATTTCCATACACTTTTTCTACCCTCCATATTCTTTATGATTAATATCTTGCATTAGTGTGGTACATTTGTTATAATTGATACATCAATATTGATGTCTTATTATAAATGAAAGTCCATATATTAGGTTTATATTAGGGTTCACTCTTGGCATTATACATTTCATGGGTTTGGACAAACGCATATGTCATGTATCCACTACTATGGTATTATAAGAATAGTTTTACTTTCTTAAAAATTTCTGTGCTTGATTTATTCATCCCTTCCCTTGGAGACTACTGGAAACTCTGATCATTTGACAGTTTTTCCCTTTTTAAGAATGTTATATCATTGGAATTATACAGTATACAGCCTCTTTGGATTAGCTTATTTCACTAAGTTATATGCATTCTAGGTTCTTGCATGTTTTCTATGACTTGATAGATTATTCTTTTATCACTAACTATCCCATTTTATAGATATGCCTGTTTATTGAACCATCATTCACCTGTTGGGGACAGCTTGGTAGCTACCAAGTTTTATTATGAGAAAAGCTGTTTTAAGAAGTCATGTGACATTTTGTATAGAAATATTTTGACTCATTTGGATAGGCGTGAAGTTACTGGTCCATGTGGTAAGACTACATTTAACTTTGTAAGAAATGCAAAGCTATCTTCTAACGTGACTGTGCCATTTTGCATTCCCCAAGCAATAAATGAGTTTCCCTTGCTCTTTATCCTCAACACAATTTATTGTTGTCAGTGTTTTGGATTTTAGCCATTTTAGTAGGTATGCAGTGGTATCTCATTCTAATGAGCAATTCTCTAATAATATATGATGTTGAGCATATTTCATTTGCTTATTTGACATCAATATGTTTTCCTTGGTGAAATGTCTGTTCAGATCGCCTGCCCACTTTTAGCTGGATTATTTATCTTTTTTTCCTTTTGAGTTTTAGAGTTCTGTGTATTGCTCATACCAGTTCTTTATTGGATACATGTTTTGTAAATACTGTCTCCCAGTCTTGGCTTGTTTTTTAAATATTAAATATGTCTTTCTTAGAGCAGAAGTATTAACTTTTATAAAATTCAATTTATAACATTCTTCTATAGTCTCGCATTTTATATTTAAATCTATTATCCATTCTTGTATATTGTGTAGACACAGTGTCTAGATTCTTTTTTTGGATGTGGATGTCCAATTGTTCTAGCACCATTTGTTGAAAATACGGTTTTCTGTGTGTGTGTGAAGTTACTTCTCACGTTATGAGCATACCATGTTGGATTTATTCATTCACCCATTGATAAACTTTGGGTTGTTTAGAGTTTAGTGTTATTATATTAGAGTTTAGTGTTATTATAAATAAGTGTGCCATGGATACTTGTAAACACATTCTTGTATGTATATACACTATAATGTTTTCTGCTATATATAATGTAGAATAAATAGGTAAAATGGTGGGTGTCTATTTGACTTTGTAAGAAGCAGTCCATTTTTTTCCCCAGAGTGGCTGTATCATTTACCTTCCTATCATCAGTATTTGAGAGTTACAGTTTTCTAAATCATCACCAACACACAAAATGATGAGTATTTTAATTGTATTTATTCTAGCAGGTGTGGAATGGCATCTGATTTAATTTGTGTTTCTACAATGGCTAAAGATATTGAAAATCTTTCAATGTGATTATTTGCTGTCTCTGAATTTCCTCTGGCAAAATGTGTGTTCAAATATGTTCTTTTCCTCATTGTTTATTATTGGTCTGTAATTTGCCTTATAATTGAGTTCACATATTTTGGATACACATCCTTTATCAGACATAATTTGGAAATGTCTATTCCTAGTTTGAGTCATATCGATTCAAAATCCAGAAATACAGAATTTTTTGTTTTATGAAGTCATCTTTATTTTGTTGTAATTGGGTTTTTTTGCGTGTTCTCTAGGTTGTTCTTTGGGCCACATCTAAGAAACCTTTGTCTAGCCAAAAGCCACAAATAATTTCTCGTTTTGGCTTCCGGAAGATGTACAGTTACATTTTATATTTAGAATTGTTATCTAATTTGATTAAATTGCTCTCTATGATATGATATTTGAATTGATGAAAAATTAGTGAATATTAATATTTTTTAAAGTGGTAAAATCTTGCAATTTATATCTAACAGAGAAGACTAGAAAATCCCCCATACGGGAGACTGAGGCAGGAGAATGGCGTGAACCCGGGAGGCGGAGCTTGTAGTGAGCTGAGATCCGGCCACTGCACTCCAGCCTGGGCGACAGAGCGAGACTCTGTCTCAAAAAAAAAAAAAAAAGAAAATCCCCCATACTTATTTCCTCTTACTTCATACTACTAAAATTTGTATTTAGGCATTTGGTTTCTCAGATAAACATTACATTCCCCAGTATATGGTTCTATGTGGCTTCGTGACAACATGATGAACATTAAGATGTGAGTAGAAGTAATACATACACATTATTTCCAATGTCTTTAATTGAATGGGATATTGGCCCATTTTTTCTTCCAGTTTATTACACTGAATGCCGACATGTTATTTTCCAATATTGAGATAACTAGACAGTGACAAGACTTTAAGAGTAACAATGTAAAAATTATAGAAATTGTCTGAGTTTATCAACAATCCACTGGATTAGAGCCCCCTACCAGTCCTAGGCCATCTAATATACAGACATTGTGTTCAGTAGAAATAAATATATATTTTTTATTGAACTTTAAGTTCTAGGGTACATGTGCACAATGTGCAGGTTTGTTACATATGTATACATGTGCCATGTTGGTGTGCTGCAACCATCAACTCATCATCATTTACATTAGGTATTTCTCCTAATGCTATCCCTCCCCCATCTCCCCACCACTTAACATGCCCTGGTGTGTGATGTTCCCCGCCCTGTGTCCAAGTGTTCTCATTGTTCAATTCCCACCTATCGGAATAAATTTGTAAATCATTTTTAAAAGGTTTTATTACATTCTGATTGAACATTCTCAGAAAGAATAAATAACTTAATACAAGAAGTGGGACACTTCATGTGACAAAACAAACAAACCACCACTACAAACAGCAACAAAAACTACTAGTGAATGTGGCTTTAGCTTTGCAACAGCATGACAGACTAGCAAGTTAATGACATTTGTTATGCCATAGAAAATATTTGTTGAATTAACACTCTAACGACTTTATATCAATCAACTCGTTATCAACACTAAAAAAGATGATTAAAAAATACTTCAGTATGTTCACATGTTGGCTTGTTAACATTTTAAGAGTCTATAAGAGAAAATGCATCCAATGTTGACAAAATGTTTTCAAGTATGTTGTATGTACCTACGACTAACGATTTTGTGAACAAAAGTCACTATATAAGTATATAATTTCTGACACTTAAAAAAGCTTATTGTGCAAAAGAATATATATGTTCTAATACTAAATCCACATATAAAATAATTGACTTATTTAAATAATTTAAGATGCTCTTTTATATATTTACATTAAAAACATTACAGAGAATAAAAAAGGCATTATATATGCTACTTATGGTTTTTGATGTTTGGATCTACAATACTTGTATTAAAGATTGTGGAAATAAATCAAACAATATATTCAGTTGGACTTAATTGCATTATTACATGCCAAGTGTCATATACCATCTGTTTGCACATAACACCTTTTAATTATATAAAATTATTATCATAAAGTTATATGAATATTTTATCTCATGTTATTATTTATGTATTGTTAGGAACATTTGCTTAAAAATCATATTTGGACATAGTAAGTATCAGATACTTTACATCTTTTGAAGTGGTTATTTTATAACAGTATATACTAAACATCATTACTCCTTTTCAAACTTAAATAATGCAATGAAAATTGGACAAAAAATTCAGAGAAGATATGGGATCAAAAAGGATGTATTGAAACATCACATGTACTCCATAATTATATACAAATATTTTATACCCATAATATTGAAAATATAAAAAATTAAACGGTGCAGTTTCCTCAAAGTGCGTGCTTCTTTTGCTGTGCAAAACTGCAGGATGTGGAAAGAAGTGTTTTAAGCCACTGAGTCATTTTATGTGGAGGATAAAAGGGATGGTACCAAACGTACCACTTCATGTATTGCACTGATACATTCAATACGAACAATGTATTAACTTCAAGATAACATGAAAAAGTTAAATTATCTAACTTATTTCAAACCAGGGGATAGCGTGCTCTTATCATTATAAGCCAGAAGAATTCTGCTTATCCATTTCTATTATTAGAAAAAAAATCATAATTTTTATTCTTGTCTTAAAAATAGACACCTTGATATAATTCTCGGTAAATGCAGCATGATAATCTGTTTACAGAGTTTATATCATTCCAAGACTGCATTTCTAAAGTGAGAAAATATTAAAGGATATAAACTCACTCCTCTCTACAAAATTCCATATTTTTTATGCAATGGCTTGAAAATGTATGGAAGGGGAGTGTGGAAACACTCCATACCTGGAAAACATTCTATCCATTCCTTTGAAATAATGGTTATCTAGTACTAGATTCTCATCAATGCCTAGTTATGTAATGTGTATAACTTAAGATTTTAAGAAAGAAAG
>NW_016807365.1:1015337-1017056 GCF_001698545.2 Rhinopithecus bieti
AAAAAAAAAAAAAAAAAAAAAAAAAAAAAAAAAAAAAAATGATGAAATAGATAACATTTCTAGAAAAATCATTAATAGTGACACAAGAATAAATAGCAAATCTGAGTACCTCTGTATCTAATAAAAATAAAATTATAATTAAAGCTTTCCAAATGTAGTGAGTTTAAATCAAATAAAATATTAAAAATCTGAAATGTTTCCAGGAAGAAACAGTGAATTCCTAATATAAAATATAACATATTATATGCAATCCCTTTACTGAAAATTGTGAAATTTTATTGAGAGAAATTAAAGACATTCAACAGAAATAAAGATGTACCATGTTCCTATTTCATTCCTAGTAGTAGAAGAAAGATTCAGTATTTTAAATAAATCTATATTTGTAATACACTGGAAATCATAATACTGTGATTAGTAATAGCGTAATTTGTCTGCATTATATTTGGTGGCAACTGAAAAACTGACTGTAAAATGCAAATAAAAACACAGTGTATAAATAACTTTGAAGTAAAAATATAATGTGAAGACTTACACTATTAGATATAAAGTTTTTATAAATGTATATTAATTATGACATAGAAAAGGTACAAGTATAGATATTTCAATGAAACAGAATGGAGAGTTCATAAAGTGAACCACACAACAATATAGTTAGCTGATTTGTGAAAAAAGTTGTGCTTCAGTACAGCGAGGAAAAGATTTATTTTCAACAAATCGTGCTGTCTTTCATACATCCATACAGAAAAAAATGAATATTAACGTCCAACCTCATAACATACACAAAAATTATTTCACGTAGAAGGCAATGTGTAACATAAAACAGTACAGTTTTTAAAAAGTAATACAGAGGACACCTCTGTGACCTTAAGATTTAAAAAAAAGACTCAAAAACTAACCATTGAAGGCTAATAAATAAGATAAATAGGTTAATAAATAGTAATAAAATAACATAAAAAATAAAGATTTGTAATCATAAAATAACTCACTGAGAGTGAAAAGGCAAGCAACCGAATGGGAAATGAAATTTGCAAACATGAATACAATAAGAACTCTTAAAAAATAATTTTTAAACTCTACAAATGAATATTTTGATAAAATCAAAATATGGCCAGGTATTCACACCTGGTATGTGTGTGAGTTAATGGTGAGTTAATCCCAGCACTTTGGGAGGCCAAAGTGGGAGGACCACTTGAGCCCAAGAATTTGAGACCTATCTGGGCAACATAGTGAAAGACCTCTGCCTCTACAGAAAGTTTTAAAAATTAGTCATGCGTGGTGGCTCTGGCCTATAGCCCCAGCTACTCCTGAGTAGCTAGGCTCTTTTGAGTCTGGGAGGTCAAGGATGCAGTGAGCTCTGATCAACCACTGCCCTCCAGCCTGGGTGACAGAGTTAGGACCATCTCCAAAAAAATTTTTTTTAATAAGTAGTAAATAAAAGTACAACCAAATGAAACATCAACAAAGATATCTTGCACTTTTAAAAGCACTTTACCATACAGAATTAAAAAAAAATTAAAGAAAGAAAAAATAAACAAAAGGAAATCAAGCTACTTATAATTTATTAAATATAAATTAAAAATAAAATAAATTAAACTCTATAATTAGTAAAAAGCTTAATTTAAAAAAATAAAGTGTATTTAGGGTTTCTATAGAAGTTGCACAAATGAAATGAAATTTGCACGCATTTATGAAGGGAATGTAAATCACTATGACTCTGAA
>NW_016807365.1:1017184-1028127 GCF_001698545.2 Rhinopithecus bieti
AATTAAAAAAAAATTAAAAAAAAAAAAAATAAACAAAAGGAAATCAAGCTACTTATAATTTATTAAATATAAATTAAAATAAAATAAATTAAACTCTATAATTAGTAAAAGCTTAATTTAAAAAAATAAAGTGTATTTAGGGTTTCTATAGAAGTTGCACAAATGAAATGAAATTTGCACGCATTTATGAAGGGAATGTAAATCACTATGACTCTGAAAAATATTCGACTTAATCTTGTAAAGAACATATCTTTTCTAGCTCATTGTCCAAATTCATCCTGACTATATATGCACATACGTGTTTGCATGCTTGTATGTATGTATACCTATATACTGTGTGTATATATACAGTGTATGTATATAGAAATACATACATAAATGTGTACATATACTTCCTCCTAAAGATATGTATAACAATCTTTCTAGAAGCATAATTTATATTAGCCCCAAACTGGAAAAATATATATCAAATATAGAATAAATAAGTACAATGTGTTATGTTTACACACAACCTGTATGTTGAGTGAAAGAAGTAGCTCTAAAGTATCAACAGATGTGAGGATAATGGTGAGAGGGAGAGTAGTTACTGTGTAGGGGAAAGAAGGAATTTCCTAGGATTCGGCTCAGATTTTATTATTTGACAGGAGTCATCTTTATAATGCTGTGTTCACTTTTGGATAATTTTTCAGGCTGTACATTTGATATTGGTACATATGTCAGTGTTACACTACAATACATTTTTAAAAATCAACATTCCAGAAGTGTTATGAAGTAGATAAACTCCTTTAATTTGAGCTGCCTTTCTATATTTTAATTAGAGCTGCCTTTCTAACTGCCTGAAACTAGGCAAGTTAGTAACTTGTCTGTTGAGTTTACTCACCTGAAAAGAAGGAATTAATAAGAGTAGCACCTTCACAGGTTTATAATGAGACTTAAATCAGTTTAATACTTACAAAAAGCTTATAATTGTACAGACCTATATTAAGTTCCATATAAGTGTATAATGAACAAATAATTATCAGGTATTAAATTAACACTACTTGTCCATCCCTGTAACAGGTGTCAGGACAATAAATGTTATCCATTCCTTCCCTTAAGGAAAACAAAAGTGAAAAGTGATGATAGCTATGGAATAGTGTTCTCAGAGTAAGATACTCAAACTATCTGCATAAGAATCTTCTCAGTGTATTTTGAATTTATTCTAAAATTATTGTGAGCATATTTGGCATTGGGGCTAGAAAAGTTCATTTGAAAAAATGGCAATGTTTTAAATGCTAAAAGTGAAGAGCCAAGGGTGTATATTATGAAAAAAAAATGACACAATAAGAAGTAACAATACAGGTTTGCTTATGAAGGTTAAGAGAAGCTTTCAAAAAATACTGAGATCCAGGAAAGGGATCTTAGAAAAGAATACAAATTTTCCAAATGGTCAAATAAGTTAAAACTATTCCAGGAAAATTAAACCATATGAGCCAAGGCCAAGAAAGCTAAAAGTATATGTAGTATTTCAAACATTTAAAGTTTGATACAGCAGGAATATAGGTGCTAGTGAGAAGCATTTAGAAATAAAGTAAAAGGCAAATCTCTGTCATAAGATGTTTAGACACAATCAAATAAGCAGTGAGAAAATGAGTGAAAAGATTTAATCCCAGGAGAAAGGCACATATATGTATTTAATTCTAGAAACACAAACACACACACACACACACACACAAGCACACATGCTGTCAATGGAAATAAGGGTTAGAATAAATTACCAGTGAAAATGAATGTTGATTTTTTATTATATTTTTATGAAACAGCTTTATCCTTTTCATATCCTTTGCATATCCATATATGCAACCTTCAATAATGTAATTTTTATAATGATCATGATATTGTACTCCTCAATATTCTGACATTTCACTCTCAGTCTTCCTTTTATGTAAACTCCAAGAAACTTGTTCAGTTCTCTCCAGACTTTATTATCTTCTGAATTGCTGCCTTGATCAGCCAAGATCTTTCTGAACTTCGGGTAAGATGGATTTTATCAGCCAGCATCCAGTCAGATCAATTTGTTCGTGCCAAAATTGAGATCTCTTTTTATGTCCGTTTGATTTACGTGGAGTCACAACTACCAGGGCATTCATTCCTCGGGGATTTACCCACCAAACATTCACAAAAACTCTTTTCTTTTTTTTCCCCCCCTTTTCAAGCATTTTGTTGCTTATTATTTGACAGTTTCTCAGTTGATATTCACTTTGTTCACTCTGCACTGCTACAATAAGGATTGCTCAAAGAGTTTGTGATAATAATAACTTTTATCTTGGAACGTGGTAAGTAATTTTTAAAGCCCAACTACTCTAAATCACTAGACATCAGCATTGCTGTCACAAAATTAGTTTTACAAACACTTTCAAATAAGACAAAGGCAGAAACTAAGACAGTGGCAGAAGATGGTTAAGTAAAAGCGTTGTTAATTAAGCAGAATTGACACATTTCATTATCAAATGAGAAGAAAATGGTGATATTTTAAGTAACTCTACCATGTGTCTTGCATACATTAATCTAAGAAGGTAATATAGAAAGGAAAATTAAAGAAGAAAAATAATTAAATATTAGGTATTGGAAGTACCTGTTAAAAGTTCAGAAGTTCTCAGTAGACAGATGCATTTGTAGAAGTTTTAAAGAAATAAGTAGTAACAAAAGTGATGTGTGATAACCAAAGAGGACCAATTTCAGAACACTGGTAAAAATAATATTTAATGAGTGAACCAAACAACAGAAATGCATAATATGTTCTCCAAAGACTTGTACAAGAATGTTCATAACAGTTTTCATTACAATAGAGGAATATTTGGGAAACAACTCAAATGTTCATCAAAAGTACAATGGACAAATAATTTGTGTTTACTCATACAAAAGAGGTAAGAAAATGAATGGACTATAATGATATATAATATTGAAGCAATCTTCCAAACATTAGATTTATCATGCTGAGCAAAAGAAGCCATACATAAAAGAGTGCATAGCATATGATACATTTGTATTAAGCTCAAAATCAGACAAAACTAATTCATAGTGTTAGAAGTCAAGGTAATGACAAACCTAGATGGCATTAACTGGGAGAGGTCAAAATTATGATGATATCTGAGGTGTGAGGGCTGCTCTATTTGTTGATCAGTGTCTTGATTATATGAGGTTGTTCTATTTGGGAAACTCGTTGACCTACACTCTCATAATTTAAGACCATTTCTGTGTCTATATTATGCTCCAATAATACAAAGTAGCTTAAAATATAAAAGCAGAATCAGGAGAGGCTATTCCATGAATCCAAAAGGAAAAGCAGATCGGGCATGGTGACTCACATCTGTAATCCCATCCTTTTGGGAGGCTGAGGCTGAGGCAGGCAGATCACTTGAGCCCTCTAATTAAGACCAGATTGGGCAACATGGCAAAACCTTGTCTCTACAAAACTATAAAAATTAGCTGAGCACGGTGGCACAGACCTGTGGTCCCAGCTACTCAGGAGGCTGAGGTGGGAGAATCATTTGAGCTTGGGAGGTGGAGGTTGCAGTGAGTGGAGATAGTGTCACCATCCCCCCACCTTCCAGCCTGGGGGACAGAATGAGGCCCTGTCTCAAAACAACAAACAACAGCAACAACAACAACAAATGAGAAAGCATTCTGGAAAGAAGGATGTGACCAGTAGTACCAGACTATGAAATCCATGAAGACTAGTATATGTCTAGGTAAACTCCTCAGGTGCCAGGAAAAACTATTAAGAATGAAGTGCTTCACAGAGAGGATGCACTATAAAAAAGGCCACAGGTCTCTTTGGGGAAGACATGGGGAAAGATTTACTGTGAGTGGTGCGACAATAGTGCCGAGTCCTCCAGGCACCCTATTTAATCAAAGGGCTCTGAGTGAGAAAATTAACATGGAAACTACGTGGTAGGCTATATCTACACAGTGGTGACTCTAGTCAAGTTTTTGACTCCAGACCTGAAGAATTTCTTGTTATATGAATTAACCAGTATTCTAAAAGGGTCTCTATTTTGTTCCAAGGATGTCAAAATCATTTAGCCACTGTCAAAGTTTTCTTGCTCCAGGGCACTCTGATGACCTGTACAATTCTACCAGCCTTGATTGTAGATATGCCCACATTTTGTTTGTTGGTTAAGTGCTATAATGTTGCATCTGATTTTCTGGAATCTCATCATTCCTATTGAAATCTGTGAGCACTTCTCAATTGTGGCCTCCTTTATGGTCATATCTGGCCCACAGAAGTGAGCAAACAGAGAACTTTCAGTGATGGAAAATCTGCCCTCACCCACATGTTTCTTAATGCCTTAGTGAAGGGAGTCTCTTCTGGATCTTCTCTTGGAACGTAATTGGGGAGCGAGTGTGCAGAAAACACATGAGAATCCATTCCATTGTTAGATGGTTCAACCTGTGGGAATGTTTATGATTAATTGGCTCTGCGACAAAGACACTACTAAATAATGTAATACTGTTAGTTGATTAAACAAATTCTGTAAAACAAGTTCTGTAAAATTAGCCCAAACAGTAGCTACAGAAATTATGTGTATTTTCATCTGACATGGCTCGGTAATATTAGAGAAACTATACACTGAATGTGTACGCAGGTTGAAGTAGCCGTTTTCTCTAGTTATCAGATAGGTAAGTAGTAGGACAGAAAAGCTGTTTCCTCTCTAAGCTATTCATATTTTCAAGCATTTATTCTGAGTGTGTTAATGATTTGTAAAACACATATGACGTGATTTTGATTTCTCCACCATGAATGGTGTTTCAGTACCTTGGCATCACGTAGTTTCCTTTATAAGTCTCTAAATTTTGTTATAGTCACACATTGTCATTACTTCAAAATGTTCACTTGTATACTTGTTGCCTCTGAACTGAAACATTTTACTCTTATTGTAAATAAGCTCTGCTTTTGAGGCAAAAAGAAAGATTATAATGCTGGCACATGACTTCTACAATATTTTCTGCATAACTAACTTGTTGAGATTGGACAGCATTGCCGGAGATCACCGGAAGCAGAGCTGTTTATGGAAGCAGACAAAACAATAGAAGAATCAACTGTTGGATTTCCAGGACATATCCCAGCAACAGGCAGAAGGTAAGCACTGAATAAATATTTGCTTAATAACTGAATGGTTGGATAAATGTCAAGTGCCCGGTAGAGACAAGAACAATTAGGACTATGAGTAGGAGAGCTTTAAATGAAGCAATGTGTTATGACTTAAAACAATATTAAATGAGGAAAACTGGGAGTCAAAATTACTTTCACGAAGCTTGGTTGTAAAGAGAGCAAATCAAAGTTGCTACAAGTAAAATCATGAGTGTTTATTTGTTTGAAGACTCACTTGTACATGAGTGTAACATAGTGTTACACTTAAGGCTACCCTCTTAGCAAATTTCAAGTAAACAATACAGTCTCATTCGCTATAGTTCTGACTTCTTTAAAACTTAAAATCTTTCTCTTATGGCAGATTTTTGATATGATTAGATTTTCTTTGTAAAAAAAAATAAAAAAAAATCTCCCAATCTTCAACAACAGAGAACTAAAGTACTAAAGTTCTAAAGTGGTATTGTCTCGAATCACGCTTGTGACAAAGATGTGTTAATGTGTTGTATAGAAGTGTCAGAATCTGTTTTACTTATAGTTATATTTCTTGTAAAATTAATCTTTGGACTGTACTTCATACCATAATCTTCAATTAGAGACCAACAATTGATCAAACGGAATTTAGGTTTATAATAGGATAAACAGCATTATGAAAAGATACAACTGATTATGACAGCTAAGTCATCAAATACTATAATGAGCATACACTGTCTGTTTCTATCAAAGAGAGAACAAGAGATAATTAATTTTATGCTCCTATGTATTATTTCATCCTCTTCTATCTTCTGCAATTCATAAAGTTATATGATAGCAGTTTGCAACTTATAGTCTAATAAATATTGTATAATTTAATTGAAATAATTGGGTCATCACATTTAAACTCTCATTACATTGACATTTTGTACTCAGGAAATAATTTGAGATTATTTCAGTCTTCCAAAAGATCGTGAGACATAGTTTGACTTCATTATAACAGTGTAAAAACAGTGTCTTTGAAATACTTTTTTTTATAGATAATAAATACTCTAAAGCTGAAAACTTTCAGCATTTTTCTCTTTATTTTCCAGTTCTACCATGACCTTAATACATTGACCTTGAGCTGAAGAAACAATTGTGTCTGTGAACTCTCCATTAAAATACATCAAATGAGAAAGCAGGAGTCATCTTCCTGTATTCAAATAGCAAAATTAGTATTTTAAAAATCTTAACTTAGAGAAAGATTTGTCATTCGTTATCTGCATGTCTGTGCTCTAGCAGTATCATGTTTTCTACCTACCACATCTTTTTTTCTTAGAAATTAGTGGACAGAATTTTGAGAAGTGGCTTTGTTTTGTTTTCTTCACAAGTGATTCATGAGGGTCCATATAATTATGTAGAAGTAGAACTGTGTTCCTGTTTTGATTCTTTTTCCTGAAATGCAGTGCCAGATTCTTCTCTTCAGGGACTGACCATCAATTTTACAGAATGAACAATTTCACCCTCCTCGTTAGTTATATGCACCAGATTCACTTCTTGAGGGGTCATATTTGGGTCACTGCAATTAGTTAATAGGGAGATTCTGTATCGCAATATAATCATTTTGATATTGTATTTTTCTTACATAAAACTGCAAAGGAAACTCTTTTCAGAGTGAAGGCAATCCTGCAATCTATGGTTATAATGGAGTAGATCCTGCTAACACCTTGAAGTACCTTTTTAATGACTTGCATATTGAAATGAGTTCCTAGAGGTCACTGTATTATATGTGTGTCATATTGAAAAATGAAGTATTTCAGTGAACTGAACTCAAACATACAATCCTGTGATTTAAGTAAATGTCCCCATTCACTCTATATCTTTCAATTTCTGCTAATGTTTTTGCTTCCTGATATTACTATTAATTGTATGTCACTTAAACTTTATCATAGTATATACCTTTCAAATATTTCTTCCTGAATTTTTTCTAGAACCTTTCTCTTTATCCTTTGTTTTCTCATTTTTAATTGCTAGCATGATTTTTTACCAAGATTCTTCTTTTTAACACTCTATATAGTCTGGTTGCCATTCTAGAAGGTGTTATTGCTCAGGCTGTACCTTGGTAAGTTTTTAGCAAGTACCTAATTATGTTACCAGTTCAGCCTTATGAGTATTCTGCTTGACATTCTTTATTTTAACAATTCTCAGCTCTTTTGGTGACTTCATCTTCCTCTTGTAACAATTTTTTATTCTAGTTTAAATGCACCCTGAGGGGGAATAACACCATATTTTCTTAAGCGATTTATTTGTATTTACTCAAACCAAAAGTAAGCTCTTATTATAGATGTTCAAAGTGAATTTAATTCACTTGGCCAGATTTGTAACATTTTAAATCGAAAATATTATCTTGGACAGCCTAAAGCTTCACTACATCAATTTGTATGTTTCATCCTTTCAAGTGATTTTCATCTTCTGTTATTTATGTAATTATGGCCTATATAGAGCTAGAATTCTGTAAGAAGTGTAACATTCTAAACTAGCCTTACAGAGAAGCCAGCTATCTTTGAAACAATGAGTAAGAGGAAATAGAAAACAAAAATTCTCTCACCACTTGATGATACTAAAATTTCTATTATATGTTTTATGAGGTTAGGGTAACATTTGTAACATTATCCATAACAAAGAAAGCAGAAGCACAATACCATAGGTCAATTTTATCTTGGACTAAAAGTGAGGCAGAGGAAAATATTAATGCCACTAAATGAATCAGTGGTTAGCCCAAACCCAGGGTATATTAATAAAATTGATTATCTGTTTATTTCAGTTAACAACTATCAGTTTAATTCAGGACTGTAAAGATGGCTATGCATTATAAAATCTATTTTTTCAATGCACCAAAGTAGTTACCTAAAGTGGAAAAATATATGGCTAAAGTAATAGATAAGCAAAAGTTCAATACTTGGTTTTAATACAAACTCTTTGAAAACTAAGAGTTAAAGTAACACCCTATCCTGTAAACAGTAACAAAATCTATAATAAAAGTTATCTTTAAAGGCAGGAAACAAGATAAAGATTCTCACTATCAATATGAAAAATATGATTAGAGGCAACACGTTGGTAAGGGCGATATAAATTAGTTTGGAAACTTCGAGATGCAAAATATCCACTTTGGGCAAGAAAATAGCCATTGTTATCCTTAAATATTTCTTGTGATTGGCTTCTTGAATATAATAGTATTCAAAATGGAGAAATCCCTTATTCAAGAATAAAAGCTGAAATATCCCCATCAACAATGGAGACAAGAAATTCTGCATTAACTAGCTCATAGAAGTTTAGTATGTATACAGTTTTATTTTTTATTTATTTCATCAAATTTTCCATATTAATCTCATAAAGAAAAAACAGTTGGGACTGTTAGCATTGTTTGAAACCATTAAAACTATACCTCTTGGACTAAAAGTGAGGCAGGCATGGGACAATGTCAAAAACATAGAATTAAATAGCTGCTTTGCAGTCTGAAGGCCTTGGCCAGAAAATGGGGAAGTGAAGTGCTATGGCTGGTCCCTCCAAAACTCATATTGGAAACTTAATCCCTAATATGGCAGTATTGAGACCTGAGGTCTTTAAGAGGGCTCTAACCTCATGAAAGGATTAGCCCATTCATTGTTTTGTGTATTTAAACAGTTAATTAATTAATTGATTATTATGGGAATGAAACTGGTGTTTTTATCAGAAGAGGGAGAGAGACTTGAGCACAGCATGTTATCATATGCGGCATTCTCACCATGTGATGCCCTGTGCTGGCTCAGAAGTCTGTACAGAGTTCCCATCAGCAAGAAGGCCCTCACAAGATGCAGCCCTTAACCTTGGAATGCTCAGCCCCCATAACTGTTAGAAATAAATGTATTTGCAATATAAGTTACCCAGTCCAAAATAGTCCGTCAGAAAACAGACTAAAACAAGTAGGATTGTGAGGACAACGGAGAGTTGGCCTAACTCTGAGATCTGCACTAGACGTCAGCACAAAAATGAGATACAAGTCACGCTTCTGCAAATGTATTCAAACTATCAGTGATTATTTTTAATCACATGAATATATTGTCACACATTTATTTGAGAGAGTTTGGAAATTAAATAATAATGTGTATCATTAATGGAGAAGGAAACCAGGTTAGGAACACATGCCAATGTCCAAAGTCAGAGAAGAATGCAAACCTGTTGGGCAATATTCAGATGAAATGGTCACTTGTCAATACATGAGTAGAACAGATAACACTGTGAGGAAAGAAGATTACTAAAAGCAAGCATGTTCTACTAAATAATACTTGTTTACGCTGGTGTTATTAAATATTCATCAGAAAAATGTATTCTCCAAGAAGTATGTAAATACTTTTGAGATTCTCCCAGTTCCCATAGCAATAGTAAAAGTGAGAAGATGCTAGCCATAGAGCTCTCAAATCCCCTTTTTCATCCTCACTTGCTTTTGCTGACCTTCTTACTATACTGTGAAAAGAAGAAAGTGTCTATAGACTCTAATTACCATATCTACCCTCCTTCTAGAACTTCTACCCATATGCCATGTTTTTCAATACCTCCTATGCATGAACTATATATTTCTCTCTCTCTACAGACAATTGCTTCATTAGTGCCTTAGATCTTATTCTCTCTCATCTACTACAGAGTGCTGTAGTCTTAATTTTTCCTTATGTCTCCTTCATTACCAATTTTTCCACGCTACTTCCTTGAAGCAGCTTCCTTGTCAACTACAGAATAACTTATTTTTCTGCCTCTTCTTCCGACAAAATTTCTTGACAGAATGGTCCATTGTCACTATCTATAGTTATTTCTCTCTCTCTTTTTTTTTTTTTTTTTTAACTTTTAAGTTCAAGGACACGTGCAGTTTGTTATATAGGTAAACTTGTGTCATGGGGGTTTGTTGTACAGATTATTTAGTGACCGTGACAAATGTCATTTTGAAGTCATGAAAATGGAAGTTTCGTTACTGTGGGTTTAAAAGAAAATGAAAATAATAATGCGTGTAATTTTTTTTTTCATTTTCTTTTAAACTCAACAGTAACTAAACTTTCATTTTCATGACTTCAAACCAACATTTGTCAAGGTCACCACATACTTAATGTTGCTAAATCTGTTAATCATTTTTCAATACTCATAAGCCTTAACAGATCAGAAACATTTGATATACTTCCTCCACCTTGATACACATTCTCTGCTGCCTACAGCTAACCACTGAAGGACATTTACCTTGGGGGCATTATAGTCTTAATACAGTTTTTAGAAACATATTCCAGCAGATGGATGGCAGTACTGTGCCATGAGGAAAGGACGCATTTTTGATTTGCACAAAATTACCATTTGTGCTTCCTAGAGCTGGGTATCACATGCTTTTGATTTTTTCTTCTGTTTTATTTGCAACTCCATCTCAATCTCCTTTGGTAGTTTCTCTGCTTCTCCCCAAGCTGTTTACATTGGAGTACTCCAGGTGTCAGGCCTTAGACATCTCTTGTGTATTCATGCTACTGCTTTTGATGACCTCACTTGTTACCATGCTCTAAACACTCTTGAAAAGCCAGTAACTTACGTATGTATATCTCCATCTCATAACACTTTCCTGACTTTCCAACTTCTATTTGCATTCCACTTGAATATTCATGAATTCATGAATTCGGTTCACTTCACAACCGTCAGATTTTCAGGTAACAAACAATGTAAATTCCTCCTTTTCTTTTTATTTATTTATTTATTTATTTATTTATTTATTTATTTATTTATTTTTTCTTGAGACGGAGTCTCACTCTGTCACCCAGGCTGAAGTGCAGTGGCACAATCCCGGCTCACT
>NW_016807365.1:1028381-1032750 GCF_001698545.2 Rhinopithecus bieti
TTCTTTTTATTTATTTATTTATTTATTTATTTATTTATTTATTTATTTTTTCTTGAGACGGAGTCTCACTCTGTCACCCAGGCTGAAGTGCAGTGGCCCTATCACTGCAAGTTCCACCTCCCAGGTTCCCGCCATTCTCCTGCCTCAGCCTCCGGAATAGCTGGGACTACAGGCGCCCGCCACCATGCCTGGCTAATTTTTTGTATTTTTAGTAGAGATGGGGTTTCACTGTGTTAGCCAGGATGGTCTCGATCTCCTGACCTCGTGATCTGCCTGCCTCAGCCTCCCAAAGTGCTGGGATTACAAATTCCTCCTTTTCTTAAAGTTTAAATTCCAAGAACATTTTTGTCAAAAAATATTAGAAATGCATTTCTGCATATTAACTTGGGTTCACTCAGAATAGCATGTTGTCCAATAGAAGAGAAACAAAATAACAGATTTAAGAAAAACAGTTTACATATCTACTGTCATCTGATTATTTTAAGTTGAGCTTTTTATTGTTTCAATCAATTAATGACAAACACATATATGTGTATTTCATGGTTTAAGTGTTTCAAACTTCTGTTGCATTGCCACATATAATAGCTATTAGAAAAATTCATTTTGTGTCAGATATTAAGTTTTTTTAATCAACATTAATGCCTTCAATCAAAAAAGTAAGCCCTAGATGGAATGTACTATTATTGTAGCAGGACAAGCGGCAGACAAAACTCCTCAGACACCGAGTTAAAGAAGGAAGGGGTTTATTCGGCCGGGGGCATCAGCAAGACTTCTGTTTCAAGAGCCGAGCTCCCCGAGTGGGCAATTCCTGTCCCTTTTAAGGGATCACAACTCTAAGGGGGGTGCGTGTGAGAGGGTCGTGACTGATTGAGCAAGCAGGGGGTATGTGACTGGGGGCTTCATGCACTGGTAATTAGATCAGAACAAAGCAAGATAGGGATTCTCACAGTGCGTTTCTATACAACGTCTGTAATCTATAGATAACAGAACCAATTAGGTCAGGGGTGGATCTTTAACTACCAGGCCCAGGGTGCGGTGCTGGGCTGTCTGCCTGTGGATTTCATTTCTGCCTTTTAGTTTTTACTTCTTTCTTTGGCGGCAGAAATTGGGCATAAGACAATATGAGGGGTGGTCTCCTCCCTTATTATGGCCCCCATTTCATGAATTACTGAAACTCAGAGGTGGTTGGGGCCAGGATCCTCATATACTCAGTTTGAATGAAAATTTATGTTTCTAAATAATACATCACAGTTCTAGACCTTTCACAACCCACAAATATATCTATTTTGCTATATGAAAAGGAAGAAAACATGAAAATAGGTAAACTATTGTTTATTCTTCTCAGCCAAGTAAGACAGGCACTCCACTGACATAGGTAACAATGGTTAAGGAGATAATAAATATTTAGAAGACACCTTCAAATTGCAATCCTTTAAACACATATGCAGAAAATGAAAAAGCTTTAGATCCTTATGTCAAAAACTGAACTACATTACAGATCATCTTTGAGGATCATGTATGTTTAACCAAACAAAAGATATGAGATTTTCTTGTTTGTTATAGGCAACCAATGCAAAAGGAAAATTATTTTGTCCTCACATAGAATTGATTACAATTTATTATTCAGTGTGAACCCAAAAGTGTAAAAACTGAGCTAAATTAGTGAGAAGGGTTGAATTTTAACACATCTTTGGCATAAGCTTGGTGCTATAGTTTGGATCTTTGTCCCCCTAAACCTCATGCTGATATTTGATCCTCAATGTTGGAGGTGAGGCCTAATGGGAGGTGTTATGGGGGTGGATCCCTCATGAATGGCTTGCTGTTGTCCTCACAGTAATGAGAGATTTCTCACTCTATTAGTTCCCTGAAGAGCTTACTTAAAAGATGCTGACACCTCCCTTCTGCTCTTGCTTTCTCTGTCATCATGTCATTTCTGCATATGATGGATCCCCATCCCCTTCTGCCATGAGTGGAAGCAGCCTGAGGCTCTTACCAGAAGCAAAAGTTCATACCGTGCTTCTTGTATGGCTTACAGAATTGTGAATCAAATAATCTTCTTTTCTTTGTAAATTATCCAGACTCAGCTATTCCTTTACTGTCAACATAAATGGACTAAGACACTTGAGTACCTTATTTAATATGATCTATAGGTACTGACTGTGAAGCATTATTATTGCTATTTTTAAAAGAGTATTATCTGCCCCAAGGTTAAACAAAGTCAAATATACAATATTAAAGTTATTCTTAATGATTCGATTTCTTTCTTCTGACTACTATATCCCACAGAGCATTGTGAAAGTGAGAAGCAATAAATACCTAGTTCAGATAAACTTTTCCCTAATACTCAGGCAAAATAATTCAATTGAGTACACTAAACCACAACATCAGTCCTGCCATTTTACAGAAAAGTGTCCTTAGAATTTGCAATGTAATTATGTATTAATAGATTGCCCCATAGAGGAGAAACCTAAAAGTTATGATCAATATTTAAGTTTCATAGACAAGGAAACTATAACTAAATAATGGCACTTTATCACAAATGATGTATTGATGGTATTTCTTATTTCTCCACACCTCTTTTATACTCAGTAAAGTTCACTGAATTAAGGGGACATTTTTATTAAACACCAGAGTATAGAAACCAAAGCAACATGATGTCTGTGAGTTCCTGCCAGAAGCTAATAGGGTTTTCACTCCCTGAAATGGAATTTCTCTTTTCTAGCTTACTACTTTTGTGATCAAGATATTTGCAAGAGCTGTACATTTGATGATCTTTGATATAATTCCCAGGTCTTGATTAAGATATATGCTATGGTGAAATTTTGGTCTCCTGAGTATGAAGAGCTCAGTAGGTAATTTTCCTACAGGTAAATATAACATATTTTGCTTTTCTCTATAGATAATGAGATGTCTCCTTTCAGTTATGTCTTGTGCTACAATTGCCATCATTAGATAAGTGATTTAAGTCAACACGAGCTGTGCTTTTAATAGGCACAAATATGTGGTTCTATTGATTTTCATTTAAATCTGTATGCATCTGGGGACATGTACCTATTTACAGAACATAGCATAAGTAAGAACATAGTTTTGTTGCTGAAAACAGGTATCTTGGTAAAAAAAAAAATAGATGTGGAATTTAGAAACAAAGCAAATGTTCTAATTTAGTGCATTAGACTCAATATAAAGAAGTTTGACAGCTACTCCATGGACAGGGGTACAAGATGTATATATTCAGACAAGAGAAAATCTCTTTTTTTTAATGTAAGGTAAACCAGATAACATATTAACATATTTTTCTGTTGTTTCACTGGTCAGTAGTCTGGTTGCTTTACTCCTGGTATCCATAAGAAGGTGACTTAGTTATTGGTCAGTGGGGTTATTAACAGTGAGATTTTGATGGCTGTAAATGCCTACTTGCAATTTATAACCACCTGCTTTACACTAACTCAGCTGTCAGTGCCGGTACTAAGAAATCCAAAGGGATATAAGTATTGATTTATTTTTCAGCTTTAGGAAAAAACATTTATGAGCTTGGTCATTGGACATTGATCTGGAAAAGTAATATTTTCAACTGAGAATTGTCAAAATACAGAGTTCTAGTTATGAGCCAACTTTCAATTTCATAAGTATTTAATTCTGAGGACACTGATGTATGAGGTGAAAATGATAAAATAGAACAAAAGACAGGGAAAAGTTGTCATTTAATAAATTAAACATACATAATTTATCTCACCCATGGCCTAGTAATTGCAGGCTTGAATAATTAACAAAACTTTTCAGTCTGAAAACAAAATCCACACCAACCCTCTTTGGCAAGGTTGACTGTGGAAACAGGGTCATTGAGGAAAGAAAAGGAAGGAGGATACGCAGAGGAAGAAGTTGCTGTGGAAGTAGAGAGAGAAGGCAACATCTCATAGTGGGCTTCTACCTCTTGGTGACAGATTACAGCAAAGTTGCCCTCAGGTTCCTCTTGCCTCAGTGTTGAGATGCATGATTGCTATTTTAGCTTAGTTTTCTTTATTGCTGGAATCTTAATTTTATTCTCTGGCTCCTCTAGCTTAGGTTGTTTCTTTATAGATTAAGTATTCTGGAAATTGGATTTTCAAGTAGTTATTTTCATCTGACTAGGCAATCCATTCAGAATCAAACATTGTCCCTGATGCTCTATTGGCCTAAACATTGTTATTAATGATATCAATTACCCACTTCACAGTCACTGTATTTTCTATTCTTACCAGAGAAAAAGGTAAAGTAGAAATAAGGTAATTAATGCTTCTGAGTCTTTGTTCAGTTTGGCCTGCTTGGAATGTTAAAGAAATTTTTTTCTTTTCCTTCCTTCCTTCCTTCCTTCCTTCCTCCCTCCCTCCCT
>NW_016807365.1:1035818-1047294 GCF_001698545.2 Rhinopithecus bieti
TTCCTTCCTTTCTTCCTTCCTTCCTTCCTTTCTTTTTCTTTCTCTTTCTTTCTCTCTCTCTGTCTGTCTGTCTCTCTCTTCTTTTTTAATGTTTAAATTTTCATGTAGGCTTTTTGGGAAATGTTTAGTTCCCTCTTATTCATAGCTGATCACTGATTACTGTAATTTGGGTCTAAGAATAAATTGACTTCCTCATATGTATCTTTTCTGCTTCTTCCAAGATATTTCTTACTAATTGTGAAATAAAGTCTTCTCTTCTAGTATTTGGTCTGACCCTAGTTCCTGACACAGAGCTTCTAAAGTCTTTGTAATTTCCTGACTCATATGAGCATCTTTTCTTCTAATAAGGTGGCTCTTGGTGAGCCTTTGGCTGGGGACTGTTCACCAGAAAGACCAAGCAATAATTAGAATCTTGGAGCTTTCTACCTCACATCCCACTCTGGAAAGAGGGGAGAATAGCTGAAAATTGAGTTAATAATCAATCATGCCTACATGATGAAGACTCCATAAAATTTCCTGAACTATGGGGTTCAGAGAGCCTCTGGATTGGGCAACACATCCATGTACTGGGTGAGTGACACACTGCAACTCCACAGATAGTGTCAGAATTGAATTGAATTATAGAAGACCCAGCTGGTGTCCACTGAATAATTTCTTGGTTTGTAAGCAAAAACCCCCACATATCTGAAAGTTTGTCAGAATGTTGTATTGAGTAATGTGTGAAGAGAGAAAAAAACAGAAATATGTAGAGATAAAAAAGTTTGCTTTTTCTTTAGAGTAATATATTATTGTATAGTCTTCTGTAGAGTTTATACAGTAATAATAAGCTTGAATGTTTCTTTATAGCATATACTATGATAATAAATTACACATTTATGTATTAATCAGAATTCTTTAGTTTGTAAATGCCAGAAACACCTAAGTCAAGGCAGTTAAATTAGAAAGGGTACTTTACTGATTCATGTCAGTATCAAGTCCATGAACAACACTAATATGGATGGTTATATACAGAATACTCAAATAAACACACTCACCACACACACACGCACATACACAACACCATTTTCCCAACTTTTCATTCCTCCATCTCTTACTTCCCTAAATATTTAAGCAAATTCTCTCCTCCTTAAGATTGACTTTCTTCAAAAAATTAGAGTCTTCCTCACTCTTTTTAACAGAATCTCAACTGCAGAAATGAAGAAACTAACTCTAAGTTTCTGAAATCTGATAATTAAACTTCACCTGACTTTTATTCCTATATGACTTAGTTTAAGATCAAAGCTGCCCAGATACATAATCTGGCTTGGTCTTATGCTGGTGTATAACACATGGGCTGTGCAAGAGTCAGTTTCACAAAAAGGGGAAGGGGTTAGATAAGTCAGGAAAACAAGGGTGGAGGGAAAGAGATTGTGTTGATGAGGAGAAAAACCCAGAGGTTCACTGCTAAGTAATTTAAGCACCAAAAGGATATGGTCTCTTCCGTATCTGTTTTAGTGTTAATCTTCATTTATAGACATAGCCCTAGAACGTAACTTAGTGAGCGACAAATTATAGAAGCTCATTAATATATATAAATGGCTATTTTTGCATCCTACATATGTCTCAGCCATACCCCATTTAAATGCAAATTCCTTTCCTCTTACTTTTTTGCTGTTGTTGTTGTTTTTTTTTTTTTTTTTTTTTTTTTTTTGGAGATAGAGTTTCACTCTGTCACCCAGGTTGGAGTGCAGTGGTGCGATCTCCTCTCGCTACAGGCTCCGCCTGCCGAGTTCAAGCGATTCTCTTGCCTCAACCTCTCCGGTAACTGCCACCATGCCCAGCTAATTTTTGAACCTTTAGTAGAGATGGGGTTTCACCATGTTAGTCAAGCTGGTCTCGAACTCCTGACCTTGTGAATCGCCCACCTTGGCCTCCCAAAGTGCTGGGACTAGAGGCATGAGCCACCGCGCCCGGCCTCCTCTTACTTTTTTTGTAACTTTCACTAGCTTTGACTACAGTGAAATACTCTATTTGTATTTCATAACCAAAAGCATATGGGAATAGTTATGTCACCATAACAAAGTATCAGTGTAAATTTGCATTCTATTTTACTACAATTTTATTTCCCAAGTTATGAACAATTACAAAAATACAAAATGAAATATAAGTATCTCATGTATTAAGAAAATAGTTTTAATTTGTTATTTTTCTCATGTGTTCACGTTAAGGATCCACATCATTACAGACACTAAAACATTCTACAACTCTTCTATATTTTATTAAAATTTATATATGAAGCCAGGTGTGGTAGCTCATGCCTGTAATCCTAGCACTTTGGGAGGCCAAGGTGGGCAGATCACCCAAGGTCAGGAGTTCAAGACCAGCCTGACCAACATGGTGAAACCCCGTCTCTACTAAAAATACAAAACTTACCCGGGCGTGGTGGTGGGCACCTGTAATCCCAGCTACTCAGGAGGCTAAAGTGGGAGAATTGCTTGAACCTGGGAAGTGGAGGTTGCATTAAGCCCAGATTGTGCCACTATACTCTAGCCTGGGTGACAGAGTGAGACTCTGTCTCAAAAAATAAAAATATTATATATGCATATATAATCTCAATTTGAAAGATGATAGGGCAGAAAGCATGTGAACACTTTGGCTTTCTACCAAATACCACCATATGAGTTTAATCAAAGGAGATAAATTTTTTAACGATATTTCAACAAACAGTACAAAATACCACAACTTTTAAAATTTAATATTCCCTATTATAGGTGCAAAATTTTTAAAAATTTATTTAACATATCTAATATGTGATCTTTACTTCTTTTATATATAATATTGGTATGATCTTACTTCATAGGATTATAATAAGAATAGATAAAATATTACACAAAAATGTGATTCACACATACTAAGCACTCAGAAAGTTGTAGCTATTATTATTTTAGGTATCTTGGAATACTGAATATTCTTCCAAATTCCTTGTTTCTAACAGAGAGGATTTGCTTCACAATCTAATTCATTTCACTGATAATCAGAATAGAAAATGGTATTAGCTGAGTCTTAAAGGGTATTGGATTGACAGAAGCATTTCAGGAATATCACTGGGAAAAGTAATAATTGTAACTATTTGCCTGATAGTTTTCATCACTAAGAGAAAACTAAAATCACCTTCCAGCATAAATTCACCTATTTGACAATTTAATTAATTGAAAAAAGCTGATAATATTTCTCCATGGAATATTAATAGATACATTTTAATTAATATTTTAGTATTTGTATTTAATAATTATTTGTACAAAACAGTCACTTGTTTATATTATTTGATTTTGTATTAATTACCATATAAATGATAGCTCATTTTCAGTAACAACGAAAGAGATTTTCTAATATTAAGAATGTATGTTCCCTGGAAAAACTTATATTCCAACACATGTACAGAATTCTGTAACAGAATGATAAACGGGTTGATAGATACAATGTTTTCAAACAATTACATCGATCATATAATGATCAATTCTATCAGAGAGGTAAAAAGAGTATGTGAAAACACAATGAAAATAAAACAGCATGCGATTTATGAATAGTGAAAAGAGAACATTAATATATGATAAATTTTGGTGACAGGCATTAAATCACTATAGCTTTTAGATTCCATTCATTTATATAAAATAAATATTTTATCTTTAAAATTTTTTAATCCTTTAATTATATACTTGGCAAATATCTAAAATATACATTTTAAAATGTAATTTTAAATGTCAATTTAAAATCAGCCAAGGGATTACACAATACATTTAGGGGGTTTAGCGCAAATAAAAAAATTTGAGAACATATTTTACAACAGCCAATGCAATAAAATAGTGATGTAGGAGGCCTACAAGTTGTTAATGTAGTGACCAAGTAAGAGACAATTTGTGAACTGATAGAGACAAACTTCATTAATAATTAGAGTCTACATTTTAACAGGTGAAGAAGTGAATGTACGCAAACTGAGGACATAGAGACTCCAAGTTTAGATTACACATTTTCCATATGAAACATTAGAAAATGTAGAAAGTGATATTATTTCTTGAAAGAAAAATGACCTAATTGGAACAAACTTAATTAATTCATTTAAAACCTCAACATCAAGAAAGATGTTTTTATAGTTTTACTTACATCTTTTAAGAATGTAGTCGAGGAAGTTCTGCACACTAATTAGACTTTCACACAGTTGATGGTTTGATATTTTTGTTCAAAACTTTAGTGATACAAACGGACTTAGCATGATATAAATGAATTAGGTTTATATTCTACTTGGAAAGCATTCTACACAGTAAAAAGGCAGAAAACAAAATTCTTCACTAGTAGGAAGCTGTTTTGTGACTGTGTTGTTTGAAAAGGAACACCAAACTTGCTACATTTCTCTCATTCTTGGAACCCAAAAAAGAATAGGTATGAATCTACTAAACCAAACTGAAAAATAATATTTTAAAAAAGCTGTGCACATTTTCAACAAATAACTTAAATGTATTAAGTATATTAAATGTTGAATTTTAAAACTCAGATGTAGACACTTCTTATAGACCATCATCATATGAGCCTCTGTCTAATGAAACAGTTGATTCCACTATTTATAGGGCTAACTTATTTATTCAATATCTACACACGTATTCTGTGCTAGGAAGTGGCATGCTTTGTCCACTGGGGATACAGAAATCAAAATATTTCAGAACTCAAAGAGATTTTATGTCACATAAACATTGTGGTGTGTCAGCTTGTCTCTCTCTCCTCCACCACTCTTCTCAGAGTCTTGTTCACATCCTTCCCATTTCCAACACCTGCCACACAATCAAGTTAACTTTTAAAGAGAGGGGTGTTGTAGTATAACTGAAGACAGTAGACATTCTGAGAAGAGGTTGTATTGCCAGTATCAATAGTCTGATTTTCTTAGAGATGCTTGTTAACCCTAGATATCTAAAGACGTTACTGAACCCCAGTAGCCAAATTCCAGCTCTGTGGAACTCATCTTGGGTTAAACTACTGGGAGGGAATGAATTTTGACTGAACAATTACAGTAATTAACAAGAAACGTAATTATTTTATTAATTATCTAATTATCACAAAGAAAGAGAACGTTCTAATTTTTTAGATTATGTATTATACAAAGGCATAACAGATTTTCCAGCAGCAACACCGCATGAAAGTTAACAACAAAATACACTTTTTTTCTTCCCAAAGTTGACTATTTCAGCACCTCACCAACATAATCAAAGACTCAGTTTCTATGTAACATTGTGCTCACCATCCTTGGCATGCTGGCATTCTCTTTTAGGCTGATTACCCTCATGACACCAAAATGGTTGCTGCAATTTCATGCTTTACCTGCATTTGGAAAAGTTAAAAGCCAATAGGCCTGAAATCACATTTTTAACATATTGTATACAAAGCACCGAGAACATAGACTCTTGTGTCTAGGTAAATTGTCATTCAATTATGAAAACTTAACAAAATACTCAGATATCCTTTGCCCACTTTTGATGGGGTTGTTTGTTTTTTTCTTGTATATTTGTTTGAGTTCTTTGTAGATTCTGGATATTAGCCCTTTGTCAGATGAGTAGGTTGCAAAAATTTTCTCCCATTCTGTAGGTTGCCTGTTCACTCTGGTGGTAGTTTCCTTTGCTGTGCAGAAGCTCTTTAGTTTAATCATATCACATTTGTCAATTTTTGCTTTTGCTGCTGTTGCTTTTGGTGTTTTAGACAGACATGGAAGTCCTTGCCACATGCCTAGGCCTGAATGTTACTACCTAAGATTTTCTTCTAGGGTTTTTATGGTAGTTATGTTCTTGGAACATTTAAGTCTGCTGGAATCCACGCTGTGAATTAATCTTTGTATAAGGAGTAAGAGAAGGATCGCAGTTTCAGCGTTTCTGACTTATGCGCTGAGCCAGATTGTTCCCAGCACCATGTCTATTAAATAGACATCCTTTCCCCATTTTCTTGGTTTTCTCTCAGGTTTGGCTCAGAAGCATTCAGATGGTGTAGATGTGTGGGTATTATTTCTGAGATCTCTTGCTGTTCCAAGATTGGCTCTATAGCGTCTCGTTGTTGGAGACCGAGTACCTGCTGTTTTGTTACTGTAGGCCTGGTGTAGGTATAGTTTGAACGTCGAGGGTAGCGTGACCACCTCCAAGCTCTTGTCCTTTGGACTTGAGAATTGTCTTGGCAATTGCGGGGCTCTTTTTGTGTCCATAGATGAACTTTGAAAGCAGTTTCTTGTCCAGATTCTGTGAAGAAACCTCATTGTAGCTTGATGGGGATGCATTGAATCTAAAGTAAACCTTGCGGCCAGTATGGCCCATTTTCACCGATGATTGATTCTCCCTTATCCATGAGGCGATGGTATGTTCGTTCCAGTTGTTTTGTGGTCCCTCTGTTGATTTCAGCTGAGCAGTGGTTTGTAGTTCTCCTTGAAGAGTCTTTTACATCCCTTGTAAGTTGGATCCGTAGGTCATTTTATCTGCTTTGAAGCAAGGTTGGAATGAAGTTCGACGTTCCGCTGATTTGGCTCTCCTGCTGTCTGTTACTGGTGTATAAGAGGATGCTTGTGATTTTTTGCACGAGATTAATTTTGTATCCTGAGACTTTGCGCTGAAGTGGGGTGCTTATCAGCTTAAGGACGATTTGTGGCTGAGACCGATGGGGTGTTTCGTAAATACACAATCACGCGTCATCTGCCAACCGAGGGACAATTTGACCTTGCTTCTTTTCCGTAAGGCGCTGACGATGTACCCGATTTGCTCAAAGGAAGGACATCATACAAGCCAACACGACGCAATGAGAAAAGGGAGGTGCTCATCAGCACCGCCATCAGAGGAAATGCAGAATCAAGAACCACAGATGAGATACCATCTTACACCAGTTAGAACGGCAATGCATTAAAACAGTCAGGAAACGAACCAGATGTTGAGAGTGACATTGTGGAGAAATAGGAACACGTTTTAGCACTCGTTGGTGGGACTTGTAAACTAGCTTCAACCCATTTATGGAGACAAGAGTATGGCAAGTTCCGCAAGGATCTGAGAGACTAGACGGTTACCAGTATGACCCAGGCCAGTCCCGACTACTGGCGTATATAGCGCCAAAGGATTAGTAAGTTGAATTGCTGACTCACAGAAGCTACATGCACATGTACTGTTTATTCGCGGCACTATTCACAATAGGCCAAAAGACTTGGAATCCAACCCAAGGATGTCCATCTGTGACAGACTGGATTAAGAAAATTGTGGACATATACACCATGGAATACTACTGCAGCGCATAAAAAAGGATGAGTTTGCGTCCTTGTGTAGGGACATGGGATGTTCGCAGCTGGACAAGCCGCATTCGATTCTTGAGGCAAACTATCACAAGAAGAGAGAAACCAAACAACTGAGTGTTCTCACTCAGTAGGGTGGAAGCTGAACCAATGAAGAATCACTGGGACTCGGAAGGGAACATCACATACGGTGGGGGGGGGGGGGGCGCCTGCCAGTGGTGATCGGGGGGAGGGAGGGGAAGGGATTGCGAGGTTGGGAGTCGCGGGTGGGGATGACGAGACAGTGATAAATGATGAATTGGGATGGTGCTGGACGACCGGTTGATGGGTGCGGAGCCCCGACCGCACAGACATGGCACCAGAGGTGGCAGTGAGCGAGTATGTAACAAAGCCTGCACGTTTGGCACCATGTACGCCTAGAAACTTAAAGTCATAATTAAAAAAAAAAAAAATGGAGGAAAAAAAAAAAAAAAGTCTTGGCCTAACTCAAGGTGTCTAAGATTTTCTCTCCTAAAAAAAATAAAAATAAAAATAAATACTCAGATAAACAAGCTATCCAAAAGCCTGCCACACAAATCCTCCTCTCCCCACATTGGAAACTGTTATTGAAGAGGAGAGACAAATCTATGAGAATCCAAAGAGGGGCAGTGAGTAGTACTGATCAAACATTACATTATAAGTAGTTGGAAATGGTTATAAGTCATAAAATGCTGAAAAGCCTAGGAATTAAGAGAAGGTCTTCAGATAAAAGTACATTCAGATATTCTGTAATATGTGAATTATTTGTGAGCGGACAATATTATGTAAAATGTGTTTGTGTACAAACATGTACTGTGTATGCATGAAAAGCTAATCAACAAATAGTTTAACATGGATGGCACCACTCCTTTTCCTTGCCATTGCATGATCCAGGGATTGCATATTACAGATCTCATAGTGCTTATCTTGCTCAGACTGATTACCTCTCACCATTGAGGGGAAAAAATTAAACTGCTACTCACTTACTTATCTTTATAAACTTTTTCGTGCTCAACGAAACCCCTGGACAAAAATAAGTGCCTAGTATTAGTTTAACTAGATTATGACAGTGACTCAAAATAAATAATGAGTCCCCTGCCCCTTTTCTTTCCTTTCTGTACTTACCTTCTTACTAATTGAATTGTTTCTCTTCTTGGGATACTGTGTGGTTCCTACATGTACAAACAATAAAAACATAACACATAATAAATAACATATATCTCAAAAGAATCTGAGGAGAGTGGATAAATAGTTCACGTAAGGGATTCTTGGGGATTGAAACTGGTAACTCTCTTGACTGTGATGTTAGAACCTACACAGATCATAACACTGCTCATAGCATTTGCATGCACACACAAGCACACACAAATGAATAAAAGTAAAACTGGATAAATCTGAGTGGATATATTGCATAAATGTTAATATTCCAATGGTGATATTATACTGTAGTTTTACAAAATGCTAATGTCAGGAAAAATGGGTAAATTTTACCAAGGATCTGTCCACATTATTTATTTATTTATTTATATTTTATTGACATATAATATTAACAGATGTATGCAGTTTCAGGGTATATGTGATAAATTTAAAACAGTCCAATAATTTGTAAAGATCACATCAGGGTATTTCAGATATCCATCATCTTAAATATCTTAAATATTTGTTTTTTCTTTATGCTAGAACCATTTGAATTCTTCTCCTTTAGCTATTTTAAAATATACAACAGATAATTGCAAACTATAGTTACCCTACTGATCTGTGTAACACTAGGTCTTACTTTGTTTGTTTAAGAGTATATGTGTACCCATTCATCACCTTGTCTCTAACCCTCCCCTTCCCACACCCTTTTGCAACTGCATGTGAATCTACAATTATCTAGATTTTTTTTTTTAAAGAATCTGGTAAGTCACATCTTAGTGTGGATATGTCAAAAATTACATTATATTTGCAGTTTGCATTTTCTTCTCTATATTGTTTATGAACTGTGTTTTCCTTGTAATAGATTGACAATTATCAAGCAGATATTTAACCTTTTAGGTCAATAAGGTGTTTGGCATCATGGGATGTAGGAAGCCTCTGACTCCACCTATAAGCAATATCATCCTTGTATGTGTATTAATTTATTCAGTACTTTAATTTATTCATATGAATAGATACAAATGAATTGTGCATAACCTAAAGATTGGTGCATAAAGTAGGCAGTACATGTGCTATCCTAATTGTAGAGATATGTATACATTTTCATTTAATGCCTATCTTTCAATCGAATGTAAGGTTCATGAAACTCCAAGTGGTTTAATGTTTTTTCCCCTTTCCTAGTAGCCTGCCTGGCATTCAATTAGTATTCAATAAATATTGGAGAATGAATGAACAGGTACACAATTCTGTGAAATACACAGAGAAAGATATTTCTGACTGGAGATAGTCAAATAATTTTGAAAAACGAAATGTTTGTAAGAGGACTTGGAACTGGATTAAAAATTATGAGCTAGGAAAGGAAGAAAAGAACATTCTAAGGGACTGCTTGACATCTGCAAAGGCAGGGAAGCAGAAAAAATTAAGAGCAAGACATATTTGGGGAATGGTAAGCAGGTTATAAAGGCTTAGAAAAAAAATTTTGAATTAATTTCTGAAACGTTCATATATCATGCTAGATATTTTTTATTTATTCAATAACCTTGACGTTTTCAGGCAGAGAAGAGAAGCAGTGAATTTTTTATTCTAAAAAATCTACATAGTGCTCTGGTATTTACATAGTGCTCTGGTCTTGCATTATAACTTTGTTTGTGGGGATGAGGTGGAAACTGGCACAGGTGTCTGAAAGAAAGGAGGAATAAGAATATGCCCTAGTTTTCTTGGGCTACCATAACAAAAGACAACATATTAGGTGGCTTAAGCAACAAAAAATTATTTCTCACAATTTTGAAGCCCAGAAGTCCATGATCAAGGTGTCTGCTGATGCTGTTTCTCCTGAGGATTCTTTTTTGCCTTGAAGATGGCTGTCTGCTTTCCTGTGTTCACAAAGGGCTTCCCCCAGTTTGTGTGTTGTCTTGTGTCTTAATCTCTCCCTAAAAGGACACCAGTCATATTGGATTAGAGCCCTTGCATCGGACCACAATTTAACTTAATTATCTCTTGAAAGACCCTATTTCAATACAGTCACATTCTGAGGTACTACGGAGTAAGGATTTCCCTATATGAATGTTGTGGTGACACAGTTCAGCCCATAATAGAACACAATTATTAATTCTGATTACAAAAGGATTTTCATAATGTATATCTGGACATAAATGCTATGTCTACAGACAGTCATCAAGAAATATTAAAGTTTTTTTTTTTTTTTTTACATGAAAGCTTTATTTTCTGTACATGGAATCAAGTTTTCTGCAGCCCAGCCAGTTCATCAGATAAGAGTATTTGGCTAAACATCTCCAAAACCTTCTCTTTATAGTTCTGTTTTCCTTAACCTCCCTTCCAAGACTGATTTTCATAGAAATAGGTGAGAGAGTTTCATGAAGTGATAAATAGGCATTCACACACTAAGCTGTTACCTTTCCTCACCAACAAAGATGTGCTATCATTGTACTTCCTGGCTGTCACATGTGGCATCTCTGTGGCATACCTACTGGTCTTTTTCCCAAGACATTTTCAATGGTTGACTATAACCTCATTATCCTTTTAATTCCATATGTTACATCATAATAAAATAAATTTCTAATCATTCACCAGCATCAAAACTACAATCACTTCTCATGAAATTTCTTCTATTGAATGCACGTAGAATTATTTACTATCGGATGGAAAGTTAAAGACATTTCCACTACAGAATAAAATTCTAGCTAATTAAGTTGGTAATGGAACTTAGATCTCTCAAGTATGTTTCCATTTCACAATAACTTGAATTAACTAGCTCTAGTGATGCTAATGTGATTTTGACATTATTTTCAGTGACCTTAAACTCTTAGCCTATTTTAATCAATTAAATCTGCAGTTACATTAGAAAGTGTATAAACCATTTATTGAAATTATTATAATGAAGCAAAAGCTATGAAAGCAATAAAATATTTATTTCTGTAATTGAATGCATTGTGGCATCTAGTTACATAGTGCTCTCATATTCTTTTGCATATTTCCATAAAAGGACATCCATATACTATCATAATTCTGTTTATAATATAG
>NW_016807365.1:1048215-1070120 GCF_001698545.2 Rhinopithecus bieti
GAATGCCTAGAAAATAAATGAAGTGTCAAGCATAAACATTAACAAACTGACAAGCACGGACACTTTCACTGTCTTACTCATTGCTTTGAACCTCATCAACGACTAATTTTTATTTGTACTGTAAATTAATGACTAACAGAAAAAAAGCTAAAGTAGGATTAAAAATATCCTGAGGCAGCATGTATCTGATGTGACCCTAATTATTTGATGAGCCAAAGTTTTTCTCCCAGATGCAAAAGGAAGTCCTTACAATGCTAAAATTGGAAAATAAGGATAAATAAAAGCCAATTTCTGGATTTTTTGCAAAACACTTTTAGAGATTTTCTACTTGGTGAAATATTATGAAAATAGATTGATGAAACTAAATTTGATCTGTTAACATAACTATTTTCCAGTTAGTTACAGTAAAATTTCATCTTTATCAAATGTTTGTGATGATTAAGGCATTACTTAATCATTTGATTTTGATTTCATTTTTAATTTACAAATTAAAGTGTAGGTTACAAAACCAAACATTTTTGCATATCCCGATGACATGTGAGTGAAATAATATAATATGTAGTGTTTTGAGTCTGTCTTCTTTTACTTAGCATGATATACTTGCAATTCAGTCATTGTTTCATTTGTCAATAGTTCATTCCTTTTTACTGCTAAGATTGTAATACTACATTTATCCATTCTCCAGTTGAGGGACATTTCAGCTCTTTCCAGTATTTTGCGATTATGAATAAAGCCACTATAAACATTTGCTTACAGGTTTTGTATGAACAACAGCTTTTGTTTTATTTAAGTAAATACCTGGAGAAGGAACTGCAGGGTCAAATGGTTAAGTTTATACAGTATTTAATATTATTGGAGAGTTATAAACCATGTTTGCTTTTGTTTGTTTGTTTTGCATGCTGAATTTAGTTATCACTTGCTGTGTAAAAGGCTACCCCCAAAACTAGGTAGCCTAGAAGAGCAAACATACATTATTTCACAAATTCTTGGGTTAGGAATTTGGAACTTGATAGCAGGGTAACTCTAGCTCAGGGTTTCTCATGAGGTTATCATCAAGATGTTCCCAGGCTACATTCATGAAACACCTGTCTGAGAGGAGAAGGATCCATTTCTAAGCACTCACATTGATGTTGGAACGTGGTCTCTATTCTGCCACATGGAAATCTTCATAGGGCTGTTTTAGTGTCCTCACGACATGTTAAGGGAATCTCCAGGACCAAATGATCCAAGAGACAGACTGATGAGAAAGCAGCAATGCCTAGTATAACGTAGTAACAGATGACACAGACCTTCATTTCCACAGCGTTTGACTTGATGAAAGTGAATTATTAAGTGCAGACAACACTCAAGGATAGATGAATTTGCCTCCCATTTGAAGGAGGGAGGAGGGAGTATATAAGGATTACTACATATATGTTTGATAACCACTGCACCTAGGGATATCTAATATCTCCAGCATAAATTATCAAAAAGATACCCCTTTTCTATTTGTCTTTGTCTTTCGAAAAGAAATCGAATAACCACACGTATGTATTTTAGGACATTCTATTCTTTAGCATTGTTTTCTATGCCTCTTTTTTATTCAATAAAATACTGTCTTGATTAGTACAGATTTGAAGTCAACTATCAAGAGTTGTCTAGCTCTGTTCTTACTTTTCAAAACTGTTTTGACTCTACTGACTTCTTTGACTTTTCATGTAAATATAGTCAATTCCTTCAAATGTTCTTTTGGAATTTTTATTGGGATTGCTTAAATATATCGTACAGGTCCAGATGAACACAACTAAAATCTTAATAATATAGAATCATAATTTATAACTACACTATATTTGTTCATCAACTTAATTCCTATATTTATTTAATCAGTGTTTTATAGTTTTATCATTTTCAGGATACATATGTTACATGTGTTTTAGGAGATTTATACTTAAGCATTTCATGATTAATAATGCTACTGTAAATGGTACTTTTTTTCTAGGATCAGTTTCTAATTGTTCATTAGTAGGATAAAAATGTTAACATTTCATATTAACCTTGAATTCTGAAAACTTGCTTAACTCATTAGTTTTGTTGCATTTTGTTGGTTCTTCACTAATTTCTATCCAAACAATTTGATATACAAATAGATATAATTATGTTTTTCCTTTCCAGTCTGTATGTATTTTATTTCTTTATTTGCTTTATTGCATTTGTTAGGACCTCCTGTATGATACTATGTAGGAATTGTGATAGTTGATATCCTTGTTTTTTTCCAGACTTAGAGAGAGAAAACCCAGTTTTTCAGCAATATGTGGAAACATTATGTAGAACTGTGTGTGAGCTACAGTTTTTAATTTGTTTGTTTAAGATATCCTTTCTCAGATTGAAAACATGTTCCTCTATTTTTGGTTTTCTGAAAGTTCTATATTATAACTGGATGTTAGATTTTGTCAAATGCTTTTACTGCATCTATTAAGATTATCTTTTTTTCCTTTAGTGTGCTGATATGGTGAGTTACATTGGATGATTTTTCAACTTTGAATCAATGTTTAATAACCAGATAAACCAAAACTGGTCAAGATATATTATCAATTTCATATGTTCCTGGATTTGATTTACTAATAATTTGTTAAAGTTGGTTGCATCTATGTTCATGATAAATAATTATCTATAGTTTTCTTTTATTATAATATCCATATTGGGTTTTAGAGTTGTATTAACTATACTCTAATTAAAGTGAGTGATTTTGAAGGTAGTCCCTTCATTTTTTATTGGAGAACTGATTGTGTCAGATTGATATAACTTCTTCACTAAGTATTTAGTAGAATTATGCAAGAAGCTCCATGAATATTGAGATTTCTTTGGTTATATTTTTTAACAACAAATTCAATTTCTTTTTAACAGATACAAAGTTACTCTCTCTATTGCTTCTTGGAAAATTTTCTGTAGTTTATTTACTTAAAAAAATTTTCCAATTAATCTAATTGGTCAAATTTAAGGAGATGGAATTTTGTTAAAATATTTATTTAATAGCCTTTTAATATTCCTTTTATAGCCTTTTCTTTCTTAAAATATTGTTTGCATTTTTGTCTTCTCTTTTTTCTTTTTGTATTTTTTGTCAGTCTAGCTAGAAGTCTATAAATTTTATTGATATTTTCAAATAACTATCCTCATTACAGATTGTATTTTACAGAATCTCTTTTGACCCTCTCTTTGATCCACAGGTTATTTAGATGTATGTTCTTAATTTCTAAATAGTTTTTTTTTTTTCCCAAATATCTTTCTGTTACCGAATGCTATTTAATTATGTCCCAATAATACAGTTTTATGAGGTTTCAGTATTTTGAGCTTGTTTTTCTGTGTCACCAAGGATATGATCCACCTGGATGAATAACACATGGGCCCTGGAAAATAATATATAATCTCTGTTTCTATAGAGCATTTCAGGATGTTGGGTAAATCACATTGGTTGACAGTGCTGTTTACTTCTTTATACTTACTAATATGCCCTGTACTTTATCTATCAAGTCTATGAAAAACTGATATATAAATTTTGTAAACTTGTCTATTTCTCTTTGCAGTTTATCAGTTTTGCTTCATATATTTTAGATCTCTACTTTTAGGTGTATGGACATTTCACATTGTTATGCTTTTTTGAGTAATTGCCACATTTATCATTATTTACTTCCATTCTCTCCTACAGCAACATCATTTGCTCCTCTTTTTCCACAGGGTAAGACTTTTATTTTTTTCCATAAGTAATATAGAAGAATACAATCTGCACGGACTTTTGTGTCTTTCCTCAGAAACTGATGTTCTGCTTCCCCAGGCATGCACCATGGGAATGGCTTTCTCGGGTCCCGTCTGTCATTCTGCCTTCAATCTTTCTTATGAGGACAGAGTAACATCTGTAACGTATGTGGAAGCCAGAAATCTAATCAACTTACTTTAATCTGAAATTTTATCCACCGAGTGTTCATTTCACAGCCCTTTTATTGTCTGATCTTATACATGGAAAACTTGAAGCTTAAAGAGCTTTTAATTTGCCCAAGATCAGGCAGCTAGGAAGTGAGAGAGCTTTGTTGATTCTTTATTTTTTACTTCACTTCTGGGGAAAAAAATTATATTCAGAAATCAGATATATTTTAAACTGTTGAAATACTTGTTGATATCAATAGATCAATGGAAAGACATTTATATGCAGTTTTTTTCTTTTGCGTATGTTTAGAATAATGTGAAAGGCTGGAAAAATACAAAAATGTTTTCTCAAAAATAGGCATATGGCTAGGATATGACAATAAAATGCTCTTTGATTCTACTCCATTTTCTTGCATAGTATAATTTGACTCTATAATTCTAATAATTATTATTATTTTGAGACGGAGTCTTGCTCTGTAGCCCAGGCTGGAGTGCAGCAGTGCGATCTCGGCTCACTGCAACCTCCACCTCCCACATCCCGGTTCAAGTAATTCTCCTGCCTCAGCCTCCCGAGCTGGATTTACAGTCATGTGCCACCATGTCCAGCTAATTTTTGTGGTTTTAGTAGAGATGGAATTTCACCATGTTGACCAGGCTGGTCTTGAATTCCTGATCTCGTGATCCGCCCTTCTGGGCCTTCCGAAGTTTTGGGATTACAGGTGTGAGCCACTGCGCCTGGCTAACTGTATTATTTTCAAGACTCTAATATAGTAGCATAATTGCCATCTTTGAAAAAAAATTCTAAAATAGACTGTAATGTCATTGCAATATCCATATATCCATAAGCAACATAAAAGCTTATATTTAGGAAATTGAAAACAATAAAAACGCTAAACATAGTAGTAAGATTTAGGAGCCGTGTGAGTTGAGGCTGGATATGGCAGCAGAGACTCAATTATATAAGGGAAGAACATACTTCTAAGACATGATAGTAAGTTTCAACTTTACCAGCAGACCACTGACAGCCACTGAAATACTTTTACAAAGGAAGAGATATGATTAGTTTTTATGGATGACACAATATCAAATTTTGTGATGTATCTTAATTTCAAAGAGTTGAATAAAATATCTGATAAATACCACTATTGCCTAAAATGTATTTTAAATCAAAGCTTATAACTGAATTCTCAGACCATCAAAGGTATAAACATTTATTTTAAAGTATTAGCTTTAAATGTTATCTATCAATAGTTTTTATAGAAAATATAATGGAGAAATAAGGTGAATATAATAGTAAGGTAGCTAAAAAATCCTCTGAAGTGAGTATTTAAAAATATGACTTCATGATTAGACACGTCTATAGCTAAACCTCTTTGACTGTATATTACATGGTCTTAGTTACCATTTAATTAACTAAAGACTATAAAAACACATTGAATGGTACAATAAGTTGTACTGGTTATCATGATATATTGGTAAGTAAGTGTCAATCATATTGTGGATTTCTAAGTCCTTACTCTTTTAATAGAGCAGAAAACATAACCAGGAAGTTTTGTTAGGAGATGTCATTAAAATAGGGACAAAAAGGAATTTAGCAATTATTGTCTCTTCTAATTCAAAATGTCAGTTACAAGAATATACATCTTTCCGTATATATAATTTTGAAAGTGGAATAAGATGGGGTAAGGGAAGTTTTGTGTTTACATTGTTCATCAGCAAAATATAAAACTCAGTAAAATGTAGAATTAGTGAAATTGCCACATTTAAACTTTTGTGAGTAGTAATAATAGTAGAACTCTAAAATGTTTCATATGTGTTTAGGTACTCCCTAGTCCATACACAGAATAGAAGAAGATTTCAGAATTCACCTAGTTCAAGATTTGGTAACAAAAGTCAAGGTAGAACAAAAGTTATTTTTAAAGAAGATAGTGTAAGAGCCTAATCCGCCTAAACCTAAGGCTAATTCCTGCATTCCTGTAGCCATATGCATGCTTGCTTTCATTTTTATTGCAGTGTAATATATAAGCTATAACTTTTATGAATTGTGTGACTCTTAAGTATACAGCTTGAATATGTTTTATGTATGTATATAGCCATGTCATCACAATCCATATCAACACATAGAAAGTCCAGGTTCCCAGAAAGTGCCTCATATCCCTTCCTAGTTAATACTTGCCTCAGAAAAAAACAAAAACATTCATTTGAACATCTACCATTATTTTATGCTATTTATCAAGAATTCATCCTCTTTTGAAATTCATATAAATTATTAGTATTTACTCTTTTCTGCCTGGTGTCATTCACTTAGGATAATATATTTTTGATTTGCAACTGTTATTCATATTAGTATTTTATATTTTAATTGCTATTTATTGCATTGTATTTCATTTGCCTATTTATGTTCATTTGGGTTATTCTCAATTTGGGGTTATTATTAATAAAATTATTAAAAATACATTGTTTCACCTATCTTTTAATAGGCATGCATGCTCATTTTTTTTCTTTGCTCTGTATCTAAGAGTGAGATTTCTTGGTCATAAAATTAGCATATGTCATAGAATTAGCCTAAGTTAATATCATTAAAATGTTCTGATGTAGTTTCACTACATTCTCATAAGGAATATAAGAAAATTTTAGTTATTTCATGTATTTTAAGCCTTGGTATTATCTGTCTTCTTATCTTTTTTTAATTTTAACCTTTCTGATAGGTATATACTGATATTTCACTGTAGTTCTAAATGTGTATTCATATGATAACCAAAGGTGTTAATATAATTTTTAATATATCTACTAGCAATTTATATGTGTGTATATATACATAATATATAAATATATATTTATATGTGTATATATATACACAAATACATATATTTGTATTTATATATGTGTGTATATATACACATATACACATAATATATATACACATATACATATATACACATAATATTTCCTCAGGCTATCTTTTGATTAATATGATGTGTTAAATGTAATGATTACATGTATATACATATATGATTATATCAGAGAAACATATATGCCACAAGAAGAACATCTGATTATCAGAATTGGGAATTTGATGTTTTCTAGTATTGAGACCTAAAGAAGAAATTGAAGTCATACTTCATAAACTATTGGAAATAATTTTATATATAAGAACCCTTTGGAAAACAAAAAATTACACATTCATTTTTCATTAAGAGACATACACTGAAAGAAATTTTATCAGCAAGAATCTAAGACCTAGTTCTGTAAAATCATTGCCAAAAGGGCTTTAAAAGCTCAGGAAATCTAGGACTAGGAGAAGTAATAACTTATTTACTGTGTAAGACACTAAGGTAACCCTATAATTTTTACTTGCCTAGTGTTTGCTTTTGTATAACTACCTCCTCTTTAGAGGGAGAGTTACTTGTCACTTGCACCTAGTTAAGAGAATATGGCAAAGATGACGAGATATTCCTTCTGTCACTATAGTAAGTTCCTTCTGTCATTACAGTAAGTTGTATAAGACTTCATCTTGCTGCCAACAAACCAAATTCGCTTTAAAGTGGATTAATCCTAAATCCAGTCTCCAGATGAGGACACAAACTGGCTAATAACCTGATTGCAGCCATCTGAGATCCTACATAAAGGACCCAGTTAAGCCATGCCCAGACTCTTGACCCACAGTAATTTCGAGTAATTTTGAAATAAATGTGTTGTGTTAGGAAGCTAAGTTTGCAGTAACATGTTAAGTAATGATACAGAGCTAATACTGTAACCATTAAATGCATAATTAATATAAAACAGTCAATCTACTCAAGTACTTATGTTTAATTATCACAACAATCAAATTCCCATTCTATCAAGTAGAATTTTGAAGCTCGAAGTGATTATGCAGTTTTCAAAAGTTCAAACAATTTGGCAGTATTCAAGCCAAATTTTAATTTGGTCCTGTCATATTGGAAAGCACATTGCATTTCTTTCATAGTACACACCCTATGTAACATTTTATTCTATGGAAACAGACCAGGGTAATTCCTCAGTAACATCAAAGAGCTCAGGCATATTCAAATTGTTTTGTCTAAATGTTGTTTATGATGTTAACTGCAGTAGGATGTGAGATCAATGAAAACTGATAGCATAGGCATGATACATTGATAATGAAAGTTGATATGCACAAAAAGTTGATATGCATAGATGTGAGATCTATGAATGTTGGGAAATAAACTGTGGTCAACAAAATAGACTCAGTGTAACTTCCCTGTCACAACTTTGTTCTGTCCGCTCCTACCAATGAAGCTGTTCTGGCAGAAAGTAAGCACTACGTAGGTAGGGTACGAAAACTTGTGAAATCTTGAAAAAAATTCTGGAAAGGGAACCGTCTTGAAAATATAGCTAGCTACGAAGAAATTTTTCCTTTAGCACCTTTCTGCACTATGTTTCAATATTTAAGTCAAAATATATATGTATTCCCTTTGAAGAACATTACCTTCTGCTACTGAATAGCTAAGAGAAGGCTTGGGTTTTAAATAAGTAGTCTGGGCTCATCATAATAGCATAGATCATAAAAAGCTGATGGTCAAAACGGAATTAATTTCTGATCCTCTAGGAAAGTTAATAAACTGTATTATTTTGACCTAATAATCAAGACATACATACATATTGTAAGATAACTCCAATAATTACAAAAAAGTTCAAAGGAAAAAATGATTTTTAAATTTACAAATAAAATGTACATAAGTAGCTCATATAGACGTAGTAGTTTTAGTAAGAAGACATTATTTATCTTAGTAATGACAAGGTTTATATTTTCTAGGTAGAATAGCTGTGGTTTTACCATTCAACTTTGAATTGGTAAAGGAGATAATTAAGGCAAACTAGTTTAATAGGAATATGGGTAAACCTGAGTAAGAAAGTCCTTGGAATAGAGGAATGGCATAGCTGTTGGAAATATTCAAGTGTATTTGTGTAGCACAAGTAGAGCAGTGCCAGCCTGATAGCTGTGTGGGTGGAGGGATTCCTGGAGGTGTCACACTCTACTATTAAATATTTCACCTTGGAACATGTGACTTTAACAAGGTTACAAAAGAAATATGACAATGTGATTTTCTTAGGACAAGTCCTGTACAGTGTACGTTGCTCTGTTCCTGCCTTCTTGGTTCAGATCTTGTGTGTATGCAGGTAGCAAGCATAATAGAAGTTACTACATAACAATAACTCACCATAACTCAGGTCCTGAAAGAAAATATTGAATCTACACCTGTAAGGAAATCTAGGAAGTGGAAAACAGGAGAATCAGAAAACCACCAGAAATGGCCACAGTTCCAACCAAATTTCCCCAGAGCAATGTCTGTGTAATTTTATATGAACCCCTGATGCTGTTGGAATCCAAGAAATACAAACCAGGGGTGGAAGAGAGTTTACATTTAAAAGAAGACTAGTAACAAATATTATTTTAAGTTTGTGTATATGTTTTCTTTCCTAGTTGGTCAATGTTATTTGCGCTCATTTTGTTAATTGTTCATGCAAAGCTTTCAGAAATAAAGTTTAAAGACATATTCCTATTTCTGTGAAATAAGGATGTAAAATTGAGAAGTTTTTCTTATCTTATAGTGACCTAGGATCAGAGAGTCATGCAGCAGAAGCACTGGTGCCCTACCTTTACATCCCTACTTCTTCACTTCAACAGTCTCAACTCTTAGTAGCCAACATAAATATTTCTTTGCCTGGGCTCTATGACCACCTGAGTGAAGTTTGCTTTCTGTGCTGCAGGCACATTTGGTGCCAGAATTGATCCTAAGAAGTAGATACTCAGGATGCAATTCTGGAATTGGTCACCAGACAGCTAAATGGCAACAACAATTTTACTGCTGGTGAGTTTAGGGAAGTGATCATCCTTCCCATATCGTTGCATCACTACTGCTAATACTCTGACCTATGTTAAATTGTTATGGAATCAAGATGGAAGAGGATGCATGTGATAATGCAATACCCCTGTTATTCAAGAGCATGTAGTCAGCAATAATTCAAAAATCTGTGGAGATATTTGTGTACTACCAGTGTCATCTATGATGTGAAGGAAAGAATAGCTAGGCTTGGGTTAGACAAAGATTAACTCAGAGAATGGGGTAAATATAGTGTTAAATGAGCATTCATTTCTTGCAGTTACCCCTACCTTTGCTTATTTAATCCAAAGAAAAAAACAGGGGTCAAATATCAGCATGTCACATAGAAAGTACTATTTTAGATTTGGTAAGGGAGAAGGTTACAATGTTCTACCAAGGAGTTACCATACCTCGGAGAATGTGCTTAGAATTTTATTTTGAAGATGCTGGAATTGGAATTAGGTGATACAAGGCCAGGAAGAATATGGACGGAATTCTCTTCTGTGCTTTATGACTGAATTTCCAGGCAAGGCACTTGGAGCTTGTTCTCATGCACTGCTGAGTATATCTTTGAAGTGTGGATACATGACGGCTTACCATGAATGGGGCAGAAATGCTGTAAATACTTTGTCAAGGTGTGGGAGAAATTGTCAAAAAGCTTAGAGAGGTAAGTCTGTTGCAATAGATATATTTCATAATATCAGAGAATCTACCAACTTACTAAATTATTCAGGAAGAGCCAAAGGACACACTCTTTACCAAAGCAGTAAATAATTTACTAAGTAGAGCAGTCACCAATATTGTTTATAAAGATAATGGTTGCTCTCTTCTGCAGGCCAGAGTTGTTCTTAAGGGATGATTCTGTAGCCAGTGGCAATTGCAACATTCCAAAATAGCATAAGCACAGGTAACTAATTAACTGAGACAAAGTGACATGATAGGGTATTGAGTAGCAAGGTCAACATGGCAATCACAAGACCTTAAACCACAGGGTCAGGAGTGTTGTCTAATAAATCTATATTGCACTATGGGTGAGCTAGATGACAGCCAGGAAGGACATTGCTTGACTTAGATACATGAAAAACCTCAAAAGTAGTTGAACAGAAGGCCAATGTTATCCATAATAGTAGGAAATCAGAATTTATTTTTCAATTTTTCAGGCTTAAGCTAGTACTCAGACTTAGAGGCCAGACATGGAAAGAGAGGCTTAGACACCTTAAGAAAAGCCCCAGCAATGCCTCAGAAAGTATACATCATAACAAATTCACTAATACTTTCATCAATGAGACCTATGACCATTTTCTGGAATAACTGTCCACTCTAGAAAAAGAAATATACAGCTGTTACAAGGCCTACTGAATGCAGGTTCTGAGCAGACATTGACACCAATAGAAAAGCAGTCCCATCATAAACCCTGTTAGAGTGAACTTGTGCAAAGACAAAAATTCATATTGAAATGAGAATAAGCTGCCCTGATACCCTTCAATCATTCTTGTGGTCCCTATGTTTAGAATCAGTAAGAGTATAGTTAGCATTTTACAGAATAATCATACTGGTTCCCAGGTCTATGGAATAAGATATACTAAAAAAGAATGGTTAATTGGAAGCTACTGAAATGACCCTGTCTTTAGCCAAGTAAGTAAATTAGAAACCATGTTTCATCCTATATAGACTGGAAGAGATTAATGCCACACAAAAAGACTTAAAGGAAGGTAAATTAGTGGTATCTATCTTATGTCTATTCAATTTATCATCCCAATCCCAGTAAAAGCCAGATGGGTCATTTTGCATGGCAGTGAGCCACAGTTAACTATTTGTTAGCCTAGTCACAGTAGCTAGGCTGGATGTAGTATTTTCACTGGAATAAATAGCTCAACACAACTTCTGAGACTTGGCATGTGTTAAACTATTTAGCCAGTATGTCATTTTTAATTCTCATGAGATAGGACAATGCAAATTAACCTTCACTTGGAAAGGTCAGTAATTCATTTCATGACTTTGCTCCATTCCTTTGCTCAATATCCCACTCTCTTTCACAAGAGATCATTTGGTCTCCACATAAGTACACCTGAAAAGTAGAAAATGGCACGTACTCCAGATTCTCTGGCAAGACACATGAATTCTAGCAGTTGGGTGGTAACCATGCAAAGACTCAGGGTGAACCACATTAGTAAAGATTCTCAAGTTTCAAGGTATGAACCATGCTAGGACACTCACTCTGAATGAAGGACAGTTTATTTTACCCTACATCTTCAACGCACTAAGAGAAAGCTAGAGAACTTAGTAGGCCTTTTTATATGTTGAATATATGTCACATTTGGGGAGTTTCATGTCCCCTACACAGAAAGGTTACACAGAAGGCTATTAGATTTGAGAAGTCCAGAGCAAGCAAAGCTTCTTCAGAAAGTTCAGTGCCCTGGGCACCTCCTCTTAACACCTGGAATTCAGAGAAGGAACTTTGAGAGAGACACACTTTGGGACCCATCTAGAACCTCCATTCCCACCACCATGTTTACTCTGTTCTGAGGCTCATTGTGTAAGCATTATACAACTGGATATTTAATTCCACTTCTGTGGTAGAAATTGTCTGTGATCACTGACCCAAGACACTAAAATCCACACTTTCCCCCCACTCCTATGACGTTCAAATGATTGTTTCTTTTCCAGACTTCTTTGTATACAGTTGTCTAAATTTGATCCTTCAAGTATCTCTTACCAGTCAAACCACTTGCCACTTTCCAGGTTCCTGTAATTAATTAAGACTTTCTTTATCCAATTGCTTTTTGAAATTTACTGGTATCCTGCAGACATAGTCAAATCCAATTCCAAATATGCTTTTTTTATTATTAATGTAGCCACCTTATGTTGTGATAATACCAAGTGTATTATGGACAATTGTAGATATATTTTCTTCCTTGGATAGGTAGCATTCAGTGAGTTTCAAATGTGAATACTTCTCTGTTGTATGTGACCCAGGTTTGTCCCAGAACTCTAGAAGTTCATGAAGTGACTCTCTCAGTATGGTGAGGAGGATTGGGGCAGAGTGGATGGGTCTTGCTCTTTTTAATACCTATTTCTAGAATAACACTCTCCTTTTATCTGTTTTTTACTGGATAAAAGGTGCAAAGAGTTCAAAGTAAGCAAAATTAAAATATACTGCTTACAAGACAAAATACAAGAAAGTATGAAGTTATATGTCTGGCTCTCTAGGGATTTGCAATCTACTATTAAAAATAACACTGAAATATTTACAGCTGCGCAAGAATGCACATTGATAGTACTGCCCAAATTATTCAGAAGTAGGAGGCACTTTTTTTCCAACTGAAAAGAACTTTTAAAAGTGGAAGATAAATTGAATTTTTAAACTTGAAATTTAACAAATACGAGAGAATACGAGAGAAAACATATTGTAGGCAGGGAACATCACGTGATAACATCTTGGATATAAGAATTAGCTTTCTATTGTTGGGGTGGCAATTCACCAAAAGCTCAGGGGCATAAAACAAACTGAACTAATTATCATCCAGTGCTGTAGGTTAGCAGTACACCACCAGTCTCATGGGCTGACATCAATGTGCTGGCAGGATGTGTTTTCTTCTGGAGGCTCTAGGGGAGAGCTGATTACCTTGTTCATTGAAGTTACTGGTGTAGTTCGGCTCCCTGTCATAAGATTAAGATCCCCCTTATTTTTGTGTTGGTGATGAGCTGAGAGCTGTTCTGTTCCCAGCTTCTAGAGGGAACCATATTCCTTGGTTAAAATGAAAACTTGCATTTTTCTAACTGACATTTCTTCCTTTGCTTCTTCTGCTTCCAAGAAATCATGTGATTAGATTGTTCCCAAGCAGACAATTTGGGGTCATCTTACATTACAATTAACTTATAGGCAATTTTGATTCAATCTGCATCACCAATATCCTTATACCATGTAATATGATGCATCCCTAGGTCGAAGGGATTATTAAGTGGCAACCTTGGGTTGGGGGCATTATGGCATTATTCTATGGCATTTATTTAGTTCAGATATCTAAAAAAATAAATAAATAAATAAGGCAGTTGTCGGAACACAGAATGAAAATAAAGTCCTGGTGTGAGGTGATGTTGGAAAGGGAGTCATGGCTAGTATATGTACACTGTAGTCTTCTAAGGAATGCTGACTTTATAAAAATCTATTGAAGGAAAATGAAATTGTTTAAGGGTAAGGAGTGTGTGTGTGTGTGTGTGTGTGTGCGCGCGCATGTAGGCAGGTGAGCTGGTGATATTATGATTCAATTTGCATTTTAAAAAGTTGGCTACATCTATATTATGAGGAATACATAGGAGGGAGCACAGCCTGATGGAGGTAGACTAATGAGGAAGCTACACCTGTAGATTATGAAAGAGATGAGTGTAACTTAGATAAGAGTGGTGGTAGTCAAGATAGTGAGGAGTAATTGAATTCCTTAGGAGATGAAATTGATAGGAATTTTTATATTCAAAGTGCTGTGAAGTATATTATGTATAGGAATAAATAGGACAGAATTAAACTATAGGCAGGAAGATTTCTGCTTAGAAGGTTCAAGTGATAGTGAAGGCATGGTGAATATATATTTCTGTAGAGCAGGAAGAATGGAATATAAGAGGCTGAAATGAAACATTTCTAACTTGCAAATATTTGAAAATAGAAAATTTCCTCAACTCAGCTTTATAATATTTATGTAAATGGTCCCAGATCCACTGAATCAGATTCTTGAGGAGGAGAGCTATGAATTTTGTATTTAATAAGCCCTAGAGAAGAATCTCAGAAAGTCAGACTGCCACTGACATACAAAGACTTTGGAACACAGCCTTACATAATAGTTATTATTCCTTGAAGATAAAAAATACTTAATAATTACTACATTGAAATACATATTTAAAAGATAAAATATTAAAACGCAGTGCAAAACTAAATACTTATACACCTACACTTAATATTTTGGGGCCTTTAACTTTTAATGTTTATACATATTAAGCCATTTCCTCTGTCTTCTGACAGTGCTTATATTTAAAGTAACAAAAAAAGTTTCCTCCAAATTATAATGTGGTCTTACTTTATGGGGAACCCCCATTCAGAAAACATCTGCATTTATTACCCTGTGGTGTACTCCCTTGGGATAGTATCCAAAATACTATTCACAGAGAAAGTTGTTTCACACAATTTGAGAGCCTGGAGCATAATGAGAAATATAAGTACAATTCAAATGATTCTTTTTTTCTGCCTATGAGATTGGGTAGGAAGGAATGCTTAATTTGTACACTTGGGACACATCCTATCAGCAAATAAATCAGTTCCTGGAAGCCTGCAACTGTTGATGAGGCACAAGAAATTTTTGAAAAGTAGATTTTACAATTTCTTCTCTTGGGAAGTCTTAAAAATTTTTTTCTTCAGTCACATTCGTCTTTCTAACATACAAATATGATTATATTTTCTTGCCTACATCCTATTATTTTTCCTGTTGCCTGAAGAATAGATTCTAAACACACTAATGTGATTCTAAAGCCCCTCATTATCTGGCAGTCCTTTCCTATAGCCTTAGCTTTTAGCATTGATTTTCCTTTCTCCCCCATATGGTCCAACAGTAGAGAGTTACTAGGCAGTGAAAGACTCAGAAATAACGGGTATGCAAAGAAAAGCATCCTTAGATCCAGTCCCTCTGGAGGGACAACTCAATTTCCTAAGTACTCTTCATATTAGATCATTCTGTATCCTTATAATCAAGACCCATTTTTGATTACGTATCTTGAGTGAGTTTACATTTTTTCCACCAATGTTAATATAACCATACAAGATGTTCACCTGCCGGAGTCTCAATTATAGCTACCTACAGTCCTGAATTGCATCCAGTTCAGCATCTCGTAGATTTCCATTTTTCAGCAATGCATCATGGTTAGGTAAATGTTATTGTTACAAAATGTATGAAAGTAACTGAGATTCTTTCCACAAGCCTTCACTTTTTACCTCCAGCTTCTGCTATTTTATAAGCAAGCATGCTCAGTGAAGATGGTTGTCATTTACTACCATTGCAGACACAGCATAGATAACTCCTTCCTTGCAAAGTACATCTTGCAAAATGAGTTCAGAAGCACAACTGGAGAGGCATCCAGTGTTTCTCTGACTGTGCTGGGCATTTGCTGAAAATTTGGCAGTACTCTCATAGGTAATCCTGCAGTGTTGAAAATGTCCTAATATTCTAGGTCTCTTGTAGGTCAGGTCAAGGATAAATATGGGGAATTGTACATTAGGTGCACATGAAATGTGCTCAGAAATAGGCTGCACAGCTCAGAAAAGTGAACAGAAATAGACTGTCATAGAGCTTATAGAAAACAGTTGAGCATTCTTACTGCAGTGCTTTGGTTTTAGTTTTAGGAACACGTTTTATTCTATAGTAAATCCTTTTGAAATAATAAGTTTAAAATAAGACTTTAGGTACTGCATTTTAAATACTAATAAATGTGGTGATTAAAGTATAATTTGAATAAAATTTTCATTGACATTTAAATCCTACCATTGGGGCTTTCGTGATTATAGTTATTTCACAGAAACCAAGAAAATCAGAAGATAAATCCACTGAAGCAACAATATCCACATCAAAGGTCAAATATTTAGAACACTATGATTGAAAACAATGGAAACACATTCAGCTGCAAAACACTAGTTTACCTATTACTGTAAGAAGCCTAACTTTCTATTGATACAAAAATAAAAATTGACCATTCTTGTGCTGAAATGTAAGTGAAATGATACCTTTAATGTTTTAGCACCATTAGCAGAAGAACAATGCAAATGTTGAAATTATACTTGATTAACCTCAGTGGCAATAGATGTTTCTAGTAAAAAATCAGGTTATCTATCATTCTTCTTTACAGGCATGGATAGTTTCTCAAATTACTTTTCTGTGGAGGGACAATCACCAGAGGGACCTGCTTTGTCATCCTGCTCTGCCCTCTTTTCTTCCACAGCGTGGTTCAAATTCAGGAGAGCTTTAGAGTTCTCTGTTTACATGGCCTGCATCTCCACTTAGACAAAGTATCTGAGCTATGGACCTGAAGCTGATGCCAGAGATAGTGACCTGTTTCTTTGCAGCCACTGCTACTTTGGAAGAGCTCTGGTTAGGAATGGCAACCTCTGGGCATTTTATTTCCCTTTATCTTTATGTAGAGAAGAATGGAACCTCTACTCTATGAATGAGCTAAGTGGGAGTAGTTGGGCACAAGTATTATCAGCATGCTTCTGTGGCAGAGACATCATCTATGAGGGAGATCTAGTGGAAGAAGGGAGCCTCCAACCTCTTGGCCAAACTCTCCTGGAATTGCCTCTGTATCAGGTAGCTGGGGTAGGCAGAGAATGAGATTATTAATGTCCCACCCTTACCAGGAATTTACCATAGCCTTCAGATGTAAGGTGAGAAGAAATCCAATATTCTGGATGCACTTATTAAGAGTTAAAATCCATTATACTGTGGTAGAGGGACTATAGGAGAAAAGGAGTAGATTCTAGTTCAAATGCCACAGACTCTCAGTGCACTTACTGAATATTAGTAGATTTTTTTGAATAATTTTTTTTATTTGCAATTTCCGCTTAAGACTATTTCAAGAGATTTCAAATATTCTTGTATCTTTATTTTCACAATTTATGCCTGTTTCACTAGGGAGCGTGTCTGTCTGCAGAGCTCCTCACATTGCCGTTCTTGAAGTGACAATCAGAACTCTTATTTTAATCAGATAAGTTATATTACATTCTTTAATAGAAAATAGAAGACCAGCAATTTCATCCCATAACAATTTTGCTAAAATTCACTAAATAAGAAATGAAATTACTAATTGTATTATTTTTCTTTTATTTGTTAACAAAATACTCAATTCAGTCTAAGGAATAGTGCCTATTTAAATATTTGAGATAAAATATTTATGCATACTATTTATAATGTAAGATTAATAATGCCTGTTTGTTAGCAGATTTGATCTAACCTAGTTACCTTGGCTCCTAAAGGAGGAGTATTTTCTCAAAAAAATATATTATGATCAATTGAGAAATGTTGATTAGAATGCCAACAATTTCAAATATGTTGACCACAAAATGCAAATTTAAAGAAATGTTTTAATCGTGTGAAAAAATTAAAACTGATAAAAGTATATTGGAAAAAATACTTATTCAGATAAATATCAACAGTTCACTTTTGAAAGATAATAATACAGGACTATATACAAAGAATGACTCTTGGCTTTTTTGATGTTTAGATACTCAAAATAACAATTTTTTTGTACAGTATAGATATATTATTTAAATATTTATATTTATAAAAATAATTTNGAAATTATACTTGATTAACCTCAGTGGCAATAGATGTTTCTAGTAAAAAATCAGGTTATCTATCATTCTTCTTTACAGGCATGGATAGTTTCTCAAATTACTTTTCTGTGGAGGGACAATCACCAGAGGGACCTGCTTTGTCATCCTGCTCTGCCCTCTTTTCTTCCACAGCGTGGTTCAAATTCAGGAGAGCTTTAGAGTTCTCTGTTTACATGGCCTGCATCTCCACTTAGACAAAGTATCTGAGCTATGGACCTGAAGCTGATGCCAGAGATAGTGACCTGTTTCTTTGCAGCCACTGCTACTTTGGAAGAGCTCTGGTTAGGAATGGCAACCTCTGGGCATTTTTATTTCCCTTTATCTTTATGTAGAGAAGAATGGAACCTCTACTCTATGAATGAGCTAAGTGGGAGTAGTTGGGCACAAGTATTATCAGCATGCTTCTGTGGCAGAGACATCATCTATGAGGGAGATCTAGTGGAAGAAGGGAGCCTCCAACCTCTTGGCCAAACTCTCCTGGAATTGCCTCTGTATCAGGTAGCTGGGGTAGGCAGAGAATGAGATTATTAATGTCCCACCCTTACCAGGAATTTACCATAGCCTTCAGATGTAAGGTGAGAAGAAATCCAATATTCTGGATGCACTTATTAAGAGTTAAAATCCATTATACTGTGGTAGAGGGACTATAGGAGAAAAGGAGTAGATTCTAGTTCAAATGCCACAGACTCTCAGTGCACTTACTGAATATTAGTAGATTTTTTTGAATAATTTTTTTTATTTGCAATTTCCGCTTAAGACTATTTCAAGAGATTTCAAATATTCTTGTATCTTTATTTTTCACAATTTATGCCTGTTTCACTAGGGAGCGTGTCTGTCTGCAGAGCTCCTCACATTGCCGTTCTTGAAGTGACAATCAGAACTCTTATTTTTAATCAGATAAGTTATATTACATTCTTTAATAGAAAATAGAAGACCAGCAATTTCATCCCATAACAATTTTGCTAAAATTCACTAAATAAGAAATGAAATTACTAATTGTATTATTTTTCTTTTATTTGTTAACAAAATACTCAATTCAGTCTAAGGAATAGTGCCTATTTAAATATTTGAGATAAAATATTTATGCATACTATTTATAATGTAAGATTAATAATGCCTGTTTGTTAGCAGATTTGATCTAACCTAGTTACCTTGGCTCCTAAAGGAGGAGTATTTTCTCAAAAAAATATATTATGATCAATTGAGAAATGTTGATTAGAATGCCAACAATTTCAAATATGTTGACCACAAAATGCAAATTTAAAGAAATGTTTTAATCGTGTGAAAAAATTAAAACTGATAAAAGTATATTGGAAAAAATACTTATTCAGATAAATATCAACAGTTCACTTTTGAAAGATAATAATACAGGACTATATACAAAGAATGACTCTTGGCTTTTTTGATGTTTAGATACTCAAAATAACAATTTTTTTGTACAGTATAGATATATTATTTAAATATTTATATTTATAAAAATAATTTTTGAATAATTATTCTAACAATGTAATAAATCTGTGTTAAAATTATATAAGTATTTTGAAGTGATAATTGTTTTAATTATTTTAAGTGCACTACTACTTTATATTTGAGTTTACCTTGCTTGGATAAAAAGTTACTTTATCTCCCTAATGAAAGGCATTCATGTTAAGACATAAGTTAAAAATTTAGACTTAAAAAAAATCAAGCAATAGCAACTACTACAAATGTTGTGATTTATCTTAACTGGTGGTATCCAGAAATTCAAATAAATTAAAGGAGAAATTTATTAAATTATTCATTGTACTATTACTTTTGTGAATTACAAAAGTAGACTGGGGATTACAATTGGTTGGTTAAACCCATAGCAGTGTAGAGCAAATAATGAAATCTGAATTATAGACAAAACTTTTGGCTTCATAATTTACGTAGTCAAAAGGAGGTCAAATTTAACCAAAATTTAGTAATTAAAAGATCACTGAATATGCCTTAAAATGTCTTTTAAATTAAATTTTTCTAAAGATTTAAAATATATGTATATATAGAGATTATTTTAATGATTCTAAATAAACACATCATCAAGATTGAATAATGCTTAACATGCACCATGTTTAATTTGTTTATTTTGATTTACCAAAGTATTTGAATCAAGATTGTCATCATAGGATGTCAGTATGCAGCTTTTACAGAAAGGATTGTTTTCAATGATAGAAATTTGAAAGTTTCTTAATTTCATCTAACACTCAACACACTTTCAAATTTATTTGACAGGTCAAACAAAATAGTATTTTTATCATTTGTTTAATTGAAACAATAAGACAAGTTCTGGGGTACATGCGCAGAATGTGCAGGTTTGTTACATAGTTATACACTTGACATGGTGGTTTGTTGCGTCTATCAAGCCGTGATCTACATTAGGTATTTCTCCTAATGCTATCCCTCCCCTAGCCCCCCACTCTCCAATAGACAATATTTTTAAAGAATAGATTTACTGGTTAGAAATCTTTTCTAATCCAACTTCATTGCCTTATCAGGGGGATAGTATCAGGTTTCCTTCATAATGTTCAGAACTCTACAAATACTATTGCTTCCTTATGGGTATGTTAATCTTGTTTTCTTAAAAATCATATTTATTCTATTTCCTGTGAACTGAAAACTAGAGGCAAAGGCCTCAGTATTTTTTTTTCAGCCTTATTGCAAGATCATAGTATGATGTTTGTATGTATTTCATTTTACATTATATCATGAACCACTAAAAGTCCACATTTAGTAATGGGTCACCAGGTTCAAATTGTGACAGCTTGAACCCACAAGTGCACATTTCTTGTTTTCCCTTTATAAGGAGCAAATAATTACCATGGTGATACATTAATGTCTTGTGACTATCCAGTCACCAAACAAGTTTTCAAGTAATGGTTTTAATATCTGTTGATAATTGTTGACTGCCTCAATTGTATCTTTAGGGGTATTTAAAAAGCAATTTTATGGTATATTTTCCTACTTCTACAAAACTCAGAATTTTTACAGAAAATTGGATCAAAAAAATTCCTGTTCTTTAACTTATCAATTTTCAAAGTAGGTATTTGGTACACTAGTTATTTTAAATAGTGTCAAATTATTATTTTTTAAACTTATTTTGAACTGTTGGACTTTTAGATAATTAATGTATCTCAATAAACTGAAGTAGTCATTAGGAGGTTAAATTTAACTAATTTTTATTTTCATTTTTGTTACTCTAATGATCACATCTTTGTCCTATAGGATCATCTTCAGACCTGCCACCCTATCATTTTGGTTATGACTCTTCAGGCTTTGATATTGTGCTTTTTGGTCAAAATTTTACATTCTAGTTCCCATTTTGTGTGTTTCTTTCCTGTCTCAGACTTAAATTCAATCATTTTTTCCAAAGAACATTAATTTCTTATATTTGAGAATGGAATTGAGAGACAAAAATATATCTGGTAATAATGTACACCATTACTGGAAATTGCTTCCTAGTAATCATTTTAGTAGCTAAAATTATGAAATACATATCTAAAAAATAAAGTAACTACAAAGATTTCCTACCACTATTCCTAATTTCCATTTAACATAACAGAGTTGTACTCATTTCTTTATAATTTTACTTCTATATTTTTTCTTTCAATGAAGAATTTATTCTAAATATCATTTCACAGTCTTTATTTTAACATTTTTCTTACAAAATAAATACAATTGATTGCTATTTTTTAATCTGAAACTTTAAAATGTCTGTACACCAGAAAAAAGTGAAAATTCTACAGGGTGAAGAACTCAAG
>NW_016807365.1:1070506-1093037 GCF_001698545.2 Rhinopithecus bieti
TATTTTAACATTTTCTTACAAAATAAATACAATTGATTGCTATTTTTTAATCTGAAACTTTAAAATGTCTGTACACCAGAAAAAAGTGAAAATTCTACAGGGTGAAGAACTCAAGGTAGGGAATATTTCTAGAGTTAAACATTGAAGTTTAGTAGGCAAAATCATGGCACCAACAATTCCAACACAGAAATAAGTTTAATTAAAATCACATTTTGTTTTTCTTATGAGCAGTTATCAATTTTATGAATAATATAGACAGTGAGTAACTTGTATAGAATAAATATTTTGTTTTCCTGCGCACAATTTCTTTATTGTGTTCTATAATGCTTTCCAGGAAATCAAAATTATAAAATGCTTCCCTGGTAATTTTAAGGTACACCATATACCAGTCCATGCCTTGACCGATGGTTCTCTAAAAGCCTTTTGACATGTCTTCCTACAAAAAATTAATTATTCAATGGAGCTAGTGACAGGTGATTCTCATATTAGCCCCAAATCATAGTAATTTGGAGAGCTGCAGGTATATTTCAGTCAAGTCTAGAAGCAGTAGGGTTGGGCGCAGTGGCTCACGCCTGTAATCCCAGCACTTTGGAAGGCAAAGGTGGGCAGATCGCATGAGGTCAGGAGTTCGAGACCAGCCTGGCCAACATTGAGAAACCTCGTCTCTACTAAAAGTACAAAAATTAGTTGGGTGTGGTGGTGGGCACCTGTAATCTCAGCCACTCGAGAGGCTGAGTGAGGCAGGAGAATTGCTTTCGCTTGAACCTAGGAGGCAGAGGCGTCAGTGAGCCAAGATCACACCATTGCACTCCAGCCTGGGTGACAGAGCAAGACTCCATCTCAAAAATTAAATAAATAAATAAAATTTAGAATAGCAGCAGTAAAAATAAAGTCAGAAACAGAAAAAGGTTCTTATACTGAACTCTCCAATGAAACATAGCATTCTAGTTCTACAGATCATAACACACTTTCACTAGGCTGCATTTTTTTTAACTTTCATTAATTCAGCCTTTGTTGTAGCACACTAACCTGCTCCTGCGAACACTGTCAATATTCAAGTCAAACTTACGTTCCTTGAAAAATAGTTTGTACACCTCTGTGTTAGTCTTTTGAATTCTTATAGAGGAATACTTAAATCTTGGCAATTTATAAAGAAAATAGTTTTATTTTGGCTCACAGTTCCGCAGGTGGTACGAGAGGCATGCTGCTAGCATCTGCTTCCGGTGAGGGCCTCAGAAGGTATATAATCATGGCAGAAGGCAAAGGGGAGCCAGTATGTCACATGGCAAGAGAGGGAACAAGAGAGAGCAGGGGAGGTTCCAGGTTCTTTCAAATAACCAGCTCTTGTGTGAACTAAGTGTGAGAATTCACTCATTACTGCAAGGACAGCACAAAGCCGTTCATGAGAGGTCTTCCCCCATGACCCAAACACCTCCCACTAGGCCCCTCTCCAACATTGAATGTCATGTTTCAACATGATATTTGGAGGGGACACATATCCAAAACATATGACTCTCCAACTGAGTCAAGTTAATCTCTATCACCTTGCGGCAGTAGAAATCAAAATTCATTTGCAGAAGCTTTGGGGTTGTTTAATTACAAGGATAATGAAATGATTAGACAGAGTGACAGCTAGTATCCTAGAGTTGGGGGATCCAATTGCAAATTTAAATCGGTCCAGAATCATTGCTGCTTGGGCCTACCTGCTAGCATATGTACACTCCTTTAAAATATCATTAGGGACAATTCTAAATTTTATGCCTGGCTGGGATTTCTAAGACAATCATAAAGATTCTAAGAATCTCCAAATTGGTTGCTTCCCATTTTATACACCTGTTCCAAAGAGATTGGGCCTTAAGAATAATAAAATTTGAAGGTTTAATTTCATTTCTGTCTTCATTGCACCCTCCAACACACCCTGCCCCACCTAATAGAATAAACGTTTATTTGACAACAGCAACTGGGCAGAGACTGTGAGCTAATCACAACTTCGGTATGGGCATAAAAGATATAAAAGTTTTATTATTGTAATGTCTGACTTTTTTTTAAATAACAGGATTAGGAAACTAAAAAGATCTTAGTTTTAATACCAGTCATATTTTGAGACTAATTCCTCAATTAAACAATTTCGCTGAGCTATAAAAAACTTTGAAACTCATTCACTCCAACCTCTTATTTACAGATTAAATGTGTGCATTGTGTCAATTCCTAAAGTGATTGAGTTACCTCAAGCTAATTAATAACAGATAGACCTGGAACCCAAATATTTGTACTTGTAATTTAGTGCAAACACCAGGGAACTGCAGTTTAATACAGATGCTTTCTAGTGCCAGTCAATAGGTCAGTTCATTTTGTAAGCATAAATTACTGTCTCCGTAACATTGACTATATTCTTTCTTACTGGTTTAGGTAGGTTTTTCTTATTCTAGGTTTTGCATTGCTACTTTGGCTTATTAAAAATAAAAAACAAACAACAACAATAAATATTATGATAGATCACATAACAGAATTTCATATATTTCAGATACAATGAATACTATTTTTCTCCCTTCCTCTACAAAGACCTTATCTTCTCTAAGCAGCAAGGGTGAAAAGGAGAGAAATGATGAGGAAGTAACTGTGAACAAATGTTACTTTCTTAGTTTAGTGCAGACTCTTTTCATTATCTTAATTTCATTCTTGCTTTATGATACCGCAAAGTGAGGCATTTCTTTTCATCTTATAATATTTTCACTTTTTACTTAATTAAAATTTTAAACCCAGCTTCTTACATAAAATTTCCAGGTGGATCAAGACACCAAACCGAGGTAATGGCACGTTACAGACTATCAAGCAATCTAGTGGGGCACTGAGCACATTAAAGGGAGAGAAGACTAGAAAAATCAAAAGAATTGGTGCCAAGTAGCCAGATCCACAGGGTATTGTGCATGATGCTAGCAAAACATTTAAGGTCTAAAGTCAAAAATAACGTTATCTCGTAGCAAGTAAGGAAGGCAAGAGGGATGTCTGCAGGAGAGAGGGCATGTATAAATGTTTATATTTAAAGCCCCTAGTTTTGAAGACAATATAATACAAAGATGGTTTCCTGAATTGAGGCGACTCATTGGAAATGCAACACAAAATGGCTTTAGGTCTCCCATACTTCCTTAGTGCTGAAAAAATTTTAAATGTTGTTATTTTGTCTATTTTCCTTTTACCTCATCTTAGTTAAAACAAATCTTTAAATAATCTCCAGAATAATAAAAATATAAACTCTTATCATCCTCTTCAGTCAAGCAGAAAATTTTATTTTTGCTTGACTCTTATTTTCTGTTTGCTGAGTGACTTACTTAATATTGAAAATCATGCAAAAGTATGCAGACATGACATCAACAAGCCCACTGTCTTTAAATGTCAAACTGACCTCAGTTATTAAAATCTGAAAGCTGGTTTTATATTGCCCTTTTTGAGCAATTTATGATTGCCATATATTATACTACCAAAAACTACAGAGGCCTCAAACGAGTCGGTCCATTACTGTCCAAATCACTGCACAGTAAAAGGAAGGAGTGACTACAGCCATCATCCATGTAGTGTCGACAAATTTCTTACAGATAAAATTTCTGAAATGTGGACAGCCTTAAATTACTCAGTTGACAGAATTTTGTCAAGAATTGTTTGGTAGTTTTTGGCAACCTTGTAGCCTAAACATATGCTTATCAACATGCCTGTATCCATTTTATTCCTGATCTGTGAGAGGAGAGAGAGGGCACAATGTACCCTCCTATGCATATTTATCATGGCTTGAAAAGAGAGTCTCGGTCTATTTCACACTTATTGCCACAAGTAATTTAAGTTTGAAATTTTGAATCTCTCTTTCAATTTTGACCAGTAACTTACAAGCCAAGTAACACCCTACCCTTACCAATACTCAGACATCAGTATTGGAAAGATGGATTAGTTTCTTAAAGCATGAAAATTAAATTAATTAATTAAATGATAATTCCTGGGACTGTATATAGTTCATAATTTTAAAAATGCTTTCACACATTTTATTCATTTAAATTTTATGATAACCTTCTACAGTAGAATGCATGAGCATAATTGTTTGCAGCATGTGAACAATATGAGTGTAACCTGTTTTTACATCAGAATGTCAGTATGTCGGGATGTGTCTGGTACACTGATAAAACAGACACTAGAAGTCTATTTATCTTAAGGGACAAAGACGCTCCTGGGAAAGAAATATTTAGAAGGAAAATAAGCAAAAGCTACCAAGGTTATTTTAAGGACAATGGATCAGGATTAAAGGAGTAGAATATTCAAATGCATAGTATTGTACTTATGTCTGAGATTGCATTACAATAAGAATTTATAAAAATATGTCCAGGTCAGAGGGAAAAAAAGTTACAATTAAATTTAGTCTTTATTATAAATCTCTGTGAGATAGAGATCACAGAATATTAGAAGCATTGTCAGTTTCACTGACAAAGTCAGCTATCTGAATGGAAATTATTACGAGAAAGTTAATCCTCTCCATTTATAGCATTATCTAAGTATATTTCTGAAATTATTCCAAATCTTACGGTGTATTAGTAACTTACGAGACACTCCATTTTAATTGTTTCTTCACATTTTACTCTACCATTGCTTAATCTCAGTCTACTGTTACATTGATTCCTGTAATTTAAAACCTATCACAGCACCATTGTCAGTAAGAGGAATATATTTAACAATAGAGTCTACTTTGCTGAACAGCCATTTTATTAACAGGCCTAACTGAAAGACCATCATCATTAGTGTGTTAATTTTAATTCAGAAGCCCCAAAACTTCTGTCGATTTATACTGTATTAGCAATCACAAATGGTTTACAAGTTGTGGCAAAAAGACTAGGGTTATTATGAACTAGCTCTTAAAGAAATCTTTAAAAATCACTGGAAAACCGCCATGCATGGTGACTCACACCTGTAATCCCAGCACTTTGGGAAGCCAAGGTGGGCAGATCACTTAAGGTCATGAGTTCGAGAACAGCCTGGCCAACATGGTGAAACCCTGTCTTTACTAAAACTACAAAATTTAGCTGGGTGTCATGGCGGGCGCCTATAATCCCTGCTACTCAGAAGGCTGAGGCGGGAGAATCCCTTGAACCTGGAAGGTAGAGGTTGCAGTGAGTGGAGATGGCAACACTGTACTCCAGCTGGGGCAATGGAGCGAGACTCCACCTCAAAAAAAAAAAAAATCACTAGAAAACATCCTTCAATAAAAGTAGACACTAAAAACTCTTAATAGAAGGAATAGGATAATAGGATAAATAACGATACACACGTGACCAGGAAAAGGAAAAGAAAATTATTATTTAGCAATAGCAATTTGTTTTAAAAGCTTTTGCTTTTAAATCATTCTCTTTCTTTTTCTAAATCTTTTATATTTGTGTGTGTTTTTTTTTTCTTTACTTACTGCAATAACTTATTTAACATGATGTGAACATAGTCACACCATTAAATGGCAGAACCTGGATTCATCATCGGTAGCATGGTTTCAAACACTGTGCTCCTAACCGCTAGAGTAATCTGAGACATAATTATAACATTCATTGATATATTTTTTAAACAGCATGCCTCTTCTAAATTTAGTTAATTTTGGTTGCTTTACAACTGTAATTATTAAAGCATGTGTACACATTTTTGAAAACATAATACTCCAATAGCAAATACTAAAAGCCTTATAGTAAAATGTACCAATCCTTTGCCCACTCCAGCTGATTCCCAGTTCCACTCCCCAGAATACTGCATTTAGTTCTTCAAGTGTATATTCTGGTTTATGCTTCTGTAATTTGTTGATTTTTGTTTTGGTTGTTAATTTTTTTTGGTTGTTATTTGACTGTTACATACTATACAGTGGACAAATTGTTTTGATGTAGATTTAGTTAAATGACATATATTTTCCTTGACTTCCATTCCTTTCCTCCCAAAATATTATTTTTAGTTCCTCCCATCAATAAGTAATATCCCTGAAGCATTTATTTTATTCTAATAATTATAAAATAAATCTCTTTATCATTTTTGTTAATAATTATCTTAGCTCTCATGCAAAATTTCTTCCCCAAATCTAACATAGATGGTTATCTTTTCTAATTTTGTATACAATTGAACTGTCAACATTGAAAATCAATAACTTTTTATATGATTGTTATCAGAGTTTTATTATAATGTGAAATGATACCTGGTAATACATATTATTCTTGTTTAGTTTTGTTGATCCTTCAGTTTGTACATACATTTCTCTTTTTGTGCTGCTTTCCTTTGACTTATCCTTAAATTTAACAAATCTGTGTCATACTATATTCTCTGCACAGATCCTTCTCTCCACCACCTCTCACATTCATTTCTGGTCTAGATTTGTTACTTTCCGAGGCTTTCCACAGATTTATCCATTCATGATTCATCATTTTTTTCCACACCTCTCTTCAGTTGTATTCATTGTACCTTATGTCTTCTTTCTAAATGTAATCCTTTGTGTTTCTTGAATTCATCACCAAGTAATTTGCTTAGAGTTTGTGGATAAAACATTTCTTCTGTAAATACCTTTTAAAAGTCTTCATTTTGCCTTTACATTTGATTGATAGTTTGGCTGTTTAAAAAATGTAGTTTCAAAACAATTTTCCTTCAGAAATGTAGAAGCAGAGTGGCATTTCTGTGAGGAGCTTGGCAAAATCTCTCTCCAAACCGCAATGATAAAACTTTATAAACATGACAAAAGTGGTAAGTTCCTGGAAATTGACTCAATGCCTATGTTTATTTAAAAAATGCACTAGTGGATCATTGAAGGGGATAGTCAATAAACCCACTTCTATTTCTTTATTTTCTCATCTATGCATTCTACCATTTTGAGTCACAACAGGACACGATAGTCATTTATATCGGTTTTAGAATCTTTACAAGGCATTGCCTCCAAGTCATTATCTCAGCTGCATCTTAGAAGGACACAACTATCAACCTAGAATGAACATTTTGTTGAGTCACCAGATACGTGTACTAACTGAAGTCTTATATGAAGGAAAGACAAAACCATACCCTGAATTTGTGCAGACTTTGTGGCAACATGAATTACTACTCCTTTCAGTGTGAAACAGATTCAATGTAATCAACTTTCCTCTAAGTAACTGATTGATTTTCTCAAGTAAAGGACATCAGCAGCTGTTTTTTTCCAGCCCTTGGTTAAGGGAAACCCATAATGTTGGGCCTATACGTGGTCTTGATGTCTACTGTCTACAATTACTACTCATGCATTCAGTACTGCAGTAAGGTATGACAGTTTAAACTTACTAGACAACTCATTCTGATCGTTTAGTATCTCTTCCTGGTGATTGCTTTCTAGAAGGTATCAATAAGCAAAAATCTTTTTTTTTTTTTTTTTTTTTTTTGAGGTGGGGTCTCGCTCTGTCCCCCCGGCTGGAGTGCAGTGGCCGGATTTCAGCTCACTGCAAGCTCCGCCTCCCGGGTTCACGCCATTCTCCTGCCTCAGCCTCCCGAGTAGCTGGGACTACAGGCGACCGCACCTCGCCCGGCTAGTTTTTTGTATTTTTTAGTAGAGACGAGGTTTCACCGTGTTCGCCAGGATGGTCTCGATCTCCTGACCTCGTGATCCGCCCATCTCGGCCTCCCAAAGTGCTGGGATTACAGGCTTGAGCCACCGCGCCCGGCCTCAATAAGCAAAGATCTTTATGTTTTCTTCCCCACTTAACATGTCTACGCATGCCATGTGCTATTTTCCCATTCCTCCTCCTCCTAATTTTTCTCTCTCTCCCATTTCAGAACTCTAGTCAACCAACCAAGTCTGTCACCATTACCACTGTATCCATATATTGTTCTAATTGCTGACAACTTCTCTTTCCAAAGAAAGTGGATATTCAAGGGCATTGCCTGCAGCTCTGCCTTTTGGTAATATTTCCCTTCCACTCTTCTTCAGAGCCACCTAATAGTACAGTTGTCATGTAGCAGCAGGATCCTTTGGCACTAGTGGATGCTGCAGTGTGCCACTCAGATTTCTCTTCATGTGTGAAGTGCTCCTTTCTCTGCCACCAGTGTTCACTACTGTCCATCCCCCAGAACAGCCTGGTACATTCACCCTCAATGGACAAGCCATGCCTGATCAAATAACCAAACAGCTCCTACCCACACTTGACCTGTGAATCAGCCTAGCATGGAGGCTGTGTCTAAGAAGCTACAAGCTCCTGCTGCTTAGGCAATTGAGGCACTCACAGGCATTGATGACTACAGCTGAATAAACTGCATGGAGACTACAATACTGTGCCCACCTGGAACCTAGGCAATCTACCTTACCTAAATGACACCCTAAGACACATCTGCAGATGAAAATTTTTACCCATGAAAGCTACTCTAAAATATAAGAAAAGGTGACTGTTCCACTAGATGCACAGACATCAACAAACAGACACAAGAAAAATTAAAAATAAGGAATGCAGAATACCACCAAATAAATACAATAACTTTGGAGTAACTAACCCCAGAGAATGGAAATTTTTTATATACCTGAAAAGGAATTCATTTTAACCTTTTTTTAACTCAGCAAGATAAAGGAAGCACAGATAGAAAATTTGAAAAAAATTAGAAATACAATTCTGAATGACAATTTCCAAAGAGTAAAATATCACTAAAAAATTTGGATTTAAAAGTTTCAATGAGTAAAATGAAAAGTGCAACTGAGACTTTTGACAGCAGACTATATCAAACAGAAGAAAAAAATTCAGAACTTGATGACAAATATTTTGGAATAATTTTGTCAGGAAAAAATAATAAGAAGAAAACATAATAAAAAAAACCTACTAGATATATGGGACTCCATTATGTGAGCACGTTTTTGCTTTATGGAAGTTATAGAGAGAGAACAGATGGAGGAAGACACAGAAATCTTATTTAACAAAATAGTAGATGAAAAATTCCCAAGTCTTGGGAAACATATGGACATCAAGATCCATGAAACTCAAAGAATCCCAACTAGGTTCAGACAAAGGATGTTCTTTCTAAAGCACATTATGATCATACTGCCAAACTGAAAGACAAAGAGAATCCCAAGAGCCGCAAAATAAAAGCATCAAGTCTAATACTAGGGAATCCCATTAGATTATCAGCAGATTTCTTAACAGAAAACTTGCAGGCCAAAGGAACAGGATTATACATTCAAAGTGCTGAAAGAAAAAAAAAAATCCTGCCATTCAGTACAGTTATTTTTCAGAAATGAAGAAATAAAGTCTTCTCTAAACAAATGAAGGCTGAAGAAATTTATCACTAGACGAGACCTGCAACAAAATGCTTAAAAAAAGAGTGCTCTCACTAGAAGTAAAATGGAGCTATTACTATGAAATCACATGAAAGTATAACCCTCACTTTTACAGATAAACTCATAATCAAATTCATAATACACTATTACTATCCCAGTAGTATAGTATATAATCTTTCAGATCTCTAGTAGAAAAGTTAAAATTCAAAATGGTAAGCTATAATCCTAGTCACAGTAAGTTGTTAAGAAGACATACAAAAATGTAAATTATGGCAACAAAGTTACAAATTTTATGGCAGGGTGAACGTCTGAAACATATGCATGCAATTAAAATTAATATTTATCAGTTTAAAATATACTTACATAATTAGAAGATTTTTTTAATGAAAATGCCAGATTAGCCACATAGGAAAAAAATTACAATATATTGACAAATGAGAAAGAGGAAGCAATCAAATCTTACTACTCCAGGAAGCCACCTAATCACAAAGGTATACAACACAAGAGGAAGAAGAAATATTTTTTCTACAAAATATTTAGAAAACAACACAATGGCAGGAGTAAGCTCTTAGCTATCAGTAATAACACTGAATAAAAATGGCTTGAATTCTTCAGTTAAAAGACACATAGTTTTCTAAATATTTTTCTAATATTTGATTGCTTTCTCTTTCTCATTTCTGATAAATATTAACTTTAATTGCATGGCAATAAATTTCTGCATCAAAAAATTAGAAAGATCTCCAACAAACAACTTAGCATTGCACATCAAAGAATTAGAAAGACCAGAACAAAGTTAATCCAAAATAAGTGTAATAAAAAAAGATCACAGCAGAAATACACAAAATAGAAGTTAATAAAGAAAAACAGATAAAACATTTTTTTCAAAGAAAGATAAACAAAACTGACTCTTTTAGCTAGACTAAAAATATAGATAATATTCAAGTAAATGCAATAAAAGATGAAAAAGAAGGTATTAAAACTGATAGCACAGGAACACACAGAAAGTATTATAAATGACTAGATACCAACAAATTGAGAAACCTACAAGAAATGTATACATTCCTGAAGACATACAACCTACCAAAATAGAATCAGCAAGAAATAGAAAATCTAAACAGAACAATAACAACTAATAAAAATAAATCAGGAATAAAAAGTTTCCCATCAAAGAAAGGCCCAAGACCTGATCGTTTCACTGCTGAATTTTAACAAACATTTAAAAAACCAATACCATTTTTATATAACCACTTCTAGATTTCTCAATTTGTTGGCATATAGTTGTTTCAAAGTCTTTCAAACATATTTCACGAGGCCAGCATCACCCTAATATCAGAACCAGACAAGGATAGAGTAAAGAAAGAAAAGTACAGGACAATTCCCCTGATAAACATAATGGTAAAAATTCTTAACAAAACACTAGCAAATGAAAATCAAAAACACATTAAAGTGATTATTCACCATAATAAATTGGAATTTATTACAGGAATTCAAGGGTGATTCAACATATTTAAATCAATAAATATGATACATCACATCAACAGAGTCAAGAACCAGCAATACACAATCACTTTAATAAATGCACAAAAATCATTTGATAAAATTCAACACCCTCTCATGATTTAAAACTCTCAACCAGTTAGGTGTAGTAAAGATCTACAGGAAAGATCGATGTAATACAGGCCCTATGTGGCAAACCTACAGCTAATATCCTGAATGGGTAAAAGTTGAAAGCTTTTCTTTGAAGTTCAGGAACAAGAAATTACTTTCAGTCAGCATAGTACTAGAAGTCCTAGACAGGGTAATAAAGCAAGAGAAAGAAATAAAGTGCATCCAAATTTGGAAGGAGGAAATCAAATTGTCCCTGTCTGCAGAATACATGATTTAATATATTCAAAACACTATAGATTCTACCAAAAAAAAAAAAAACTATTAAAACTAGTAAGGCCAGGCGAGGTGGTTCATGCCTGTAATCTCAGCACTTTGGGAGGCTAAGGCAGGCAAATCACAAAGTCAGGAGATTCAGATCATCCTCGCTAACACAGTGAAACCCTGTCTCTACAAAAATACAAAAAATCAGCTGGACATGGCGGCGTCCGCCTGTAGTCCCAGCTGCTGGAGAGGCTGAGGCCTGAACCCAGGAGGCGGAGCTTGCAGTGAGCCGAGATCCTGCCACTGCACTCCAGCCTGGGTGACAGAGCAAGACTCTATCTCAAACAAACAAACAGACAAAACTAATAATTCAGTAAATTTCAGTGTACAAAATTAACACAGAAAATTCAGTAGCATTTCTCTATGCTAATAGTATCTAAAAACATCAAGAAAGGAATTCTATTTACAATTACTACAAAAGATTACCTGTGAATAAATTTAGCCAAGCAAGTAAATGATGTATACAATGAAAGCTGAGTATTGATGAACAAAAATGAAGACTATAAAAATAAGTGAAAAGATATTCTTTCTTCATGGTTTGGAAGAAGGACTATTGTTTAAATCACCACACTAGTCAAAGCTAACTACAGATTCAGTTCAATTTCCATCAAAATACCAATGACATTTTTTGCAGAAAAAGAAAAAAAAAAATCTAAAGTTTGTGTGGAAACACAGAAAACTCCAAATAACCAAAGCTATCTTGGGCAAAAAGAACAAAACTTGTGGCATCACACTATCTGACTTCAAAACATATTACAAAGCCATAGTAACCAAAACAGCATGGCATCATCAAAATAGACACATAGACCAATGGAACAGAATGGGGAACCCAGAAATCAATCCACACTCATACAACCAATTGATTTTTGACAAAGGCAACAAAAATACACACTGGAGTAAAAATAGTCTCTTCAATAAACAGTGCTACGAAAACTGGATATTCTCATGCGGAAGAATGAAATAAGCCCCTATCTCTCAAAACATACTTAAGTCAACTCAAAATGAATTAAATACTTAAATGTAAAATGCAAAACTATAAAACTATTAGAAGAAAACATGTGAAAAGTGCTTCACAAAATTGATCTGGTCAAGAATATTTGTATAATAACTCAAAAGCACAGGCAAGGAAAGCAAAACTAAACAAATAAGATTATATAAAATTAAACAGCTTGTGCACAACACAGAAAATATTTGCAAATTATGCATTTTATAGGAGGTTAATATCCAGAATATATAGGAATTTAAACAAATCAATTGCAAACAAATAATCTGATTTTAAAATAGGCAACATAAATAGACATGTCTCAAAAATAGAAACACAAATAAGCAGCAGGTTTATGAAGAATTGCTCCACATCACTGTATTAGTTGATGCTCATGCTGCTATAAGGACATACCTCAGACTGGGTAATTTATAAAGGAAAGAGGTTTATAATTGACTTGCTGTTCCAAATGCCAGGCAAGGCCTCAGGAAACTTACAATAATGGCAGAAGGGGAATCAAACACATCCTTCTTCAAAATGCAGCAGAAGAGCGAGGTCCTGAGCAAAGGGGGAAGCCCCTTATAAAACCATCAGATCTTGTTGGAACTCACTCACTATCATGAGAACAGCATGAGGAGAGTGGGGGAATCATCCCCATAATTCAATTATCTCCACTTTGCCCTGCCCTTGACATGTGGGGATTATCACAATTCAAGATGAGATTTAGGTGGGGACAAAGGCCCAAACCATATCAGTCACTAATCATCAGGGAGATAAATTTCAAAACCACAACAAAATATCACTTCACATTTATACAAATGGCTATTATTCAAATCAAAAAAGACAAAAAAAAAAAAAAAAACAAATGCTGGTATGAATATGGAGAAATAATAACTCATATACTATTGGTAGGAATGTAAATTATTATTTCCATTATGAGAAACAGTATGGTGATTTTCAAAAAATTAAAAGTAGAACTACCATATGGATCCTGCAATCCTATTATTGTGTGTTTATCCAAAGGAGATGAAATCATTATGGCAAAGAGATATCTGGACTTCCATGTTTATTGCAGCACTATTAACAATAGCCAAGCTATGGAGCAACTTAATTGTCCATCAATGAATGAATGCATAAAAATACAGACACACACACACACATGTATATGTGTATACATATATACATACACGTGTATATGTATATGTATATACACACACAAACACACAGTGAAACACTGTTCAGTCACAAAAAGGAATAAAATCTTGTCATTTGTAGCAACCTAGATAAACTCAGAGGACATAATGTTAAGTGAAATAAGGCAGCACAGAGAGACAAACACCATGTAATCTCACACAGTTGCAAAATTTAAAAATCTGGTCCCAAAGAAATAAAGAGTAGCATAGTGGTTACCAGAATTAGTCAAAGGTGAAAAATTACAGATAGATAGGAATAATAAGACCTGGTATTCTATTACAAAGTAGGGTGAATATAGTTAACAATATTATATTGTACATTTCAAAATATCTAGAAGAGAAGATTTTGAATGGTCTTACCACAAAGAAATGATAAATGTTTGAGGTAATTGATAACCTAATTAACCTGACTCTATCATTATACAATGTATACATGTTAGAAATATCACAACATACTCCATAAGTTTGTACCATTATTATGTGTTAAACACAAAATAAACCTTTAAAAAGTTGAAATTATCCTTGGACTCACCATATAACTTTCTGTTTCATCAATAGCTCCCATCATTTAATGTCTCTTGTATAATATCAGAAAGTGGTTTACCTAGTTTCTCACTTGTTTATGGCAGATCTAGCCTATTACCAGTTTCTCTGTTATAAACAGCAGCAGAAAACTGATTTTATTTTAATGAAAATAGTACTCATTCGGTCAGCACTGTAAATATTTTCAGAGAAATAATTTTGTTTACTCACAGTAAATACAGAAATTTTAGATTTAATTGATTTGCATATTCTATGTTAGATTTCACACGATCAGAAATATGTCAGACAACAAGAATGTAACAATACTACCATGTTATTTAAAATTCTTTCAGCGAATGCAAATTATTAGGGAAAATATGCTATTTGTAAAATTACCTCAGACTACTTGAAAGAAAATAAGCAAAAAAGTTTATAGATAGCTATGCTTACATTTTAATTCTTGAAATTGCTACTGAATGATGGTAGCACTATATATATAGTTATTCATTTGCTATCTGAGAAATAAAAGTTAATATCTTGCTTTTATATAGCCTAAAAACTTTTCCCTATATATTGAGTTGGGGATGTACAACCTTTCTATGAAGAGGCAATGCAGGGATTTTTAACCCCTTTTGCTTTGAAATAAATCAAAAAGCAATAAATTAGTGATGACTAAATTGGAATCTCAGTTTAAACTTGGTAAAATTAAATCGTAATTACTTCTTTTTACACAATAATTTTATCTTTCATACACAGCTTTTATGTGGTATTACATTACGGTCATAAATTATATGATACTTCCATCTTTATTTCTCACCTTTAACATCTAAAGCCTCGGTTTTAATAAAAGTGATTGTTTACATAGCCTTCTTTATGACTATCAACCTTGGATTTATCCTGTGAAAATATTTTCTTACATATATGTATCCATCTTCCCTGTTTTCCAAGAAAAATTTTCAAATGTTGTTTTTTGATCTGTGTATGGTATTATATCTATTATCTGAGTTTTGAAAATTATTCTACTATAGCAATCCTTTGTTTTAGGGTTCTAGCAGCAGCTTCAATATTTATATTAAATGTTTATTATTTTGACAGCTCAAATGTCATTAAAATTACACATTACTAGTTTGAGTTCAGAAACCATTGGCATAAAAGAAGTAATGTGTATTTTGCAAAATTTATTGTACAAAATAAAGGATGCATATTTTAAGCTGTCAATGTTAATTGTATCTTTTTCTGGATGAGCAATAAATAAGTGCTGTTTTGATAACAATGGTGACATGACATAGGATAAAGAGCAGGCTTCGAAAAAGGGAGTATTTCATTTAGGTCTCTATGTCCAAATAGTAAACATTTTCTCTGAATCATAGTAAAGTTTCTTTGAAAGTACTGTCAAATACTCATTAAATTTCTCTACATTTCTTTGACATAACACGTACTGAATGTGTTTTCACTTTTATTTCTACAATTCAATTACATCAAGTGAATTTTAGAATGTAGACAAAAATGATTGTGTTTTGTCATTTTAATATGTTGTCAGAAGTTGCTGAATATCTGTGAGATGTTAACATTTAGTGTACGTCGGGATGTGTAGCCAGACAACACTTAATATGATTACAGCAAGATTGATGGATCAGGTAAGAGGCTAAGAGGTAAAAAGTAAAGTACTGAAATAACTGCAGAGAGCAGCAGACTTCTAAATTTCGTATGATATTTTTTAAAAAATAAAATGTTGATTTAAAAAAGTTAATGACAAGGCCAGGCTCAGTGGCTCACGCCTGTAATCCCAGCACTTTGGAAGGCTGAGGCAGGTGGATCACAAGATCAGGAGATTGAGACCATCCTGGCTAACATGGTGAAACCCCGTCTCCTCTCTACTAAAAATACAAAAAGTTAGCCAGGCATGGTGGCGGGCGCCTGTAGTCCCAGCTACTCGGGAAGCTGAGGCAGGAGAATGGCGTTAACCCAGGAGGCAAGGCTTGCAGTGCACTGAGATTGCACCACTGCACTCCAACCTGGGCAACAGAGTGAGACTCTGTATCGAAAAAAATAAAAAAAGTTAACAACAATGCTATATAGTAAGAATATATAAAGAATAGTACCATCTTACAAATATCAATGTTCCAGTTGGTTAATGCTTTCATCGTTTTGCAATCTTGTATTGAATATTCAAGGCCTTATGTAGGGAGCTACATCATAAGTAATACAGGCGGTTGTTCAAGTCATGAATGATTATGAAGATTATAGAATTAGTGGAGATGATGTTAAGGACCACAATGCAACTAAAGGTATTAGAGATATTCAGATTCCATAGGTGTTTCAGAGGAAAGACAAATTGCTTTAAACAAAAACATTTTTAGATAAAATGGAACTGGTGCTGACTTCCTCCTTCCAAGGTGACCTCAGCATATTTCACCAGGATTTCCTCCAGCCACCCCCAAAAGGACTGGTGCCTACACTTGTCATTGGGACATTTATAGGAAAGCTCACTGGTGTGACTCTGCCCAGCTTTGTCGTCCTGACTTTGGACTGAACAGGGAACTCAGGTCACTGGGCATTCTACAGACCAACCCATCACCTGAAGCGCCAGAGAGCACAACTTAATAAAGAAAATTAAGATCATACCCATCTGATTGTGCCACAGGCAGCTCTTATTTCTCAAAGTCAACTACTAGCCTGGAGGTTGAGTTCAGACAAACAGGTCAACATATAATAATGGCAATTTCAATTCAACAAGATATTACTATTCTAATAATACATATGTACCCAACACAGGAGCACCCACATTTTTAAAACAAATACTACTAGGCCTAAGAAAAGAGATAGACAGCAATACAATAATAGCAAAAGACTTCAACATATACTAGTAATAGTACTAGACAGATCAACAAGACAGAAAATCAACAAAGAAACTGGAATTCTACTAGATTCTAGACAAAATGTAGCTAACAGACATTTACCATTCATTCTATTCAAAAACTTCAGAATACACACTTTTCTCATCTGTGCATGGAACATTTTCCCAAATAGATATTATGTTTGGCCATAAAGCAAGTTTCAATAAATTAAAAAAAAAAACACTGAAATTGTATTAAGTATCTCCTTGGACCATAGTGATATAAAGTTAGAAATCAATACCAAGAAAAACTCTCAAAACTACACAAATGTGGCTGAGCATGGTGATTCATGCCTGTAATCACAGTGCTTTGGGAGGCTGAGATGGGAGGAGCACTTGTGGTCAGGAGTTTTAGACTAGCAAGACCCCATCTTTTTGTACTTTTTTGTACAAGAAAATTTAAAAACAATTAGCTGGGCATGGTGGCACATGACTGTAGTCCCAACTACTTGGGAGGCTGAGGCAAGAGAATCACTTGAGCACGGAAGATTGAAGCTGCAGTGAGCTAAGATCATGTCACTGCATTACAGCCTGGATGACAGAGTGATGATTTGTTTCCAAAAAAAAAAAAAAAAAGCTATTCAAATTTGTTTATTTATGAAAACTAAGCAACTTGCTGCTGAATGATCTTTGAGTAAATGACAATATTAAGGCAGAAATTTTAAAAAGTTCATGAATTATACTACAAGCACAACATATCAAAACACCTGGGATACAGCACAAGCAGCACTATGAGGAAGGCTTATAGCATTAAATGCCTAAATCAAAATGACAAAAAGATATCAAGTTATTAACTTAATGTCACACCTCAAGGGCCTAGAAAAGGAAAGAACAAACCTAAGCCAAACTTAGAAGAAGAAAATAAATGACAAAGATCAGGGCAGAATTTAATGAGACTGAGACAATAAAAACAATGCAACATACCAATGAAATAAAAAGTTGGTTGTTTGAAGGATAAACAAAATTGGCAGACTGCTAGCTATATTAACCAAGGGAGAAAAAAAGAGAAGATTTCAAGTAAACACAGTCAAAAATAGTAAATGTGACATTCTAACTGATACCACAGAAATATAAAAGATAATCAGAAACTACCATGAGCATTTCTATGTGAACAAACTTATAACCCTAGGGTAAATGGATAAATTTCTGGAAACATACAGCCTCATAAGACTGAACCAGAAAGAAACAGACATCCTGAGCAAACCAATAATGAGTAATAAAATTGAAGCAGTAATTTTTAAAAAAATTCTTTTTTTTCCCTGAAAAAACAAGCCCAGAACCAGAGAGATTTCACAGCCAGATTTTAATAGATGCACAGTGAAGAGCTGTTATCAATTTTACTGAAATTATTCCAAAAAATCAGGAGGAGGAATTCCTCCCAAATTCATTTTGCAAAACCAATGTTACTCTAATATCAAAATCAGGCAAGTACACACACACGAAAAGAAAATTACAGACCAATAACCCTGATGAACACGGATGCAAAACTCAGCAAAACACTAACAAACTCAGTAAAATACTAACAAACCAAATCTAACAAAACATCAAAAAGATAATACATGATCAAATGGGTTTTATTCTAGGGATGCAAGGATGGCCCAACATATGCATATGAATCCATATGATTCACCACATAAGCAGAATTTAAAACGAAAACCATATGATCATCTCAATAAATGCAGAGAAGACATTAAATAAAATCCAAAATATATTCATTATAAAAATCCTCAACAATCTAGGTCTCAGAGCAACATTCCTCAAAATAATTAAAGTCATGTATGACAAAGCCACAACCAACATCACACTAAATGGGGAAAAGTTGAAGCATTTCCCTGAAGAACTAGAACAAGACAAAATGCCCATTTTCACTACTCCTATTCAATGTAGTATTGAAAGTCCTAGCCAGTGCAAACAGGCAAAAGAAATAAAAGGCAGCAAAGTTGAAAAAGATGAAATAAAGTTATCTCTTTCTACCGATGACATAATCTTATAATACCTAGAAAACCCTAAAGACTCCTCTAAAAGACTGCTAAACTTGAAAATGATGACTTCAGGATACAAAATCAACATATAAAAATCAGTAGCATTTCCATAAAACAAGATCATTAAAGCTTAGAACAAAATCAAGAACTCAACCCTAATTATAGAAATGCTGTTACACTGTTGGTGGGAGTGTAAAATAGTTCAACCATTGTGGAAGACAGTGTGGCGATTCCTTAAGGATCTAGAGCCAGAAATACCATTTGACCCAGCAATCCCACTATTAGGTATATACCTAAAGGATTATAAATCATTCTACTATAAAGACACATGCACAGGTATGTTTATTGCAACACTGTTCACAATAGCAAAGACTTGGAACCAACTCAAATGCCCATCAATGATAGATTGGATAAAGAAAATGTGGCACATATACACCAAGGAATACTATGTAGCCATAAAAAAGGATGAGTTTATGACCTTTGCAGGGACACGGATGAACCTGGAAACCATCACTATCAGCAAACTAACACAGGAACAGAAAACCAAACACTGCATGTTCTCACTCATAGTGGGAGTTGAACAATGAGATCACATGGACACAAGGAAGGGAATATCACACACCGGGGCCTGTCAAGGGTGGGGGGCTAGGGGCGGGATAGCATTAAGAGAAATACTTAATGTAGATGACTGGCTGATGGGTGCAGCAAACCACCATGGGACGTGGATGCTTATGTAACAAACCTGCACCTTCTGCACATGTATCCTAGAACTTAAGAGTATAATAAAAAAACTCAATTCTATTTATAATAGCCACAAAATAAAATAAAATGCATAGGAATACATTTAACCAAGGAAATGAAAGAACTCTTCAATGTGTACCACAAAATACTGCTGAAATTGTAGATGACACAAACAAATGAAAAAAAATCCCATGCTCAGTTATCAAAAGGATATATTATTGAAATGACCATATTGCTTAAAGCAATTTACAGATTCAAGGCAATTCCTGTCAAATTACCAATGCTATTGTTCATAGAATTAGGAAAAACAATCCTAAAATTCATATGGAACCAAAAAAGAACATAAAGAGCCAGAGAAATCATAAGCAAAAAGAACAAAACTGGATACAACACATTAGCTGACTTTAAATTATATTACATGGCTATAGTAACCAAAACAGCATTGCACTAATATTAGCATAGACACATAGATCAATGTAACAGAATAAAGAATCCAAAAATAAAGCCACATACCTACAACCAACTGATTTTCATCAAAGAAAAAAAATGTGTGATGGGAAAAGATACCCTATGTAGTAAACGGTGCTGGGAAAATTGAATAGCCATATATGGCAGAATTAAACAGGATCCCTAACTCCTACCGTATATGAAATTAATTCTCAGTGGATTAAAGGCTTAAATGTAAGACCTGAAACTATAAAAATCCCCAAAGAAAACCTAGAAAACACTCTTCAGGACATTGGTCTAGGCAACATCTTTATGACTAAGATCTCAAAAGCAAATGCAACAAAAATAAAAATAGACAAATTGGACTTAATCAAACTAAAAAGTTTCTGCATATCCAATTAAACTAAATGACATCTGCCCATCAAAAGAAACAATTAACATAGTAAATAGACAACCTCCTGAATGAGAGATAATACTTGCAAACCATGCATCTGAGAAGGTACAAATATCCAGAATCTTGGATAAATTCAATCAACTCAAGAAAATAAAATCAAATAAACCTATCAAAAAGAAGCCAAAGGCCATAAATAGACATTTCTCAAAAGAAGACATACAAGTGACCAACAAACATATGAAAAAATTCTCCATATCACTCATCATCAGAGAAATGCAAATGAAAACTACAGTGTGATACACTAGTACACCAGTCACAATGGCTATTCTATAAAAAGTTAGAAAACAACAGATGCTAGTGAGGCTATGAGGAACAGGGAATGCTTATACACTGTTGATGGGAATGTAAATTAGTATTGTCTGTACGGAAAACAGTATGGATATTTCTCAAAGAACAAAAAAATTTATACCATTTTACCCAGAAACCTTACTATTGGGTATCTACCCAAAGTAATAGTAATCATTATATCAAAAGCCATCTGCACTTCTATGTTTATTGGAGCACTATTCATCATAACAAACCCATAGAATCAACCTGTGTCCCTCTATAGATAATTGGATTTTAAAATGTGTTATATACACACCATGGAATACTATGCAGCCATAAAAAATAATGAAATCATGTCTTTTGCAGCATGGATGGAGCTGGAGGCCCTTATTTTAAGTAACTCAGGAATATAAGTAACTCAAAAATCGAAAACCAAGTATCACTTGTACTCACTTGTAAGTGGGAGCTAAACAGTGGGTAAACATGGACATACATAGGGAAGTAATAGACACTGGAGAATCCAAAAGAGGGGAGGGTGGTAGGGAAATGAGGGTTGAAAAATTACCTACTGAGAACTGTTCACTATTGAGGTCATGAGTACACTAAGAGACCAAATCTCAGCACTGCACAATATATCCTTGTAACAAATCTGCACATGTATCCCCGAATCTATAAAAATAAAAATTAGAAATTATGTTGTTTTATAGACATAATATTTCAATCAGATGCATTGGTAAAGTGCCATTTGTATGGAGTTTTAGGGGATATTGAAGAATAGGTCTGGAATATTGAAAAGCAGGTCTTTAACATTGTTTAGCCAGCATTTTTGAAGGAGGGATTCTCCTTAACAGACATGATTATTTACTTATCTTTAAAGGTATTCTTTTCAGTTTATCAAGTGTCCTTTCATGATCTGCATGAAGTCTGGCATGCAATAATGTAATTGCATTGGGAAGCAGGTACCATAACTGAACACCTTGCACTCTTGTTTTAAAGACAATGTGGAATAATGAACTGTCCTATGTTTTGGGGATCAGACAGACTTTGGTTAAAATCTCATTTTCCAACACTTTAGCTCCAGTAAATTATTTCTGTTAGGCAAGCAAGTATTTGATGCTGAAATCAGACCTCAAGTTTCACTGAATCTTGATAAATGCTTAAGTGGTTAAAATGATTTAAAATGATAGTTATATATCACATTTTTAAATTCAGTCATCTATTGAGGGACACAGAGACTTATGTTTCAAATTTGCACAACTTCCATTGTAAGGTGTAAATTATTTTTCTCTCTATATTATCATTTATTACTATGAGTTATTGAGCATGAATCTATTCCCAGAATGGAATCTCTGATGAACATGTTTATAAATCTGAATTCCCCACACTGCAGAATGAGAAGCATGTAGTCAGTCTTTGAAGCTCTGTCTGAAATACTAAGGATTTTTTCCCTTCTTATTCATTTTCCACATTTTTTACCATAGTACCTCGTGAATTGGTTACAAACAAAAAAGGCCTCTTGAATTAGAAATAATAAAAGCAGCTAACATGTATATGCTTCATAATTTAGTACACTATTCATTCCTATCAGTAATAAGGCATAACCTGCAAATCACTTAAATGATGATAGCTCTACGCCTTTCTTACATAAGGAGAAATCAGCTATACGCAACAATAAAATCTATGGAACCTACATAGTCAACTGAAAAGAAAAGCAATTTAAGTAAGGCAAAACCCGATTCTACTCATTTTTCTGAGAAAAAAACAAGCAAAAAAAAAAATCAGTTGCGTGACAATGACTCAAAGAAGAAAACTAAAACTTGTATATATTTTAAATATTT
>NW_016807365.1:1093279-1152644 GCF_001698545.2 Rhinopithecus bieti
AAAAAAAAAAAATCAGTTGCGTGACAATGACTCAAAGAAGAAAACTAAAACTTGTATATATTTTTAAATATTTAGCAAAGTGTTACATTAATAAAAATTTTTCAAACATTGTTTTTGTCTTAGTGGTAAAAGTAAGATGTTATAAAAAATGTACGTGTTTCAAAAGAGTTTCATGTACATTCACATACTATTGGGTTTCAACTCTAAACAAAAAATGTATAAATGGCAAAATTTACTTCTGATTTTCATGTTTGTCAAATAGTTTTAGCTAATTAAATATTTGATTTAGAGAAAGGTATTTCTTGGAATGCTTAGTGATTTCTGTGTATATAAAAGAAATATATTTTTAAATGATATGTAAGACTAAGATACTCATTTTAATGGATGGGTAATCTGGAATATAATCCTGCTTTTCTATGAGTTAGGCAAGCTATAATGCAAATAACTTACGTAATATTTAACTTAAAATTTATTAAAATAGTGTGAAGTGTTTGGTATATGTCTTAGAGCAACACCTCGTCTAGAAGTTAGATTATTTTCCCTCTCCAAATATCCACATTAGGCAAAATACATATGTCGTCATGACAACTGGATGGAAAATTTAGCTTGAATACTTTTTTGATACATCAGGATAATGATTTTTTATCCAATAGTTTTAAACCACAGCATTTTTCCTATTCCTGGTTCCTCAAAATATTGCATAATTTAATTTGTTTCTAAATAATGTACCTAAAACATATTTGCTTATCTGCCATTCAGACACATAATTTCATAAGTTTAAATAATGTATATGGATTTATCAAGGTATATACATAAAACTGATGTATAAAAAAATTAAACATTTGCAGCAGCATAAACTATTTTCTAGATGCCATTTTTAAGAAATTCTGAAAACATTAGAGTATAATATTTGTATAATGTGCAAATCCAAACTTTTGAAGACAATACTTATACTAAAATAATTAGTTGATACAGTTAAGCAAAATCATTTGATACCTGATTATAACATTTGCAAAAATGAAATTATAGACAAATGAACACATACATCAGTTCCAAATACTGCAATCAATCTTCTCTTTAAGTATTGATTGTAAGGTCTCAAAAATGGGACGATAAATATTTAATATATCACAATAAATACTACCTAAAAAATAATATAATGTTTCAATTTATTTAAAATTGTTTTATTTCAATCAGAAATAGTTATATAATGAACACCAATATTACTTTTAAAATTCTTAAGTACTTAACTGTAAATTTTAATTTTCTTTAATAGGAATAGAATAATAAGATTCAGAACTTATTCTGAGTACATTGACTTCGTTAGTATTCATCAAAACACTATGTGGGATCAAGCCATTTGCCCAGTCACATAACTGGAATCTACAATATCAGGATTCTGGCCTGGCTCTTTTTAACTCCAGATTGGCACTGTTAAACTCTCCTCATAGTGCGTTTGCAATTTATTTGTGACAAATGAGTTGTAATTAAATGAATAAATGAAAACATTGCACCAAATCTCCAGTTATGCTGGATGCTTTTATTCCAAATTTAAAAGGGATATTTTATTTTAACTTGAATCAAAGAGATTGGAACAAACCTAAAACTCTTTCCAAAATTAAAATTTTCTTCTATGATTGCTTACTTGCAAAGGTAATTTTAACACTTGAAAGAAAATTAAACTGCTTTGCTTGCCATTAGGAGACTCACTGCTAATTACATAGAGAATTCCCTCAGAATCTCTAGGTCAAACCCATAGACACAAAAAGCAATTTGGAAAATCTGCTGGGACATGACACAAAACTAAAGTTCACCGATATTTCACCATGCCAAAGGGTATTTTTTGACATGTAAGTACACTTCCTTTTCTTTAAAAAAGAATGTTTTTAAAGAAAATGTTTCAGTGAACACGCATGTATATGTTTTTGTGTGTGGTGTATTGGCTTAGTATTAACAAACAGACGTCTAAATATTTTAGCATTACATTGTAACAATTTCCCCATTCCATTAAGCATTCATGGAAAACATGGTTCCAATAACTCAAGGTGATCTTGTTACTTTATTGAAAGCATCTTTGAGGCTAAGAGTTTTCATATAAGAAAGCCTTAGTTATAGTATAATAATAAAGTTATTTTCTGTTATTTGCTATTTGGTTCTACATACAGTAGACAATGTAATTGTTTTGTGGTATTAAAATTGTTTTCTGGAATATTTAAGAAGCGGAAGTATCTTCATGGGTCCCTAAAATTTATCAGCACAGAAAAAGTGAACCATTCAGAATCTCAAAAGTTTCCCTTAATAATATTAGAAACACTCGGAATGATATGAGCTGCTTTTAAAATTTACCATTCATTACTATTGCATATTTTAGAGTGTTCAAGTACTTCATATACTATCCGTAAGCATGAAGATGTAAATTGAGAGAATAATCGCACAGGTGATACTAATAGCTGTCAGATACTATACTGTTAAATGATAACATCTCAAATTTTTGTGAGTGACACAAACATTCCTCTATATCTCAGAAAGAAAAAATGAAAAAATGAAGCAAGTAACTACTTTGTTCATTCCTCCTCACTCATTGACATACCTAATTAGATATTTTGATAAAACGGTATGAGAATAAGTGGATCAGTCTTTTTTCCTCGTTTTGAAATACTATGTCTTCAGACTCCATATGACTCCATTGCCTATGTTAGATAAATTGCCCCTATTCTACAACTCTGCAGTTCTTCACTTTGGCCATGACCTGATAAGTTTAGGAGGATGTCTTAAGAAGCCTTCTTAACCATAGACTAACCCTTATTCTATAATTATATTTATTAGAAATAAAACTTAAAATATCATACTATAACTTAGGAAGAAAAAGAATATTTTATATCCTGAAATTTCAAACTACATAAATAGCACAAGAGTTAATATGTCATGAAAACAAACATTGTCAAAACTCTTCCAGGCTAAATAGATTTTTTCAGTCAATAAAATATTCACATTAACAGGAAAATATGTGATAATAGTAACGCCTTATAGTGAAATGCTTCAGAGTTGAAGCCCAGGAGAGTGATAATGGCCAACTCTGATTGATTGCATATGAGTGTCCATTTGTGTTTGTAGGGTTGTGTGCAATCTGATCAGAGGCAATTATAAAATATGCTCAATGATATGGATGACAAAATAAAATTAGAAACTGCTTGCTTCATACACAAGTTCTGTAATCAGGGGTGGTACCCTGAAATACAGGGAAATGCACTAGTATTAAGTCTGAACCCCAACCTGAGAAAGATAAACTATGGCACCCATAGGCTTGTGGACAGGATTTGAGAAAAGCAGGGAATTGTCACATAAGAAGCAAAAGGTTACTTTTTTCTGCTACCTTTGACTTTCCCCTGTTCAAAGTCAAGACTAGTACTGCCAAAAGAATAAGTCAGAAACTCAAGCATAATAACTACAGTGAAATAATCAAATGTGACTACAAATATGTTATCCAAGGCAAGAATGAGTCAGGGATACCTCAGCTTCAGTAAAGATTACTATGGTCAGAGTCAAGGGCAGCAAAAGTTGCATTGAAAGTGATCTGGAATACGGGAAGTTAAAAGAGGCAGTATACTCAGGCCAAATCTAGGGTGTTATTCGGAATATTTAGCAATAATGTGAGAAAAATAGATAACACTGGATGTTACTTAGGTGAACAAAAACACGCACCATAATACTATATGTTACTCTTCCAGATGTATAGAGACATATTCTCAAAGCCCTTATCCCCTTATCCACTTTCAAACACCCAGATACAAAAGACGCACACACACACACACACACACACACACACACACACACTTGAATTAATTAGTTCTCAGGAAAGTATACAAAAACTCATAGAAGAAGGTGCAGGTGAGTCAAATGTGAGCAAATTTTGAAGTTGATAACTTAGAGGATGTATTAGTCTGTTTTCACACTGTGTGTAAAGACAATATTGAGACTGGGAAGAAAAAAAGGTTTAATTGGACTTACAGTTCCACATGGCTGGGGAGGACTCAGAATCATGGCAGGAGGTGAAAGGCACTTCTTACATGTCAGTGGCAAGAGAAAATGAGAAAAAAGCAAAAAAGGAAACCCCTGCTAAAGTCATCAGACCTCATCAGACTTACTCACTATCATGAGAATAGCAAGGTAAAGAGAAGCCCTCATGATTCAGTTACCTCCCCTTGGGTCCCTTCCACAACACATAAGAATTCTGGAAGATACAATTCAAGTTGAGATTTGGGTGGGAACACAGCCAAACCATATCATTCTGCCCCTGGCCCCTCCAAATCTCATGTTCTCACATTTCAAAATCAATCATGCCTTCCAAACAGTCCCATAAAGTCATAAAGTGTTAACTCATTTCAGCATTAACCTAAAAGTCCACAGTTCAAAGTCTTATCTGAGACAAGGCAAGTTCCTTCCCCCTATGAGCCTGTAAAATCAAAAGCAAGCTAGTTACTTCATAGATACAATGGGGGTACAGGTATTGGGTAAATATAGCCATTTCAAATGGGATAAATTGTTCAAAACAAAGTGGTTGTAGAGCCCATGCAATTCAAAATTCAGTGGAGCAGTCAAATTTTAAAGATCCCAAATGATCTCCGTTGACTTGAGGTCTCACATCCATGTCACACTGATGCAAGAGGTGGGTTCCCATGGTCTTGGGCAGCTCCACCTGCGGCTTTGCAAGGTAAAGCCTCCTTCCTGGCTGCTTTCACAGGCTGGTGTGTTGTTTGCAGGTTTTCCAGGTACACGGTGCAAGCTGTCGGTGAATCTAACATTCTGCCTGTTACCCAGTTCCAAAGTCATTTCCACATTTTGGGGTATCTTTCCAGCAACAGCCCATTCCTGTTACCAATTTACTGTATTAATCCATTTTCACACTGATGATAAATACATAGCCAAAACTGGGAAGAAAAAGAGGTTTAGGCTGGATGCGGTGGTTCATGCTTGTAATCCCAGCACTTTGTGAAGCCGAGGTGGTTGGATCACCTGAGGTCAGGAGTTTGAGATCAGACTGATCAATATGGTGAAACCCTGTGTCTACTAAAATTACAAAAATTAGCCAGGTATGGTGATGTGCACCTGTAGTCCCAACTACTCAGGAAGTGGAAGCAGGGGAATCACTTGAACCTGGGAGGTGGAGGTTGCAGTGAGCCAACTGCACCACTGCACTCCAGCGTAGGTAACAGAGCAAGACTCCATCTAAAAAGAAAAGAAAAGAAAAGAGAAATGAGAAAGAGGGTTAATTAGACTTCCAGTTCCACATGGCTTGGGAGGCCACAGAATCATGACGGAAGATGAAAGGCACTTTTTACATGGTGGTAGGAAGAGACACTGAGAAAGAAGCAAAAGTGGAAAACCCTGATAAACCCATCAGATCTCGTGAGACTTATTCACTATCATGAGAATAGCACAGGAAAGAGCTGCCACTGTGATTTAATTACCTCCTTCTGGGTCTCTACCACAACCCATGGGAATTCTAGGAGATAAAATTCAAGTCGAGATTTGGGTAGGGACACGGCCAAACCATATCAGAGGAGAAAGCTAATGAAGTAATTCCAATATTGTGGATTGGTGTTTACAAGGAAATGGGAGACTATGACCCCTGTATAAAGTTGTATATGTTAACAAGAGATTCCTTATAGAAAACTCAGACAAAAAATAATGTAAAATTGTATGTACAGTGACCATAAAAAAGATTAGTCTTCAGAATATAGAAAGTATATGAAAAACAATTCTATTTAAACGTGGATAAAAGAATAGTATCTAAAATAGACAAAATGTACAATTTTATATGTGTATACAAGAGAGAAAAGCAAATGCCATATTATTACTATTGAAAGAAATGCAAAGTATTTTACACAAAGATACCATTTTATATCTATCACACTGACTTAATATTATTAACTAGCAGCTTGAGTGAAAATTGTTATTATCCCTTTGGAAAATATGTTGGTATTATATTGTTAAGTATAGCTGGTAAGCTAGAAAATTTAATTTTAAGTTTATAGCATAGTTTATAGAAGCATATACAGTTGGTGACATGCACAAATATGGTCTTTATGAAATTTTTTACAATTAAAGAAAAGCACCTGGGCATGGTGGCTGGCATCTGTAAATCAAGCTACTCGGCAGGCTGAGGTGAGAGGATCTCTTGAGGCCAGGAGTTTGAGATCAGCCTGAGCAACATAGTAAGATCACCTTCTCTAAAGAAATAATTAAAAACTAGTCAGGCATGGTGGCATATACCTGTAGTTTCACCTTTTGGGAGGCTTAGGCCAGAGGATCATTTGAACGCAGGAGTTGGAGGTTGAAGTGAGCTATATTGCACCACTGCACTCCATTGTGGAGGACAAAGGGAGAAGTGATTTAAAATTTTTAAGCAATCTTAATTTTTTTGCAACAAATGAATTAATGTTTAAATATTAATAGAATGAGTTGGACACAGCATTTCAAAGGAATGATTCATGTCACTGCAGACATGAATAATAAAAATTTAAAAAATAAAAGTAAGCCAAAAAAGAATGCATCCTACATAGAGTTGCTTATTAACAAAGCCAGAACCCAAACAGAGCATAGTAATCACATACACACAGTCCCACACATAAAAAAGTTGTGTTATGTGGATATATAATGCAACTATAGGAAAAATCATTACGATGTGTCCTCTGGTTTTGGTATTATAGATAAAATCTCGGACGATATCATCCTTGTCCTAACAAGAAAAATGTAAGAAACTGAATAGTCATATTCAAGCTACAAATAATTGAAGAAAAAGAGAAAATCTACAAAAAATTATGGGGTTGGGAGAAACAACTTACTTATATAGAACAAATAATAAGAATTATATAAGACTTTGCTTCAGAAACCATGAAAGGTAGAAAATAGTGGAGTAAAATATATAAACTATTAAACGAAAAAAAAAATCTTAACAACCTAGAATTCAGTATAGAGTAGAATTACTCTACAAAAGTAAAGATTAAATGAAGTTCTTTCAGATAACCAAAAACAGAAATTTGTTGTCAGTAGGCCTAACTTGAAATAAATGTTAAACTTTTTTTTCAGGAAGAAGGAAAATAATATGGAGAAAAATCTTGGTTCCACATAAAGAGAATATTGAAATAGGAATAAATTAAGGTAAAATAAAATTATTTATTTTATATTATTAATTGATCTAACAAAGAACAGTATATTCAAATTAAAAATTAAATCAATGTACTGAGTGAATATAACTTTTGGATAAGTATGATATATGACAACAATCTTCCAAAAGATGAGAGGAAAAAACTGGAAATACATTGTCATAATGTACTTGCACTACCCATGAAACAGTATATTGTGATTTGGAAGTAGAATAAATTAGTAATAAATCTATATTTCAAGTTCAAGGGTGACCACTAAATAAGTATATGGTAATATGTTAATATTCTAATAGAAAAATAAATAGGGTTAGTCACAATAAATGATCTGTTAAAACCAGACAAGGCAGAAAAGGAATGAAAGAACGAAAATGGTAAGCAAATAATATGGGCCATAAACAGAAAACATCTATTAATATAAATATGGTAGAAGTCAATCTAATGCCATTATCAAAAATAATGGCATTAAATGTGAATGGACTTAATATCATGATTAAAAGACAGAGATGGGGGTCTTAACTGAGGATCCATAAGACCCCTGACATCTCAAGGATCTCACCTCCAGTACTCCAGCTGTTTTTCTCCAGAAGGCCCCGGGAGGCTTGGCTGTAGCCAGTGTCACCCTGTGACTTACAAGTACTGGGATTTTCATAGAGAGTACTCAAGAAAGCCACAGATGCCAGGAAATAAGCATGGCTGTGAAAAAAACTGCAGCACTACCAAAAGCCTATGTGCCAGCCTTTACTCTTTTAGGCATCATATATTGGGTTGGAGTCAAAACAATAACACCAAAAAAAAAATAATAATAATAATAATACTCCACCCATATGTACCCTGTGAAACCAAAGTCAAAAATCCATCCGCAAATAAAAATCAATACACATCCTTGGCTCTCCAAAAGCACTCAGAAACAAAACCAATGGACTATACTCAACTCACACCACAGTAAAAGGAACATCAGCCCTTTCAGGTGAGATAGAATTAGTGCAACAACTCTGGGAACTCAAAAAGCCAGAGTGTTCCCTTATATACAAGTAAGCCCAGTATATACAGCTAGTAGCTGCCCAGCAATGTTCCTTAACTAGAATAAAGTTACTGAAATAACAGACATACAATTCAGAATCTGTATGACAAAGAAGCTCATTGAGATTAGGGTGGAAGTTGACATCTACACAGGAAATCCAATAAAATTATCCAAGAGCCAAAAGATAAAATAGCCATTTCAAGAAAGAACCAAACTGAATTTCTGGAACTGAAAAATTCACTACAAGAATTTCATGATAAAGAAAATTGTTAACAGCAGGATAGAACAAGATGAAGAAGGACTCTCAGAGCTCGAAGACCACTTCTTTGAATCAACTTTCAGACAAAATAAAGAAAAGGAAGTTTTAAAATAAACAAAGCCTCTGAGAAATAAGGGATTATGTAAAAGGGCCAAATCTATGATCCATTGGCACTCCTGAGACAGAAGGAGAGAGGGTAAGCAACGTAGAAAATAAATTTGAGGACACAGTCCATGAAAATTTTCTTAATTTTGCTAGAGAGTTTGACATGCAAATTCAAGAAATACAGAGAAGCCCTGCTAGGTGCTATCTAAGACAATCATCCCCGCATATAGTCATCAGATTCTAGAAGATCAACACAGAAGAAAAAGTCTTAAAGGTAGCTAGAGAGAAGGGTCAGGTCATACAAAACGGAATACCATCAGACTAGCAGTGAACATCTCAACAAAAATGTTACTATCTGGAAAATATTAGGGTTCCATTTTCAGCATCCTTAAAGAAAAGAAATTCCAACCAAAATTTTCATATCCACCAAACTAAGCTTCGTAAACAAAGGAGAAATTAAATCTTTCTCAGATAAGCAAATAACGAAGAAATTTGTTACAAATAGACTAGCATTACGGGAGGTCATTAAGGGAATGCTAAACATGGAAATGAAGGAACAACACCTGCTACCACAAAAACAATTAAGCACATAGCCCACCGACACTGCAAAGCAGCTACACAATAAATTATATGAAACAACCACCTAACAACATGGTTACAGGATCAAAATCTCACATATCTATACTAACCCTGAATGTAAATAATCTAAACACTCCACTTAAAGAGATAGAAAGGCAAGCTAGATACAACGCAAGACTCAACTCTCTGCTATTTTAAAGAGAACATCCCATGTAACAAAATCCACAGGCTCAAAGTAAAGGGGCAGAGAAAGATCTACCATGCAAACAGAAAACAAAAAAGACTAGAAGTCACTTTTCTCTCTTTCTTTCTTCCTTCGCTTCCTTCCCCTTCCCCTTCCCCTTCCCCTCCCTTCCCTTTCTCTCTTTCTCTCCTTCTCTCTCTCTCTCTCTTTCTTTCGACATGGAGTCTCACTCTGTCGCCTGGGCTGGAGTGCAGTGGCACGATCTCGGCTAACTGCAGCCTCCTCCTCCTGGGTTCAAGTGATTCTCTTGCCTCAGCTTCCCAAGTAGCTGGGATTACAGGTGCCCACCACCACACCTGGCTAAATTTTGTGTTTTTTAGTAGAGACGGGGTTTCACCATGTTGACCAGTTTGGCCTTGAACTCCTGACCTCACGTGATCCCCCTGCCTTGGCCTACAAAGTGCTGGGATTACAGGCATGAACCACCACGCCTGTCCTCACTATGCTTATATTGGATAAAACACACTTTAAACCAGCAACTATTAAGAAGGATAAAGAAGGGTATTAGTAATCATAAAGGGCATAATTCAACAAGAAACTTAACTGTCCTGAATATATATGCATCCAACACTGGAGCACCCAGATTCATAAAGCAAGGTCTTCTTGACTTACAAAAATATTTAGATAGCCAAGATAGCCACACAATTATAGTAGGAGACTTCAATAGCCCACTGATAGCATTAGACAGATTACTGAAGCAGAAAGCTAATAAAGAAATTCTGGAATTAAAATTGATACTTGACCAATTAGATCTAATTAAACATTTACAGAAAACTCTACCCAATATCCACAGAATATGCATTCTTCTTTCCACACACTGAACGTATTCTAAGATTAACCACATGCCCACTCAAATAGCAAGTCTGAATAAATTGAAAAAAATCAAAATTATACAAACACATTCTCAGACCATTGTGCAATAAAAATAGAAATTGATATCAAGATATCTCAAAACTACACAAATATATGGAAATTAAACAACTTTCTCCAGAATAATCCTTGGTGAACAACAAAATTAAGGCTGGAATCAACAGCATTCTTTGACATTGATGACAAATAGGAACCCAACTTATCAAAATCTATGAGATTCAACTCATAGATTTCAGCGTTAAGGGGAAGTTTAGAGTACTAAACATCTTCATCAAAAGTTAGAAAGATCTCAAACTAACTTTACACCTAGAGGAACTAGAAAATTTAAAAACAAACAAACAAACAAAAACTCCAACACTAGCAGCATAAAATAAATAACTAAAATTAGAGAAGGACTGAATAAAATTGAGACACAAAAATTCATACAAAAGAGCAATAAAACAAAAAATGTGTTATTCATGAGAATAAGTAAGATTGAGAGACTGCTAGCAAGATGAATGAAGAAAAAAGAGAAGATCTAAATAAGTACAAATAAAAATGATAAAGATGACTTCACAACTAATTACACCAATATGCAAAAGATCCTCAGAGTCTATCATGAAAATTTCTGTGCATAAAAATTAGAAAATCTAGAAGAAATGGATAAATTCCTGGAAACACATGACCTTCAAAAGTTGATTCAGGGAGAAAGTGAAAACTTGAACAATCAAATAACAAGTTTTAAAATTCAATCAGTAATAAAGAAACTACGCCCAAAAAACAGGGGACCAGAGGGATTAACAGCCAAATTCTACCAGACACACAAAGAAAAAATGATACTACTCCTATGAAAAAATTTCAGAAAATTGAAAAGGGAGGCTCTCCCCTAACTCATTCTATGAAGCCAACATCAGCCTGATACCAAAATCTGGCTACAACATAACAGAATACTACAACTTCAGGCCAATATCCCTTGTCAACATAGGAACAAAAATCCTCAACAAAATGCTATAAAACTTGATCCAACACCACATCAAAAAGATAATAAACCACAATCAAGCAGGCTTTATTCATGAAATGCAAGGCTGGTTCAACATACACAAATTAATAAATGTGATTCACCACATAAACAGAATTGAAAACAAATATCATATGATCATCTCAATAGATGCAGAAAAAAACTTTCAATGCAATTCAATATACATTTATGACAAAACCCTCAAGAAACTAGGCATCAAAGGAGCATACCTCAAAATAATAAGAGCTACCGTAACTTCAAAATAATAAGAGCTATCAGATCTTAAAAATAATAAGAGCTATCTATGCCAAACCCATAGCCAATATCACACTGAATGAATGAAAGCTGGAAGCATTCTCTTGAGAACTGGAACAAGGCAAGGATGTCAATTCCCACCACTCTCATCAACACAGTCCTAGAAATCCAAGCCACAGCAATCAGACAAGAGAAAGAAAGAAAAGGCATCCAAAAATGAAAAGAAGATGTCAACCTACCTGTCTTCACTGACAATGTGATTCTACACCTAGAAAATCCTAAAGACTCTACCAAAAGGCTCCTAGAACCAGTAGATGACTTCAGTAAAGTTCCAGGATACAAAATATATGTACAAAAAATAGTAATATTTATATACTAATAATGTTCAATCTGAGAGCCAAATCAAGTACACAATCCAATTTATAATAATCATAAATACAAAATAAATACCTAGGAATACAGATAGCCCAACAGGTAAAAGATTTGTACACATAGAATTATAAATCAATGCTCAAAGAAATCAGAGATGACAAAAATAAATGGAAAAACATTTCATGCTCATGGATTAAATAAATCAATACTGTTAAAATGACCATATTGCCTAAACTAATTTACAGATAGGCTATTCCTATCGAACTACCATGACATTTTTCACAGAATTTGAAAAATCTATTCTAAAATTCACAAACCCAAAGAGAGCCCAGATAGCTGAAGAAATCCTAACCCAGTAGAACAAAGTCAGAGGCATCACACTACCTGACTTCAAGCTGTACTATCAGGCTACACTAACCAATACAGCATGGTACTGGTACAAAAACAGACACATAGACCAAAAGAACATAATGGAGAACCCAGAAATAAAGCTACAAACCTGCAACCATCTGCTATTTAACAAAGCTGAGAAAAGCAAGCAATGGAGAAAGGACTCCCTATTTAATCAATGTTGCTGGAATAACTGGATAGCCATAAGCTGAAGAATGATACTGGACTCCTACCTTCCACCACAGACAGAAATTAACTCAGGATGGATTAAAGATTTAAATGTAAGACCTCAAACGATAAGAATCCTAGAAGAAAACCTAGGCAATACCCTTCTTCACATCCATGTAGACAAAAAAATGGGGGCTACATCCCCAAAAGCAATTGCAATAGAGACAAATATTAACAAGTGGAACTAATATTGTTGGGATGTTTGTCTCCTCAAAATCTCATGTTGAAATATAATCCCCAATGTTTAAGGTGGAGCCTAAAGGCAGGTATTGTCATGGGGGTGGATGCCTCCTGAGAGGCTTAGCACTATCCCCTTGATGATGAGTGATTTTTTTGTTCTGTTAGTTCATGCATGATCTAGTTGTTTTAGAATGTGTAACATCTCCTCCTTCTCTCTCTTCCTTTCACTCCCACGATGTGACACTTCTGCCCCTTCTTCACTTTTCACCATGATCAAAATCTTCCTGAACCCTCACCAGAAACTGAGCAGATTCTGGAACCATGCTTCTTTTTGTATAGCCTGTAGAACCATGAGCCAGTTAATCCTTTTTTCTTTATAAATTACTCACCCTTAAGTATTTCTTTATAGTGACACAAAGCCAACTAACACAGGGATCTTACTAAACTAAAGAGCTTCTGCACAGCAAAAGAAACTATCAATAAGCAGCCTATGAAAATGAGAGAATATATTATTAAACTATGCATCTGATATAGACCTGATACAGGTCTAACATTCAGCCTCTATAAGGAAGTTAAACAATTCAACAAGCAAAAGACAAACAACTCCATTTAAAAAATGGGCATGAACAGGCACATTTCAAAAGATGACATACAAGTGACTAACAAATATGACAAAATACTTATCATCACTAATCATTGGAAAAATCCAATTCAAACCACAATGTGATGCTATCTCACACCAGTGAAGAATGACTATTATTAATAAATCAAAAAATAACAGATGTTGGCAAGACTGCAGAAAGAAGGGAACTCTTACACACTGTTGAGTGGAATGCAAATTAGTTCAGACTCTTTGAAAAGCAGTTTGGAGAATTCTCAATGAACTTAAAGCAGAGCTGCCATTCAACCCAACAATCCTGTTACGGGGTTTACACCCAGAGAAAAATAAATCACTCTACCAAAAAGACATAGCACTTGTATGGTCACTGCAGTGCTATTCACAGTACCAAAGACATTAAATCAACATAGGTTTCATCAATAGTGGACTGAATAAAGAAAACATGGTACATATACACCGTGGAATATTACACAGCTATAAAAATAATGAAATCATGTCCTTTGCAGCAATGTGGATGCAGCTGGAGGCCATAATCCTAAGGAAATTATTGAAGAAATAGTAAACAAAATATTGCATGCTCTCACATATAAGTGGGAAATAAACACTGAGTACACATGGACAGAATGATGAAAATAACAAACACTGCATACTACTAGTGAGGGGAAGATGTCAGGATCCATATGTTGAAACACGACCTATTGGATACTATGCTCACTACTTGAGTAATGAGGTCACTACCCCAAACCTCAGCATCACTCAATATACCCATGCAAAAAACCTGCACATATGCTCCTAAAACTAAAATAAAATTTAAAATTATAAATAAAAAAAGTAATAAAGAAGGAGGCCAAAGAGATATATTTAGAATGTACAGAACTGTAAAAGACTTACAAAAATTTTTAATAATGATGTATAAATAAGCAGAGGAATCAATGCAGTACAAACTCCAAAATCCAAAAAATTTGAAAGAGGATTTTATTGAGCACTCACCAGGAGGTAGATATTTTTCAGGTATTGTTTATTTTTTCTCAATCTTTATTATGGTATAACTGACAAAAGTTTTACATATTTAAGAAAAAAAATAAAGATATTAAAAAGACAGAGTTTCAAAGTGTATCAAAAAAAGAGGACCCTGATGGACACAGTAGCTCATGCCTGTAATCTCACTACTTTGGGAGTCTGAGGCAGGAGGATCACTTGAGGTCAGGAGTTCAAGACCAGCTTGGGGAAAATAGTGAGACCTGGTATTTTTTTATATGTATATGTAAGATCTATCTATCTATCTATCTATAGATAGATAGATAGATAGATAGATAGATAGATAAATTTACATGGAAAGGCGAAGACCCAGAGTAGCCAACATAATACTAAAGAAGAGCAATGAAATTAGAAGACAGAAGCTAATCAACCTCAAGACTTGCTATAAAGATAGATAGATAGATAGATAGATAGATAGATAGATAGATAGATAGATCTAGTCAATATGAGGCTAGGAGTTTGGGGCTGCAGGCTGCTATGAGCTATGGTCATGCCACTGCACTCCAGCATGGGCAACTGAGCAAGAACCTGTATCAAAAAATGTATGTATTGTTTACAAGAAGTCCACTTTAAATATAAAGTCACATATAGATTAAAAGTAAAGGAATACCAAAAGTTATACCATGCTAACATGAATTCAAAGAAGCAGCAGTAGTTATATTAATGACAGAAAGAATAGACCTCAATGGAAAAAGAGTTACCAGGAATAAAATGGGTATTATGTAATTATAAAAAGGTAAAACTCTAAGAAGACATAAAATTATATTTTTTGTGTATCTAACAACAGAGCTTCAAAATATATAAAGCAAAACTGATAGAAATGCAAGGAGAAATAGACAAATCATGATTATACCAGGAGATTTTAACACCCCTCTTTCAGAAATGAACAGATATCACAGACAGGCCATGTGGAAGAAATTATGACAACACTCTACAATATGTTAATGTAGTCCATCATATCAATACCCTAAAAAAATCATATGATCATATCAATAATGCAAAGAAAAATATATGACAAAATCCAACAGTCATTTGTGATAAAAGCTCTCAGCAAAGTATGGATATAAAGGCACTTCCTTAACTTAATAAAGAACATCTACAAAAAACCTACATTATTCTTTAAAGTGAAAAAATAGATGTTTTCTCCTAAAATCAGAAACAAGGCAATTATATTCCCTCATATCTCTCCTATTCAAGTTGATACTACTGGAAGATCTAGCAAATTCAGTAAGATAAAGAAAATAAGAACCAGTGTTATACAGATTGAGGATAAAAAAGTAAAATCATCTTTGCAGTTGAGATTATTTTCTATGTAGACAATTCCAAAGAATCAAGGAAAAAATTCCTGGAACTAATGAGCAATGATAGCAATGTTGTATGATACAAGTAAAATAAATCAAAGTTAATTGCTTTTCTATATATCAGCAATGAATAATTGAAATTTGAAATGAAAACAAAATACCAATTTACATTCATATAAAATTGTATAAATCAAACAAAATATTTACAGCATCTATAAGAAGCAAACAGAAAAACTGTGATTAAAAAAGTAAAGAACTAATCAAATGGAGAGATATTTCATGTTCATGGATAAGAAGACTCAACACTGTAAGATATCTGTTCTTCCCAACCTGATCTATAGGTTCAACACGATCTTAATCAAAATCCCAACAAGTTACTTTTACAGGTCTAGACATACTGATTTCAAATTTACATGGAAAGGCAAAGACCCAGAGTAGCCAACATAATATTGAAGAAGAGCAATGAATTTAGAAGACAGAAACTGATCAACTTCAAGACTTGCTATAAAGCTACAGTAATAAAACTAATCAAAGCTACATCAATCCATACAGTGTGGTATTCGTGAAAGAATAGATAACTAGGCCAATAGAACAGAATAAAGAGCCCAGAAAAAGACCTCACAAACATAGTCAATTGATCTTTGACAAGGGAGCAAAGGCTATTTAGCAGAAGAAGGGCAGTCTTTTCAACAAATGGTGATGGAATAGCAAGACTTCCACAGGCTGAACATTAATCCAGACACAGTTATTAAACCTTTCATGAAGAGTAACTCAAAATAGATCATGGATCTAAATGTAAAATGCAAAACTATAAATTTGAAAGATAACATAGGAGAAAATTAAGGTGACCCGAGTTTGTTTATTTTTAGAACAATATCAAATGAATCATCCATGAAATAAAATTTTGCAAATTGAACTTAAATAAAATTTTAAAAGTCCTGTTCTGTGAAAGTCATTGTTAAGAGAATGAAAAGACAAGTCACAAAATGGGAGAGCATATTTGCAAAACACTTATCTAATAAATAAGTTGCATCCAACGTGTATTTAAAAAACATTAAAATTCAACAGTAAGGAAACAAACAACCCAATTAAAAAGAGGCTAAAATACCTAAAAGAGGCTAAAACAACCCAATTAAAAAGAGACGTAAAAAGGATATACAGGTGGCAAAGAGACATATGAACAATACTCAAGCACCATGTGTCTGTAGGAAATTGCAGATTAACATAAGATACAACTACACAACTACATACCTAGTAGAGTAGCTAACCCAAAACACCGACAGTACCCAATGCTGGTGAGGATGTGGACCATATAAACTCATTGACTGCTGGCCAGAATACAAAATGGTATGGCCACTTTGGAAGATAGTTTGACATTTTAAAAAATATAACTAAACATACTTTCATGTTATGATCCAAATATTGTTTTATGCCAATTAGTAGCAAACCTGGTAGACAGAAAAAAACCTGCACACAAATGTTTATAGCAGCTTTATTAAAAATTATAAAAAATTGAAGCAATCAGGATGTCTTTCAATAGAGGAATGGATTATAATATGTGGTACATTTATAGAATAGATTATTTTTTTACAGAACTCTAAAAACAAAATTAAAATGTTACATTTTAATTAGAAATTATCTTTAAAATTTTAAATGATATCTTATGTCTATCTTTTCTATATTGAATTCGTAGACTGAGTAAAGTAGACTTCCCCAATGATGTGGGTGGGTCCCATCCAATCAGTGGAAGTCTTGAATAGAATAAAAAGGCTGACTTTCCTAGGAGTAAGAAGGAACTTCCTCTTACCTGAATGCATTGAGATGGGACATTGGTCTCTTCCTGCCTTTGGACTCAAACTGAAACTTTGGCTTTTATTGAGTGTCAAACCTGCCTGCCTGCCAGCTTTCAAACTGGAGCTATGCCACCATCTCTCCTGAGTCTCCAGATTGCTGATTGCAGATCTTGGGACGTCTTTTCCCTCATAATCATGCTAAACAATTCCTTATTTCATCTCCCCATCTCTTTCTCTCTCCTATTGGTTCTGTTTCTCTGCAAAACACTGACTAACATGATCACCATAACTGAACTCCAGATTGAAATTATGAGAGAAGTATGTAAAAGGTATTTACTTTTAAGAAAACAATAACATTTCTACTAATTTTTTTTTTTTTTGGAAGTAAGTAGGTAAGTCTTGTTTTCCTGTAAAAGCATGTAAATGGACATTTTGACTCATTGCTGTTTTTTTCTTGTCTCAACTTTATTACTTAGAAAATATTGTATTTGTTTTACTTCTGAAAACATAAAAGCCTTGTTTTACTTCTGAAAACAAATGGGCAAATAATGTTCTACCTTCTCTTATTAGCAAATGCAATTATTTTTAATTTTTTCCAAAAGAAACAAGTAAATTTAGTGAAGGGACATACTTCAGAGTATATTTTTGGTTAATGCGAATTTTTAATTTTATGTTTGCTTTTTATATAGGGCGATTAAGATGCCTATATTATTCTGTTTTTACATATATTTATTTCACAGTTTTAATTTCAAATTTTTCCTGACTACAAATGCATGTTATAAATTCCTTGGTACATAACATTTTTGCAAACAATATTACTTCTTAGAGAAAAGCTAAAAATGAAATTATTAGGTCAGAAATATTTTATTAATTTCATATGTGAAGGCTTCATTTCTTCATTTTGGTATATTAGAAAATAAAGTATATTTTTAAAACACTCTTTTTAGGTATATTTTATACTAGACTTTTAAATTACAGAGTAAATTTTCATAGAATTATAATATGGTTTGATATTTAATATTTGGATATGTTTCTATTACTCCTGAAACAAATTACCAAAAATGTAGTATACTACTTTAGTGTATTATACCAGTATATTAGTATTAGTAAATACTTAAAATTAATATAGTATTATTTTCTGTTCCTATATTGTCCTGCCTCAATGCCTTATAAGAACTTTGAGCCCAGAATTATTATCTCAGGATTCTTTGACACACTACTGTAATTGGCAATTTAACATAGTTTCTAATGGTCTCTATCTCCTGGGATTCCAGCCCTTGTCTAATACCCTCCCCATGGGTGTGAGCTGGATCCATTTGCTTGCTGCTATTGCCTAGAATACAGCAAACATGATGAGATGTTGATTCTGTGATTAGGTGACAAAAGATGTGACTTCTGTCTTGGACTCTTTTCAATGGCTTTTTTTTTTTTTTTTTGGCTTTGCACATTTTGATGAAGAAAGCTTCCATGTTGGAGAGGCTCACATTATATGGAATTCTGGACAACAGCTGTCAAAGTACTGAATCTACCAGCAAGCATGTGAGTGAGATTGATTATAACTTGTGAGAGTCTCTGAATAGAAGACCCAGTTAAACCATGCTCAGATTTCTGCCCCGCAGAAACTTTGAGATAATAAAGGTTGTTGTTTTTAAATCACTACGTTTTGGGATAATCTGTGATACAGGAATTGACAAATAATATAAATACTTTTGAAATGTAGCTTTTCATCTTAGTAAACATTTAACAAAGAATTTGAAGATGGATAATCACAGATACATCAATTTTTACCAACATAACCAGGACCCTTCCTATTACTTTGACTAATAGATGATCTTTTGAACATTATCACTTTGTAACTGCATTTCAGACTATGATTTATTTGAATCAACCAAAGTGTGTAATGTCTTTTAATGTGCACTATCAATTCTGTTCTGCCATAATGACCTCATTTTGAGTTCTTAACTATATTCATCTCAGTGTTGTGGGGTGACTCTCTCAAGAAGAATGACTGGTAATACCGAGAACTTCTGTTGTTTCCATAAATAACAGCCAAATTGCAGCCAGAACCTCAAGGCTGAGCACAGTTGCTCATGTTTGGAATCCCAGCCCTTTGGGAGGCCTAGACAGGAGGATCACTTGAGGACAGGAGTTTGAGATGAGATTGAGCAACAATGCAAGATTTCGTCTCCGAAAAAAAATAAAATAAAATAAGTTGGACTTGGTGTCACATGCCTTTAATCTTAGCTACTAAGAGGCTGAGCCTGGAGGATTGCTTGAGCCTAGCAGTTCAAGGTTACAGTAAGCTACGATAACACCACCACATCCCAGCCTGGGTGACAGAATGAGACCCTTTTTTTAAATTAAAAAAAAAAAAAAAAAAACAACAAGCCTGACTTCAGGATTTTCGTACATTTTGTAAAATTCCATAAAAACTGCATGAAAATTTTGGGCATGTATAATTTTTTAAAAATAAAATTCATGGATCCTGCCAGACTTTCTCAAATGTTAAGGACCAGAACCTAAGAAGACTAAGAAATCAGAGCAAGGGGCCAGGCACAGTGACTTACGCCTGTAATCCCAGCACTTTGAGAGGCCAAGGCAGGCGGATCAGGATGCCAGGAGTTTGAGATCAGCTTGGCCAACATGGTGAAACCCCGTCTCCACTAAAAATATAAAAAATAGCTGGTGCGGTGGCATGCGCCTGTAATTGCAGCTACTCAGGAGGCTGAGGCAGGAGAATTGCTCGTACCCGGGAGATGGAGTTTGCAGTGAGCTGAGATTGTGCCACTGCACTCCAGCCTGGGCGACAGAGAGGGACTCTGTCTCAAAATAAATAATAAATAAATAAATAAATAAGAAATTAGAGCAATGTACATTTCATAAAGTCAGTGAAAACTTTCATACATTTTTAGGGAAGCTTTTTATAAGATACAAACCAAAGGTCCATGTTTTATAAGTTATTATTGATTTATTTATAGATATATTCAATAAATGTATACTTGGTTACTAGTATGTATGCTACGCTAGCAAACTGAGATACAACTAGTATTCTAACACGAACCCTAACTCTACCCACTTTAGTCTTTTTATCCTAACTCTCTCCTGACAGTTCTTACTGTATAACAGGTTAGCTATGTTAGTAAGTATGGCAACACATCGCAGTGTAGGAAGTGCTATAAGAGGAAATCAAGACCTAATGGGAATATCTAGGAAGTTCAGCCAATGTAGATTTCCACAAGAAAGCTAAACCTTAGATGATCCAAGAAAGATACAAAGATGTTAAGCCATAAAATAGGAGAAAGAAGGCAAGTTATATGAACAGAGAAAATTGCAACTGCAAAGATGATAGAGTGTGTTACAAAACACAGAAGGCAAAGATTTAGTATGATTTCAATATATTTTGTATGGAGGGAGAAATTAGAAGTGACATGGAATCAGTAGGCAGAGAATACATTATGAAGGGTCCGTCATGTTTTTGAATTTAAATTTATTTTTTTTACCTTTCTAATAGAATCAGGGGAAAAGATGACGATCCCTAGTTTCTAATGGAATGTTTTAAGACTCTTCTTATTTCTTTTAATTAAAAAACCTTCATTCAATTGAAAATATATACATTCTACCTTTTATGCATTTTGCTTTTAAGATATTTGAATGATTTATTATAATTTTACAGGCATTTCTCTTTTATTGACACATAATTATAATATGCCTTGTACTTGCCATAATAGTTTTAAAATATCAGTTAATATTTTGTACACTTTTATTTCAAATAAAAAATAAACATAATTGTTCCTGAAAATATAATCTCATACAACTTAAATGTTGAATAAATGAAAAATGTTCTCAAACCGGAAAGTTATAATAATTCAGACTGAAGCCCTGAGAGATTCAAGGCTTGAAATGGCTCTTTGAGAATGGTAAGCGAGGCTTCAATCTTAAAAATATAACTTTATTTACAAATCAGAAAACATTAATTGCTGTTTACTATATTTGTTTTTAATTTTTTTCCTGACATAGAAAAATAAATTACCAGCTACCTCAGTTTTACCATAGACCAGTCTAATTACCACGTAAGATTTACACTCTCTCTTTGCTTTGTTAATTACAGGCAGAACCTATATTTTAATGTTTTTGAGAGTTTAATTTGCACTTAAATCACAACACTTCAATTTATCTTATTCATTTTGAGTTGCAGCTCTTTAAATATTGAATCTGTTATAATATTGCAGAATAGCTCACCACACTAAGAAAATTGCTTTCCCAGTCTCTTCCCCTTTCAAAGCACTTGCATTTGCACAAGTTGTCGAGAAGGGGCCAACTCCTTGTTTCACCATATGCTTTCCTCTGCATGAAGACAGGGATACAGAAGATGTCAGCACATATTTTCAAAGAGTACATAAATGAGTGAATAAATAAATTAGGATCATTTGATGAGGTTAGCCATCGAATTTGTTAAAACACTGATACTCAAAATTATAAAAATAACAATCACCAAAGTAAAACCCTAAGCCTGTAGGTCATAGATCTCATGTTAATTAGTTTACCACACATCAGGATCTGACCTTTCTTTTGGAAGATACCTATGCTGCTTTTGTCAAATTGTGAGTGACTGACTCATGCTTAAAACACACATAAAACGCAGTCTTATAGTATGATAATAAATAAAACATATCACAGAGAATAGCAATTGGTTGAAATCAGTAAATTGTCTCCCTCTGATTACTCTACATGAGAAGTCAAATTATAATCAGAAACAGGTTGAAAGTTATAAAGGGAGAGGGTCAGGCTACTAAAGACAAGGAGCCAGGGTTCCCTGATGGAAGCTAGAACCATTTAGAGGACGGGTAATAGTGTAGATGCCACCCATAGCAGAGGCGAAGGAGGAGGAACAACCTAGCTGTTACCCTTTGGGCACCGGCCAATTTCCTACACACTAGCTTTCATTGACTGAATCTGATCTGAAGCCAGTTGGCAGAAAAACTTGAAAAAATTCAATTTGCAGTATAGTCAATCCCTGAAAAACAGGGAATAACTAGGGGAGAGATGGGAAACATGTCTGAGATAAAACAGGCAAAGGACCAAGAGTGGAGTCTGAGGGTAGATAACTTAACTACATCTGCAAAAGAGACCAGAAAAAGAATAAAACTTTGGAAAATCATTAAAGTTCTCTTTAATCATTTTTTTTGGCAGACTCTCACATATGTTTTCATTCAATACATCATGTTTTCAGTGTTACTTTGTTTAAAAAAATATACTGTGTGTGTATATTTATGTGTGTGTATATACACATAAGTATATATGTGTATATATATGTATAAAATACACATTTTTCCTTGCAATTAGTTTTTTGATCTATAGAGTTTTAGAAGAGTGTCACATAATTTTTAAATATCTTTATGGTAGTTTCATGCTTCTTGAAGTTTTAGATACCTTATTAATATTATTTATAATTTAATTGCTTGTGGTTAAAAATTTACTCTATGTCATGTCTATTTATTTAAAATTTTGAGACATTTTATGTCTCTGCAGATGACCTACTATGGATAATGTTTCATAAATATTTTAAATAAATTCAAACTATGCAGTTGTTGGTAATATTCCATAAATGTCAATTAGCTAAAATTGATCGTGTTGAATCTTCTGTATCTCTACTTATATTTTGTTTCCTTTTGTCAATTACTAACAGAGAAAGGTGTTAAAATTCCAGCTACATTTCAGTATATTATTTTATTTCTATCAAATTTTGCTTTATGCATTTTGGATTTCTGCCACTAGGTTCATTAAAATATAGGAGAGTTATATCCTCTTGATAAACTGATCCTTTTATTTTTATTGGTGTTCCTCTTCATCTCATGAAATACTCTTTTTTCTTGATGTCTTCCTTATCTGACATTAACATAGTCACATGGACTTGGGTTTACTGTTCGCATGGCATATTCTTTCCAATCTTCTGCATTCTTCTTGTCTGTATCCTTATACTTAAGCTATTTTTCTTATATATGGAATATATACAACTTTTTTTTTTTACTTTTCTTTGAAATCCAGTTTGAAAATCTCTTAAGTTTTTTTTTTTTTTTTTTTTCTTTGAGACGAAGTCTTGTCCTGTCTCCCAAACTGGAGTGCAGTGGCGTGATCTCTGCTCACTGAAACCTCCGCCTCCCAGGTTCAAGCGATTCTCCTGTCTCAGCCTCCTGAGTAGCTGGAATTACAGACATCTGCCACCACGACAGGCTAACTTTTGTATTTTTAGTATAGACAGGGTTTCGCCATGTTAGCCAGGCTGGTGTCAAACTGCTGACCTCGTGAGCCACCCGCCTTGGTCTCCCAAAGTGCTGGGATTACTGGCATGAGCCACTGCGCCTGGCTCAAAATCTCTACTTTTAATTGAATTGTTTAGTTATTTAATATTTAGTATATTTAGTGTGGCCAAGAAAATGCTTATTGACATCTTATTTGTTTTTCAATTTATTGTGCCTCTATTTTTGTGTCTTTTTTGTTTGTTTCTTCACTCCTACCGTCGTTTGGGTTAAATTCTTTAAGCATTTAAATTTGTATTCTCTGTATACTTTTTAAAAATATCAATTTCGTTTAATGTATAATGGTTACCAAAGAATACGATATTCATACTTAACTGACCCCAGTCCTTGCTCAAAAATGTTTACACTGTAAGAATGTAAAAACCGGCCCGGCGCGGTGGCTCAAGCCTGTAATCCCAGCACTTTGGGAGGCCGAGACGGGCGGATCACGAGGTCAGGAGATTGAGACCATCCTGGCTAACACGGTGAAACCCCGTCTCTACTAAAAAATACAAAAAACTAGCCGGGCGAGGTGGCGGGCGCCTGTAGTCCCAGCTACTTGGGAGGCTGAGGCAGGAGAATGGCGTAAACCCGGGAGGCGGAGCTTGCAGTGAGCTGAGATCCGGCCACTGCACTCCAGCCTTGGCGACAGAGCGAGACTCTGTCTCAAAAAAAAAAAAAAAAAAAAAAAGAATGTTAAAACCTTTCAGTGGTAAAATTCTACCCTATTTACTCCTTCTGTATTTTTAGTTATCCTCTATTTTAGATCTCCACACTTTATAAATTCATGATGCATTTTGTTAATTTTTCTATAAATACTCCATAAATTTTAATAAATTATAAAGCAAATTTATAGTAAAATGCCCTTTTGTAGTCACCTATACGTTTACCTTTTCCCTTTCCAGCAGTCTTCATTTTCCCCCACGTATTGGGTTTCCTTTGGTATCATTTACCATCAATACTTTTAGTACTTTTTTCTAGTGCAAATCTGCTGAATATATAACTTTTCTCATTTTGTCTCTTTCTGGAAATATTTTATATTCATTGTAAAAGGATATATTTTAAAATATATAGAATTCTATTTGGCTATTTTCTAACAGCACTTTAAAGATAACAGGGAAACAGGGAATAACTGGGGGAAAGATGGGAAACATCTGCCTTCTGTTGTTTCAGATGAAAAGCCAAGTATCTCAGTTCCATGTTTCTTTTTCTATATTCTCCAGGTGCTTTTAGATTGTTATTGTTGCTGTTATTCTTTATGTTGTTTTGTTTTCCTCTATCTTTCTCATCCATTTGACTATTATATACCTCAGTGTGATTTTCTTTATATCAGTTCTATTTGGGAATTGCTGAACTTCTTCAATGTTTGGGAAATTCTCAGGTATTATCTCATCTAATATGTTTTCTGTTTACTCACCAGCTCTACTTCTTCCTGAAATCCAATTAGAACTATGTTTTTCCTTTTGCTACTATACTATAAATCAGAGACACTTTTATTATTTTTTATCTTTGTGTTTCTGCATTAATTATTATGGATCAGTAAAGTAACTGGTAAGTTCTGCAGTTAACTTCAGTCCATAGTTAAACCCAGTGAAAGGGCATCTTAATTTTTTTCTATTTTGCCTTTCTGCTATAGAATATCTAAATATTTCCTCTTCAGAGTTTCCAATGTTCTAGAAAATTCCCCAAAATGTTCATATATTTGTCCCTTTTTCTAGCAATACATTCTAATGAATATATCATCATTATTCTAAAGTCCTTATGTAATAACTCTAATATCTGGATCCTTTGTGCATCTGCATCAATGACTACTTTTTTCTCTTGTTTATATACTATTAATATATGTTCTTATTTTTCCTAATATAGTGGTTCATATTTTGTGATTATATCCTGGATATGTATACAGGAACAATGGAAAATTGGCAAATAATATTTACACACTGAATACAATGTTCATTTCCTCATCAGACCATTAGGATTGGGGTTTGGTCCATCTGATGCATTCCAATTTTTGTGCCCCTACCTATATGTGCTTGCCTAGAGACCTTTTCTGCTGCTTAGACCCCAACCTGTTCCTTCCAGAATCAGTAGACTCAGCCTTTTGTTTGCCAGGTAGTATCTTAGAAGGATGGACTTGTGTAACTGATATTCTTCTATTAGTCATGTCTCTTTCAGTTGAATATCACAGAAATTCAACTTAAATTGGTTTGGGTAAAAAAATAGAAAGATAGTTGATAGAAAAATAGAAAGAAATATTGATGAATGGATAGTATCTATTAGCTCATAAAATTAAACTTCAGAATATAAAGTGACACTATCATGCCTCAGAGATACATTTAACAAGGAAGTCTAATGTCTTTAAGAGCCTCATATTTCTCCTGGGTTCTACCTTCGCCTCTATTCTCACCTCCTGTAAATAAGACTCTTCCACATATCACAATAGCCGTGGCTCCAAGGCTTCACATTCCCAATAGGATGAAAACAAAATTAGCCCTTTGATCTTGCTGCTCCAGTTGAATATCCCCATGGAATGTCTCCAATCAGCCTAGCTCACTTTAGTACTGTGGTTGATCCAGGTTCAGACCAATGACATTTACTGAAAATTGTAGGACCTATTCTACCTACATGATCAGAGTAGAAGCAAAGTAAAAAGTAATGAGACAGAGGTTCTGAATATAAAAACAAACTTATACTTTATTATATACTCTTGGAGCTATTTGAAAGGTATTGTTTGTACCACAAGCATAGTTTTATCAAAATAATAGCTTGAGAAGTAAAAACTCTGAAGAAAAAACTAATTTTTCTCTTTGCCCATTGATCACACTCAATCATATTGAGATATATATTTTGTCTGTGTGATACAGTAATACAATCTAGCCCAAATATTATAATGCTGTTATTGCAACATAGCAAAAAGACAAGTCAAAGAAAAAAAAATGGTAACACAGGATGGGCTGCAGTAGATATATAATCCATCCTTTAATTTTTACCTCTGTCTTGTATTACTCATGAGAATGAAGGGTTCATAATTTGTGGCTCAGTGGTTTGACATCTAAAATAATCATAGGCCAGACATAGTGGCTCACACCTGTAATCCCAACATTTTGGGAGGCCTAGGCAAAAGTATTGTTTAAGCCCAGGGTTTCAAGACCAGCCTGGGCAACACAGTGAGACCCCATCTAAAAAATTTTTAAAAATAGTTGGGTATGGTGGCACATACTAACAGTGCCAGCTACTTGGGAAGGTGAGGTGGGAGGATCACGTGAACTTGGGAAGTCAAGGCTTCGATGAGCTTTGACCCTGCCACTGCACTCTAGCCCGGGTGAAAGAATGAGGCCCTCTCTCAAAAAATAAAATTAAATTAAAAATAAAATAATTATAAGTTAGAAAGGGGCTTTAGTTTCATGGAACATAATAAGTTTGTCCTACTAGGTTCAAATTTGTTGATAGAGATTGGGTGTTCTTTTCTCTTCTTCTTTCTTTGCTTCTGTTCTTTCCCTATCAATAGAAAAAGATTTAGGTTTATGTTACAGAAACCATAAATATTGTTATATACTGTAATCACATTTCTCTATTCAAGTTGCTTTATAGAAAAAAAATTGAATAAAATTTATAGCCAACTGCTACCAAATGTTTAGTTGCATGCACTTTATTTACTAACTTCACTCCAGACTCCATACTTTTGATTTATTATTTTCACTTGACCGCTATTTTATTTTATTTTATTTTATTTTATTTTATTTTATTTTAATGAGATGGAGTCTCACTCTGTCACCCAGGCTGGAGTGCATTGGTGCAATCTCTGCTCGCTGCAACGTCCGCCTCCGGGGTTCAAACAATTCTCCTGCTTTGGCCTCGTGAACATCTGGGACTACAGGCGCGCACCACCACTCCCGGCTAATTTTTTGTATTTTTAGTAAAGATGAGGTTTCGCTGTGTTGGCCAGGTTGGTCTCAAACTCCTGACCTCAGGTCATCCACTCTGATGCACTCCTCCCAGAGTGCTATGATTACAGGCATGAACCACTGTGACCAGCCTTGCTCTCTTAACAGTTTACTTTGCTTGCTAAGGCATGTGTTTAAGTAAGTATATTTTTAAAGAAAAGGCAAACTGATAACTAATTAAGTAGAAAATAAGAATACAAATAAGCCATTTGAATTTATATGTGTTTTTTTTTTTTTTTTTGTAAAATGACAATAGAAGGCATATAAAAGCGAATTTGTTGCCTAGTTCCTTTGCCAGAGGTAAGTGGATTTATTAGTGTAGGAGAAATAGAATTACTGTCAAACGTCCCCTAGATTATTTTCTTTTGACTCCCAAGGGCTTCGTATTTGCTCTTTGTAGATAACCTTCTTCTTTTCGAGAAGTTGGTCACTGACTGAAAAGTACAGAGGTTAAAATGTGGGTTCTGACTCAAAAAGATCTGCATCAGTGTATTACTTTCCTAATCCTGCTGTGACAAATTATCACAAATGTAATGGCTTTACAGCCATTATTTTATCTTTGTCTGTAGATAAAGATCTCACTGGCTTGATATTGTCCACAAGGTGCTGACCTTCTTTTAGGGTGAATCTGTTTCCTTGCCCTTTTCTAGCTTCTAGAGGCCACCCACGTTCCCTGGCCCATGCATGCTCCCTTCCTCCATCTTCAAACCCAGAGATACCAATACTAGGTTGATTCCTTACCACAGAGCATCATTCTGACCTCCTCTTCTGCCTCTCTTTTCCAGATTTTAGGCCTGCTCCAATAATCTAGGATAATCTCCCTATTTTAAGGTCAGCTGATTGGGAATCTTAATTCTATTGGCAACCTTGATTCTTTTTGCTGATATAACTTCACAAATTCACAGGTCCCAAGTATTAAGATGTAGACGTCTTTGAGAGAGCATTATTTTGTTTATCACAATCACATCCTGAACCCCAGACTTAGATCAGCAAACTGCCTCTCTAGCTATTAGAATCTGTCCACAGTATTATAACCTTTGAAAGCTTCAGTTTCCTTATTTACCAAGTGGGAATAATCATCCTGACTTCATGGATCTGTTGTTAGGAATAATGTGGTCATGTGCATAAAAAGTTTCATGTAGACCTAAACAAACAAGAAATAGTCAATAAATGTTAGCTATGTTATTTCTGACGAATACAACTGGAGGAATGGGACAAATCATTAAAAATGTACATCTTTTTATCTATTCCTCCTATATTTTCTTAACTTGTTCATTGGCTATAGCTAGTGTAAAGGTAACTGGGAAATGTTTAAATATAATTTGAAGAGGCATATCTTTAAGATCACTGTTATATTTTAGTACTGTCGCCATAATTGGTAACCATAAAACATTGAGTTGTTTAACAATATCTCTACTACTGCTGCAGACCTTGACCCAGCACAGGTGGGCCCACAAAATGCTAATCACTGTCCAGACAGACTCTGTGGACATTTTAAGGATGCCAGTACCACCCTGGCATCTGCCAAGGAAGCAGATGTTATTTGCATCTGCTTGCTATGACAATCACTGATAATGGCAGGAAATGAAAAATCTACATTTTAAGACAATCTGTTCAAATATTCAAGAACATACTTGACTTGTCAAGGCACTTTTAAAAGTTGTTATAAGAGATGAGATTTATAGGAAATATAAATTATTAAGTACCAATACATTTTTTTTCTGAGTTTACTACTACTTGTGAATAAATATGCTGAGTATGGTTTCTAATCAATTGCTCTGTTGAATTCTGACACAGTTTTTGAGAGAGTAAGGACATTACTTTTCTTTTAAGACTTACACTAGAAATATTGACTATATTTGCCATCTACTGTGATTTTGAAACTTATTGTTTCTGTAAGTTTATATATACATATGTATATATGTATATATATATGTGGGTGTATATATATCTCTAAGAAAATGAGTTTCATTATTTTTATAACAAAAGCAGGTTATAATAAGTGGAAATTCAATACTATGTACTGTCTTGTAAATTTAATCAATCAATTAGTATTAATATGTATTTTATTATATGTATTAAACCAACGTTATTTTCACTAAGAAGAGAAAATAAATAAAATATATTAATTATCTTTTAAAAGAGAAATAGTTGTTAGTCTACACAGTACTACAAATCTTGTTTCTTTGACTTGTCAAGGCATGAAAACAACAACAACAAAAAACAAAAACAAAGGCAAGGATGTGCTTATGTTACAGAAGGCAGCTTTGCTCTGATTGATTGCAAACACAGAGTAAGTTGATCCTTCTGGGCATAGTCAAGGGAAGTTCCTTTCCTAGGCGCTTTTGGAAACGTGGTCCTATGAGCCCTGGATTGTCAGAGTCCACGCTAACTGCCAGCTAGTTAGTACCCACTCTGCTGTGACCATAAGGTCGACTGTTACCCGGGGAGTGGGGAGGAGGAACAGGAGCAAGCAGGAGCCTCGGAGCGAGTTGGGATGGAGAGAATGGGCCTACTGGGAAGAAAATGGGAGGTGGGGTAACCAGGAACAGCAGGTGTGCTGACCTCCTCCTTCTACTGGCGCTCTTGGGCACTGCGCGGGGAAGGCAGTGGCGCGCCAGCTGCAGTTCTCTGCGCGCCCGGAAGCGCGGGGGGAGCCCTAGGCCAGCGTTTGGCCGCCCTCCCGCCAGTGCTCCGGGCTCGCGGTCTGGTGGAAGTCGCACGGTCGCCCACAGCCCTTTCGCTCTGTTCCACTGGGGAAGCCGCCATGACTGAGCAGAAAACATTAGTTTCCGGACGCCAAGACTTGCGCGCTCCGGTCGCGCGCTTTTCTACCTAGGAATTGGTGACGAGGGCCGAGGGCTGCCATGCTGGGTGAGGGTGCTCAGAGGCTGGGGTGCCGGGGTTCCCTTCCCTTGCAGCTCCAGGCTTCGCCCAGTCCCGGGCCAGTCGAAAGGGACAGCAGAGGGCGAGATCCTTTTCCGATCCTTTTCCCATCCTTTTCAGTGGAAACCGATTACACGGGGAAGGAGGTAACAGTTCTTGGTGGAAAATCTCCCACGAACGATTCTGCTTTTGTTAGTGTCGTTTCTCCTTTGGGAAAGCACGTTAACGGGTCAGTGTAGATCCAGAGTTTTGTTCCCGGAGACTGGATGTGTGGGTGGGCGCAGGGCTGACCCTGTGGGGGCAGGGCGGGATCAATTCGGCCAAGGAGTACCCTCTCCACCCACCATATGAAGGGCGCTGTGCATGTCTGGCCATGGAGTCCGCGAGAATCTGATCTGCAAGGGATTGGAGTGACCCCTTTATCCTGATGTCCCGGTGATCCCGAATAACCACCCACCAGCCTCCTGAGCACGCCCGGCACCCCAGACTCCGGGCTAGAAGCTGATTCCCGCCGCACGCGGTCCGCGGGTGCGCTGGTTGCATCTGCCTTTGCATCTCGGTTCCTGTCCCCGCTCGCTCCGCACCCAGACTGAGTCAGGAATACAACCCAAGATTTCAGACTATGCTCCCCTGATCTGTGAAAGAGTGATGTTCCCTGAAGTCATGCCCTCCCAAAAAGCCTCAAAAATCAAGGACATGGGAAGTGGGGTTTGGGATGGTGGGTTGTGGTCGCGAAATCCAGGAAAGCACTGCTGGCGGTGCCTTCTCTGCCCTGCTTACTGTGAGGAGGCCCTCCCCCTCAACCCGAAAGCATTCTGAGAGAGTGCTAGGCTTGGAAGACCTGAGACCTAGTGAGAGTAAAGAGTGTGAGCGTCAACCAAGCAAATTAACTGTCTCCCGATTTCTTAGAAAATTTCACCGGAAACGTATTTCTATGAAGAAAAATTAAAGTCAGTTTATGTTATTGACGCTTTTCCATAGCCCTTCAACGTTTTTCTCCCCATGCCCACTTCCTACTTCTTTCTGAACCTTCTGGGTATATTCTTCGCGGAGCAAAAATGCCGTCACTGTTGCCAGTTTCCGAAGTTTCTAACGCCTTTTGACAGTACTGCCTCTTTGTCAAGTTTGGTCATATTCTCCCAGTTCAGGACCAACATCAGAGGATGCTCTAGAAGTAGCGCATGAGAGCCTGCATGTGAAAGGCCCTGGCTAGGAAGAGAAGGAGGTTACACAGGAGAGCCTACAGATACTTGTAAGCTCTCTTAGTAGTCAACCTTCCCAACACAAACACGTGAGCGCACAACCACTTAACACACACAAAGTGAAAGAGAGAGACAGATTCCTTGACCGCCGCTAGAGGGAGGGCCGCTGGGCGGTTGTGCAAAATGGAATAAATATGGGCCCTGCTGTCCGGCGGAATTTGTGTTTATGTCACTTTAAAAATACTATTTTTATTTGACAAACCATAACTGTTATATAGTTATGGGATACATTCTGATGTTTTGATACTGTGTGCAGTGCAGGAATTATTAAGTTAAACTGATGTCACTTTTGAAAGACTTCAAGTGACTAAACAAGGAAGACCATACCTTGGTTAGGTTGGAACTAAATAAGGAAAAACATACAGCCGTAAATGCCTTCCACAACCACAGATTCCTTTGGTCTTGAGATTCTCCATTCCGTTACCCATTCTTCACTACTTTCTGCACAAGGCTCAAGGTGCTCAGCACAGAACCTGGGCTCCTAATAGCATAGACAGTATTTTATATGTACATATAATATACACATAATACACACACACACACGTATTTCCTCAAAGGAATTGTAGGAAAAGACCACAGTAACGTGAATTCCGTTTTTTTCCACCTTTGTTTGATTCTGTGGCTTTAATAGCTGATATACCACGCAAAATGTAAAACAAGTTGGAAACATAATTCATCACTTTACTCAGCAAAATAAATCCACTTTCCATTATGTTTCTGAGTTTTAGAATTTAATTATTCACTGTCGATCTGGAAATAGATGCCGAATCCTCAGAAAATACCAACCACTTACAGAAAGGTATTACTATAAGAAATACAACTTCCTTGTGCAAAGGCTCTTTAAGTTACCAATGGTCTCTCAGTATGCAAATCGCCTTAGAATGCAGGGTAATGGTTATTTGAAGACACGAATACTTTCATCCATTGTGACTCTGAGTTAGGAAGCAGAAAGTGGGGGTTAAGGAAAGATTGAGTATTGCCTTGATTGGAATTTCAAGAGAGGAAATTCTAATCCCTTTCTTGTAAAAGATATCTCGGTAGATTTCAACTAACTTTGAGAAACGAATCAGAACACTGACTCAAACCAGAGCTAAAGAGAAAAGTGTTTTTTTGTTTTTTCTAAAAACCAGGTGTTGAGCTCCTCGGTAACCCAATATTGGGTGCGCGCGCGCAGAGTGGCCAGACCCCTCTCTAAGCAGCTCTGGCGCTGTTCAATTCGGCAAGTGCACTCACGGCGGAACTGCCACCGGTATAACGTCTGGACGATGGGCTTCAGGGTTTGACACTCCACAGCGCCACCAGCTCTGTTTTCTCCCCAAGTAAGCTACTCTCTACCTCGCGAGCAGCAGATCGCCCTCTGCGCGCTACAATCCGTGGGGCGGGGACACCTGGCGCTCACCCAGCGAGCTCGACTGGTGCTGACGTCCGTTCAGGCCTTTAAATGTCTCTGTCCCTGGGCAGGAGGGAACAGACTTTGTAGCAGTCACTTTGCCCAAAGGAGACGCGTCTCTGCTTTTGCAGGCGGCAGCTCGGACTCTCCTCACTCTTCCCAGCGCTGCGTTTGCCTCTGTCTTTGCCTCGAGTACCCCGCAGCCTCTCCAGCGGGTGGCGCTTTTGGTATTCGCACCCCGGGCGTGAACCAACAGGGCTTCCCATGCCCTGTGCTTTTTCAGTGGGTTCGAAGATCAGAGATTAAGAGGTGCGCTCGGTGATCGCTCAAGGAGCAGGGAGCTTATTCCCCCTGATTTTGGTAGGGAGTGATTTTTTTTTTTCCCGAGCTGGCGAGAGCGTCCTCCCCGCTCCTGAAGCTGCAACTTGTTTTGGTTTCTTCTCAGTCCTGTGTGTGGTTACAACATCAAAGTTTTTCTCCCTTACCCTTCCAAAAATCTATCCTTTTAATCACCCCCCCGCGCTGTCTCCGCCAGGCCTTCTCGCTGTGCGGTGAGTGGATAGCTGGGCGCGCAGTGTGGCAGTGGCGGCGAAGATTGGCGCTATCAGGAGGAGCAAAAGGGAAGGATCTGCTGCTGGGGGCTCCCTGGGTGACCCTTTGCCAGGCGAAAAGAGCCGGGTAAGGGCGCAGAAGAGGAGCCGAAACCTTCTGGGACCCTGGTGCCTGACACTGGATTTTGATCACCATCCTTGTTGTGTGTCTCTGTCCCTTTTTTTCTCAATTGATAACTAGTCGAGAGAGAAGCGCTTGGCAGGAGCTCTCTGCGGGACATAAGCTCCCTGGCTGCTCGGGATCCCTACGTCCGCTGCTGCGGAAGGAACGGAGGGGAGGACGCAAGCGGTTGCTTACTGGAGCCTGGAGGTAGGCAAGGAGGTGGGATCCTGATTCTCAGCCCAGATTCCAAAAGGGTGTCTGGTTTCATGGAAACATTCTTCTCACCCTCATTTATCATCGCACAACCCACCCCCGCTTTTCAGATCCAGGTTCAGGAATAACCAAATCCTTGGCACCCTCACAAGGTGGAAGTACCTTTCACAGCTCATCGCCTGAATGCCTTGCTCCTTACATATATATGTTTGTGTTGGGGGAATGTGAGCTTCTCAGGGAAGTTGATACCTTGTAGATTTTAAGAATGTCCAACTTGATTTTATTCAGTTTCTTAAAGGATGTGTTTCCTGTGGGCAAGGATTATGGGAAATAAATGTCAGTGTCATATACAACTGCAGTGGCAGCTCAGAAATCACCTTCATTGCCCCCCAAAAGTTTTCCCTATGCAAGTTTTCTTAATGTCCACATGTAGTGAATGGAGACTTGGCTTGTTCCATTATATGTAAACGGGGGGGGAGGGGTCACATCCTTGTCTTTTAAATTGGGGGATATCAAAGACATTAGAGTTTCTCTCTTTTCTCTCTCTCATCGTTATCTCTGTCTCTCTTTCTGTCCCTCACTTTCCCACCATCCTGACTTCTTTCCTTCTTTATCTTTTCTTCTCTTCCTTCTCTCCTTCCTTCCTTCCTTCCTCCCTCCCTCCCTCCCTCACTCCCTCCCTCTCTCCCTTCCCCCCTTCCTTCCTTCCTTCCTTCCTTCCTTCCTTCCTTCCTTCCTTCTTTCCCTCCTTCCTTCCTTCTTCTCTTTCTCTCTCTCTCTCATTTTCTTTCTTTCCATTTGCTGCTCATTAATAAATGTAATGTGAATTTAGAGAGAATGGAACACTTCTGCAATATACAGAGATGATAAAAGACTTCTTTCCTACCTTGCCTGAAGTTTTTTATTTAAGTTTCTGATCCTTTTTAGTTTTGAGGTAATTTGGAGGATGACTGAACTAATATCTTGGGTGCAATTCAGCATGGTAAGATTTTGTATACAGTATGTTTAGTTGTTCCCTACTCTTACACATTAGCTAATAATAGGAATTACATGAATCATTAGAAAAGGCCCTTGATTTTTGGCAAACAATATTTTTGAACTGTGGGAAAATGTTAAAAATCAGTATTACAATTTACGTGGCAAGAATATGGATTCACAGGTGAAAAGAGAGAGGCAAGTTAACCTTAAGAGAGTGGTTTAATGAAAAATCAGTGCCTGAAATTTCATATCTACATACAGTAATCAGTGAAATAAATGAACCCATTAGTATTCGGATCTTGCAATACTTAGTTCCATAAAGACACTACTGTACATTTTATTTCTGATCTGATTTGTTGTAGTAGAATAATATTAGATGGTTTTATCCACTTTTTCACACATGTGTGCTGTAGATTTCAGGATATCCTATAAAGCAGTGGGAGGCAAGGTCCAAGATCTGGCCTCAATAACATCTCTGCTCTACAAGGATCCCTTTACATTAAACTGCAACTAGTAGAATCTGGAACTTGAACTGCTGCTGCTGCTCTGTGCTTGCTTGCTTTTTTATTTTATTTTTTTTTGTTCTCTCTCTCTCTCTTTCTCTCTTGCTTCTCTACACTTGTAGCTTCCAGTCTGAATGTAAATCTCCCTCTGTGCAATGGCCCTTGTTACTTGTATTCTTCCTCTTAGGGCAGCTCACAGTTGGGTTGCCCTGAATTAATATAAATTAATCCCCTGACAGTATGGTTTATACATTTCCTGGGTATATACTGTGTATGCCTAGGCTTCCTGCTGAGCCAGGTGTGTTGGAGGACATGGAGAGTATAGGGAGACCAGAGTACCATGAAAGTGGTGAGAGTAGGACTAAATTAGGAAGATGGATTGTACTGAAGGAGAATTAGGACAGTGTAAAAGAGGAGAAAATAAAGCAAAACTCTGAGGGGTGTGTGTTTGAGAGTGTGTGTGTGTGGAAGATGGATTATCATCAGCAGAAATCAACCTTATCTTAAATCTGCATGAACAGGTTTATCTCAAAGGGCAGATTCTTCTCTTGGTAAATGCTTTGAAAAGTCTTGAGAATCCCAAGGGGGGAAGAAACAGCTCTCATTTGTAACTATTGACTTTCAAATAAACTCTTTAGCTCCAGGCTCTAGAACAGTTTTTCTCAAATTTTAATGCCTGAAGATGCTTAACAATTGAGATTTACAACTCCTAACATGCAAGATATTGGTTCAAGAGGGTCCAATTAATTGCATATCTAACAGGATGGGTGATTTCAGTTCTCCTAGTTCAAGAAGTATTCTATGAAATTGACAGGCTTAGTGTTAATGAACTTGATTTTTGTGAGGAAGGGTGTCATACTTGCATTTTAATGTAAAAACTTTCCCTAGTATTTATCTTCTTGAAATTTTCTTGTTTTCTTCTATCAACGCCATTATTATTGTCATGGCTGTCCTGTTAGAAGATGGGCATTCTCAAATATCAAAGTTTTATCATTTGTATATTTGCAGCCTTGGATCGTGGCCCTTTGAGATTTAAACTAGAAAGCACTAGTACTGAGGTGACAGAAATGCTTCAGCATTATTAAAATCTTAAGTTAAAAAAAAAATCAGTGTACTGATGGGTTTGGTTTGATGATGAGTTTAAACATTATGATTATCACTTTCTGACTTGGATGGATACAAACTTTTTTTTTTTATTCTCACCTTTTAATTTCATGTATTTATATATTTATCTTTTCCCTACTAATGCAAAGCAGTTCAGGTCACTTTCATGAAATTATACAAAGAGAAAGTGAATTTAACAGTGCCTACAATCATTTTTTTCTAGTACATCTCTTCATTTCCATTAATAAAACTTCACAAAGGTAACATAAAAGTGAAAGAGATGATTGATCACATTCTGAATGCAATGGTGAGTTAGGTCATTTTATTCAGCCTATTTTTGAAAATAACATCTCCATGAAATTCGTAATTTTTCCCACTCTTTCCAGCCTAAAGATGTTGGTCATTCATTACTGTGGTGTTCAATCTGTGTGATGTTCATTGACACTATAGTGTCAGAGTTCCAATTTCTGCTTTTTGTACTATTTTCATATACAGTGCTACTTTACAGAACATGTTTTTGTGATCGTAAGCATTAGAGTTTTCTACCAATTAAAAGTTTGCCCAATAATAGTACAGCGTCACATATCAATAGACAAAAAGAATATTGTATTTGCTTATTTTCTTTAAGTAACCACTTTACTCAACTGACATTTCCCAGTTGTCTTATGCTATATCAAAGTGTTGGCTGGCTTCTAGCTTAAACTATCTACATGTCGAAATTAAAAAAAAAAAAATGCAGTTTGCATGCTTTAATGAAATGTCCTCTCTAATAATGCATGTAGTGGAATAATGTGAATTATAAGCTTATTCTTTTTTTTTATTGAAACTCTAATAATCTCTTTTGATATTTGGTTGGTGTTACACTAAGAATTTGGAAACCTGGGGAAAAAAATAGGAAACTAGTTAAATTCTTGGAAAATAAACTTAACCTAAGAGAAGTTTGTTTTTGCTTCATATTAACCCCAAATCACAGGCATTATGATTGATATATTGATGTTGACACATAGTGACACAGCTTCAGAATTTCTGCCATAGTTCAAGGGCTTCTTTGTAAAATAATTATACACCACTGATAGGAAACACAATCAATTTCTATGTAAAAAAATATAAATAATTTTGTTTAGCTGTTCTAGAAATTCCTTTTACTTTCACATAGTCCCTTTCCCCATGGGGTGAGAGAGAGAGTAGTCCACAGGATGGCACTATTGTGATGCATAGTATTTTGAATAATTTTACCCTTGAGCCATCTTTAGCTACATTAATACTAATGGAAACATTGACTTTTCTCCAATGATAAATTTCTGACACTTTTTTTCTTCAAGCCAATGGATATCTATCAGAAGGTGTTAGTGCCCATTATTGCCAAAGACTGCCTTTTAAAAAATAATCCCCCAGGAGGATCTAGTAGCCACCACTCCTATCTTTTCTTTCCTCATCCTCTGTGATCTGATGAAAATCATATTACATCTGTAAATATATATATATAAAATAAATTGATTTCACATAAACCAGAAACATATATTTTTCATTAACTATAATGGTATATATATTCTCATCCCTGTCCTATATTCATAGAATGAGAATGGGTCTTCTTCCACATATTACATTTGCATTTACATTGAATTCATCCATGCTAACTAAAAAATCCATTCACACTAATATTGATTTAATGGATTCCTTAACAGGATTGATTTGTGTTTTAAAAGAGGATCACTAGAAGAAGATAAATCTTAACACATCTCCCCTGAAGATTTTCAAGTCCTTAAACAAAATGAAAAAACAAAACAACAACAACAACAACAACAACAAAACCATTACAACCTAGCCTCAAAAACCACAGCCACTTCTATGTAAGTCCAGTCCTACGACCTAGTTAAGGTCTGCATCTGTCTGATATCCCGTGTCTGGGAGTGCCAGAGCCTATTCAAAGTCTTCAGGTACAAATAAGAAACAACTTGTGGAGAAACTCACATTTTAACAATGAGAATAGGACATTAACATTAGAATATATATAGAACAGGAGGTAGAATCCAGGGACTAGCGATACTTCGGTGAGAACATGTTTGAAAATATGGAGAACAGCAGGTAGAATCCAGGGACTTGAGATGCTTCAGAAAGGTCAAACACATGTTAGATCCTCTGTCTTGGTATGCCATTTCTTGGTATGCCATTTGCTCAGTTTTATGAGTGGGATTAGACTAGATGACACATCTGTGGTACAGACAGAAAATCCAAGAGGCAGGAGAAATCACGGTGCCTCGGTCCAGCCTGTATTTTCTTTAGGAGTGGGAGTGGGGAGAGGACATTTGCATGCAGGTTTCTGGAGGTTTTTCTTTTGCCAATGTGAGAAACTATTTTATGCTATGCCAACTATTCCTGGTGAGAAGTGATTACTTTTCTTTAATTCTTAAAACTATTTCATGATTGTCTTCTAAGAATTGTACTTCTTTGGTTACTTTACATTGGAATTCTTATGGTTGATCAGCCATTTAATTTAAATAAAATATCTCACATTTTATGAAAAAATTCTCTTACACTAAGATGTTCTGGACTGCACCATACAGCTGCGTAAAGTTGGGTAAAATGGAAATATTGGCCTATGCTTTAAAGATGAGCAAATCATTAGAAATGATTCATATAACTATGTTTGTTCACTTTTCTAAAGTTCTTATTTGTGAATGACTCAGTTAAGTCTCCACCTCTTTTTCAGTGTTGAATTCCTTTCAAGAGTGAAGCGAGGAAGAGAAAGGAAGTACAATTACAATTTTAAGTTTTGACTTAAGATATTTAACTGTGGGCCAGGTGCAGTAGCTTACGCCCATAATTCCAGCACTTTGGGAGGCCGAGGCTCACTTGAGCTAGAGTTTAAGACCAGCCTGGGCAACATAGTGAGACCCTGTCTATATAAAATGTGTGTGTATATGTTATATAAATATATATTTATATATATAGAGAGAGTATATTTATATTTAACTATGAATGATCCTTAAAAAGGGCTTTCAATGTCACTTTCTCATTTTTTATACATTCTTCAAATCAGAAAAATCGTGTATATGTAAGTATATATGTCCACATATACATATGTATGCTAGAGTTTTTTCGTATATTTATTGAACTTTTTCTTTTTTAATAATTACCACATGTACCCTTTTCACCTTAACACGGCAGTCCTCAAACTTTTTGGCACTAGGGACGAGTTTTGTGGAAGAAAATTTTTCACAGACCAAGAGTGGCTGGGTGAGTGGGTTGTAGGGATAGGGGTATGTGAAACTCTTCCACGTCATATCATCAGGCATTAGTTATTAGATTCTCATAAGGAGTGTGCAACCTATATCCCTCACATGTGCAGTTAACAGTAGGGTTCCTGGTCCTATGATAATCTAATGCCGCTCTGAGTTCTGACAGGAGGCGGAGTTCAGGTGGTAATGCTGGGCAGCATTACGTGTCCCGCAGGTCACCTCCTGCTGTGAGGCCCAGTTCCTAACAGAACATGAGCAGGTAACTGGTCTGCAGCCCATGGGGTGGGGGACCCCTGCTCTACGGTGTTTTCCACATTGCCAACAAGGACAGACTTTTTTGAACAATGAATAAGTTATTAAATAATCTGTGGGCTTCACTCAAAATGCTTCTATACATAAATTTTTAAAAGGACAACTAACAAATAGGCATGTTAGAAATCCATGATATTCCAGTTTTTATTTCTTCTTTGCTAAAACATGTAAGTTAAATTCTATTCAAATTACTCTCTCTACTGTATATTCTCATAGATTCCAATATGGTTAGGAGAGTAAAAATTGAGTTTAGCAGTGCTGTGATTTAATAATTTGATGAATCAATGCAATCTAATTGCTGTTTAAAAATAGTTTTCTAACATAAACATAATATATGTATATATTCAGAACAGTTTTTACTAATGCATTATGTATTAAATTAACATTTGCATGACATATTTATGTTCTTTAAAATGGGTTCATAAATGTTGACAAAATTTTAAATTATTTTGTAATTTTAAAAGACTTTACCTGCAAAGATGTATTTGGCTGATATCATTTTGAGTTGTGATTTATATAGTATTATTTAAAAAATATTAGGAGCATGGTTCTTAAAACTTAATATAACTGAAAAATATATATAATTATTATACACTGCTAGATTATATATTTATGGCTTTGCAATATACTTGGGAACCTAGTACTTCATGTTTTTAAATGTCTTCTTATTTCTCTAAGAAACATTCTACTAAATTATTGAAAATGGAATTGGAAATTTTTAGGGTGCAAATATTCAAATTTCATACTCAGAATTATTGTTTTCCTCCTAAAATTCTAAAAGTTATAATAAGTAAATGTAATAATATAATAACTGAAATGTGACATTATAATCAATGGGTATTATGATTTGCTGTGTTAAGGTTCTGAAACATGAATTAACTAAAAAAAAGAGTAAATACTTTAAACTTCTGTAGATGTGTATTCTTGCTGACCATTTTGTACAGATGTGAGGGAATACAATTTATTCTCTATTTTTATAACTAGAGCTATAAAACATATAACCTACGCAAATGCTTGTAACACACATGCAAAAAAAATAATAGTTTTTCAGTAATATCTACAATTCCCAAGCTTCTGACAGTTATTCACTCTTTGAAATATGTTGTGTGTTGTTAGGTTAAAGAATGTTTTTCAATTGGTATTTAGAATACATCTGGACCACAATATACTGATAACATTTGGTCTGTATTAAGGAATAACAAACCCATTTTTAAACATCCTATTTCCAAAAATAACAGGTTAAATTTGGTGAAACAGTACAGTGAATCTGTATTATTAATTGTGGGCATATGCTTAGGCAAGGGCATATTGGTTATTATAATGAAAACAGAGAAAGGGATGGGCAAGAAAGGAATAGTACTCCTACCCATCTCCAAATGGGAAAAGCAAGACTATAAATTTGGAAATTAAGTCTTAGAAAAGGATACTAACTGTTCTAGGCAAACATTTAATTAATAAATAAAAAGTTGGCCAGTTCAGACTTACTTTAATGAGCTTCAAAATAATTTAAAATGATAGCATTTCAATTTAATAAATATTATATGTGACTTCTACATTAGCTACTATATTTTCATCTGGAAAGCTATAGTTTTCTACATGATAAGCAATGAAAAACACGTATTAGAAATTTTAATTATATGTATTTATCTGTTCAAAATAGCTCCAAGTTAGTATAATAAAAAATAAAAAAATAAAAAAAAGAAAATTTAGATATTAAAATAATAATGAATTATGTTATAATTATTTTGTGCCAGTTATTACTTTAAGCACATTACATTTATTAACTCATTTGATTTTTGTAACTTTATAAATGCCTAGTATTTTCTAAACTTATTACTTGCTAGGCATGATATGTTCAGGAAAGTTTAAAACTTTGTCCCAAGTTTCCCAGTTAGAAAGAGATTGAGTGTGGATTCAAATCAAGGGTCCAGATACTGTGTTCTTGATTTCTAAGAGCTCTTGAGAGTATTTTAAACGAATACCACCTGTCATAATTTTAAGACTTTTGCTTGACGTTACTAAAGTTACCTCCAGCAGAATGTGATTGCTTATTGTCAGAACCAATTACGCTGTAGGTTTTTTAAAATTCTGATGCAGTTTTCACATGTATTATGTGAAAAAAAAAAAAAAAACCTTAACTGGTGCTTCTATATTTTACATTCTAAGACATTAATTTTGTTACTCCTTGATGCCTGTGTTTTTTTTTCATTACAAGAAGAAATTTCTGTTTTTAGTATATAAGCCAAAAAAAATTGGGTTTAGTACATAAACATATGTGGTTGCATTTTTTTACAAGTTATACAAGGTTTAGCTTATCCTAAAAAGAAAGTTTCACCTTCATAGTACAGTGTTGACTCAGTTTATTTACGATCATGCTTTTGTTATGTGTACATGAACATATTTAATTTTTAACTTGGTTCCAAATTCCCTTGTGTTCCTTTTTGTTTTGTAAAGCGTATTCACAGTTCTTTCTAATTTTTTGTCATCATGCTTAAGCATATTCTCTTTATGTGCTTTCATCCAGATTGGGATATTGTAGGACAAACAATTTTCTTTATGTCATGGATCTTAATGGGTTGATCTCTCATATGCCTTTTTAAATCAGTACACAATAATGGGCAATTGTACAAAGTGCGTAATTGGTCTTCCAGACTCTACTGTTTAGTTTCTCTAAAACTGGACATTTTACCTGAAGCTTCTGTGCTGCAGTTTCTTCACTGCTAATAGCACATGAGTATCACAAGACTTTAATGAGATAATTCAGGTAACATGCTGATGTCAGTGCTTGACACACAGTTCAGACCCTTTAAAAGTAAAGATTTTGAACAAGTGTTTTGGGGAAGAGTAGTAGAAAAGCATAAAATCAGATATGACTTCTTGGTAGTTTGATGTGTATATAAAGACCTTCTTATATAATCAAAGTGTTTGTCATGATCCTGAAAGGCAAAGTATATGAATATTTATTTAAGTAAAATACAGCTGAAATTGTTAATTTTCTTTCCTATTAGGACACTCCTAGGAATGTTCAGTTTCTCAGCATTAATAGATTCATAGACAAAGGACTACAACAAGTAACACTTGCGTTAAATGCTATGAAAGGATGACCAAGAAAGGATGACCTAAGTAAATTTTTCTGGTGAATGACTAGTTGAATTAAAAAATGAAACAAGAAAACAAAATATATTAACAAAAGAAGGGCAGTTTTACTGGTGTTCAATTTTTCAAAGCCTTCAAGTAGCTATAATTTAATAAAAAACAATGCAATAGAAAAAAATCCTAGATTCTTCTGGAATTGTATTTATTCTACATCACTAACTTGTTGAAAATTATTTGAAATGAAAGCATAGTTGTTAGACATAATTGTATTTCTTTTATAAACACTATATTTTATCTTGATTTCATTAGAATTACATTTATAGGATTTACATGCCTTTCTTTCTTCATTTTTCAAAATAAAGCAGTATCCTTCAGGCTCCTTTGCTACTCAGTAACATCAATTAAAAGTTAGAGTAAAATTAACTGAAAAGTTTAGATGGAAAATAAAATCTCAGAATGTTCTAAAAGCTGATGACTATGAAAGAGTGATTTGTCTGCAGCCAAAATGTCTTTACCTAATGCTACTTTGGACTGAAGGATGTAATGTAATCAGAGTTTTCCCAATTCAAATGATCATTATCAGACAAATAATCAGGATAAAAATGGAAAGAAAGAGTACTGAAGAAGTTATTAGGTGATTTCACTCTAAAATAATGTAGAATCAATATCATTTATCTGGATATGCTTGCACTAATTGGTAGAAAGAGAATGTAAATGCAGTGGATTACCTTGCCCTGGAAGTATCTGGTTATGTCAGATCTTATATTCAAGCTCATTGGAATGTTTGATGATACAATTCTACTGATACTATTTGGTCTACTGTTCTAGTCATTTGCTTTTGTGTAGTTTTCAACAGCAAAATATAAGCATGTTATTGGCCTTTTACAAACACATTGCTTATTGTTTTAGAGTATTTTATTGTTTGCGGCAATTACAGTGAAGAGTATATCTTTCAAATATTACCAATGTGAGTATTCTGTAATGTAAAGTCTTAACCTGGGATCTGGTTATGCTCTCTTGATCTAAAACTTGTAAATAAAATCTCTCTGCTCTCCCACACACTCAGTGTGTAATGTGATACAGGAAGAGGAAAACTACAGTAAACACTCCTTTTGGAAAGAAAAAGAAAGTTCTGTTTTTCTTTCATATAGGCATTTACAAGAAATACCTGAAGTTTTGTTTATGTTTGCAAAGCAAGCAAGGTTGAGAGGCTGCTTATGAGGTCTGTCTGCTTTTGTGTGCTCAGGGATTCTTCAAGCTTAGTTACCATTTTAATGTATGAAGTAATACTATACTAAGTAATGTATTAATGTAATAATGTCCTTAATATATTATAATGTATTACATTATAATACATGCAATGTAATAATGTATTTAATGTATATTATACAATACTACATTAAATAATATTTTGATAGGTTTTACTAGCTATCCAGGCAACCCTTAGTCCATTCAAGTTGACATCTAAAATTAACCACCATACTCTATTGTAGGGACCCAATATCAACCGTGCTAATATTCAGTGTTCTTAGCTATGCTTTATGACACTGGAAATCATTAGGTACAAATACTTCTCAAGTCAGCTCAGTGCACAGTTTTATCAATATGTCACTGCCACATGTCACAGGTTCCCATTCTCCCTGACTGTGATGAAAATTTTCTTGCTGCTTTCAAACTGATTCATAGGTGGGTTTGTTAGGGACACATCTTATTTCTCATTAGAAATTTCTATATCACTCAGAGAGTTACTCTCTTCTTTTGGCTAATTTCAGCATAATACATTGCAATAATGAAAACTCAAAAAATAAAGAAAAATATATCATTAGTTCTAAAATTGAAAGGTATAACTATTAATTTGTAGTCTGCAATTCATCTAGCTCCTTTTGATTTAAATAAAACAGACTGTTTTTTCCATTTATGAATTTACTATGAACATTTTATGCCAGTATTTTCTACCATACAATTGTTTTACTGTTATTATGCAGTTTCATTGTATCTATTGGTACAGCTTGGTATCACGCTGAATTAGATTTACTGTTATAGTGTGTTGTTACTGTTTATGATTATTTAAAAGTGATTTTCTGTCAATACTTGTAACTTGGTTTTGTCTTAAAATTGGATTTTCTGCTTTTCTTTAAGAATGTGAAAAATTCAGAAGTAATAGAGCAACTTTGCTGCATGGTGAGGGTGAGCTGCAGCAGAGAAACTGTCATCCCACTTAGATACAGCATTCTGACTCCAGATTTCAGTTGTCACTGGTGACTCCGCCTTAATCTTGGTACCTTGTCTCAATGTGGCATTGATTTTGCAGTATTACAAATGCAGCTTTCAGAAATATCTTTATATATTTTTGTGCACCTTCTGAATTATTTTCCTTTTTATATGTGACAGGGTCTTGCTCTGTCACCCAGGCTGCAGTGATGGAATGATCGTAGCTCACTGCAGACTCAACCTCCTGGGCTCAAATGATACTCCTTCTCAAATCAACCTAGGTTCATATGAGTCTCCCAAGCAGCAAGGTTTCAGGTACCAGCCACTATGACTGGCATTTTTTATTTATTTTTATTTTTTGGTAGAGACAGAATCCCACTGTTTTGCCCACGCTGATCTGAAACTCCAAGGCTCAATTGACCTTATTGCCCCAGCCTACAAGAGAGCTTGTATTATAGGTGTAAGCCACCATTATTTTCTTTTGATAAATTTCTAGTGGTAGAAAGCTATTGGATTAAAGTATACATTGAAGAGAGGGTGCTAGTATGCAATACATATATTTGCATTTTATTGCAGTAATATAAATTATCCCATTTATTGCTGTTTTACACTGTGTGTTTCTTAAAGATGAGGTGAGACTGAGTTTAAAACTATGATTATTTTTCATTAGTGTACCTTCATTTCTGAAATGATTTCATGACATTTTGCAGTGTTTCCAATGTGTAAGTGATTTTATTGTTTACTACTGTTTTCACAATTTGATAGCTTCAAGTTTTGATGGCTTATTTTCATATATGTAAGTTATATTCTTTAAATGTTGATGTCAAATCTATTAAACTTTTTTATTATAGTCACTGTTCTTAATTATTTGCATACAATTGTTTCACTGTACAATCATTTGAATATTCATGTTATGATTTGTATTTTTAAGTCTTGTTTTACTGTTTCCAGCTGAGTTAATTATTTTAAAGGACATTGTCAGAAATCTGATTTTTTACAATTTTCCAAATAACCCAATATCTAATGGCCATTTACTGAATGATTACATTATAAAATTAAAATGTGGCTCCAAATTAATGTTGAGAGCTTCCTATAAAAGGAAAATTATGCTGTTAGAAATAAACAATTTGCTGTTATTTGTGTAGAACATCTTGTATATTTTAATCAGATGGTATTAAAGGGTAAACTGTCACCCTCCTACCAAGTAAACCTTGGTTGGCCAGTTATGACTATATATGAATGACTGGTATACTAGTTATTAATCAAATTAGACAAAAAGCTATAGAAATAAACCAAAGACTTTGATTCATTTAAACACCTATGGTTTGAAGTCGATAGCACCCAAATAGTGACCAAACCACTTTAACAAACTGCATATTATCAAACTTTTAACATCAATAGAAAATTTTATTTAACTTTAGATCATAGTAATGTTACAATTTTATGTGGAAATCACCTTCAGAAGGAAGGGTATTTTGAATTATTTTACTGTAGGTCATTTCCGTTATAATAGAAAATACTATTAAAATGAAATGGTCTAACAAAAATATTTCTAAGTCTTGCTTTATCACTCATGCACTTAAAACAGTAGAACAAATTCCTTCCCATCAAGTACTTAGATAGCTACTTGGTTTTCTTTCCAATAAGATAGAACTTTTTTATGTTTCACTGAGAAACCAAAATAACTGCTATAAAGTTAATGAATATGTTTGAATTCATTATAATCTCTAAAAAGAAGCACTTTCTCTGTCTACCTCTATTTTAGAGATGAGTATAAGAAAAGGAACATGTTTTAGGTAACGTCGGTTCAAAGATTGAGTTTACTGCACGCTTCCTGACTGTTAAGTGATATATATCTCACTTTTCAAATCTAAAATAAAATTTAAATCATAGAAAAAGAGTAAAAGAGTTTTGGTACTTTTTTTTTTTTTTTTGAGATGGAGTCTTGCTCTGTTGTCCAGGCTGGAGTGCACTGGTGTGATCTCGGCTCACTGCAAGCTCCGCCTCTTGGGTTCACGCCATTCTTCTGCCTCAACCTCCGGAGTAGCTGGGACTACAGGTGCCCGCCACCACGCCCGCCTAATTTTTGTTTTTGTATTTTTTAGTAGAGACGGGGTTTCACTGTGTTAGCCAGGATGGTTTCGATCTCCTGACCTTGTGTTCCGCCCGCCTGGGCATCCGAAAGTGCTGGGATTGCAGACGTTACTTTTCTTTTAGTTTTAAATGGCTAAAAATGTATTCAGTAATTGAAAGTTGCATCAACACTTGTCCTATGAATGATTTGCGTCTTTTCTATTTTGCTTTGAGCTACGTGGCTAGCACTTTCTAGAGAGTAAGAAAAAAATAATACTAGGGACTTGTATGAACTTTCACAGACTTATTTAATACACTTAGTTTGTAGGACATTTGCAAATTTATAAGAGCAGAAAAAGAAATAGGGATCATTATCACCATTATCACAAATAATTATCCTTATGTGTGAACTTTGCGTTCCATCTTTTTGCTTTCCCGATGTCCTTTGAGTGAAAGGGAAGGAGGATGTGGATATTTAATACAGAGCATACCTGTTTGAAAGTTGAATGTCTAGAAGTGAATAATCAGTTCACATATTATAAGGTGAGGCATGTATTCGAAAGTTTAAAAGTGGCGTATTTCTCAATTATGTTTTTTGTTGGTGCTGCCTCTATCTCTATGGAGTCCAGGTAACTTGATGTGAATATTCACAGATACCTAGGAAGCCTGGATCACAAGGTGGCAGGTAAAGAAAGGCTGTAGTGTCACCAGTTCCCTTCAAAGGATTTGCATCATTGGGCCAAGAATAATAACTTTTATTTGGGGCTTAAATAGAAGGTAAAGAGAAGGTGGTTAGGACACATGAGGCAAAACTAATAATGGATTACTGACTGAACACAGTCTGGAGATTCCACAATTAAGATCTGGGGAGTGCTTGCAGCAAGTCGAGATTGCGCCGCTGCACTCCAGCCTGGGCGACAGACAGAAACTCTGTCTCAAAAAAATAAAAAAAGAAAAAAGATCTGGGGAGTAAATATGTATTGGAGAGTCTCAGCTTTTCTGACAGGAAGATAGTATCCTTATAGGGTAGATTGAGAATATCATCCCATAGCTTATTTAATAATAAAGTTTGTATATCATTTCAATTATAAAGTGTGAGTATTTGAAGTTTATGAAATGATATGGGATACATGTAGATACATTAAAAGCAATACTCAGAATTTGTAGGAATTACACTAGGTTGCTAAGACATAGATTAGTAGAGCTGGCTTGAGACCTCTAGAATTTTTATTTCTTTTGAAATAGTTTTTGCCATTGGCACCATTCTGCTATTCTGCATAGCACAGTCTAAAACATGTTTTGCTGCTTTGAGAGATTTTGGTTTCCTAATCTCAGTAAAAACTTTGCATCTATATGATTCACTTTAAATAAAACCTTATATTTTGAAGGTTTTCGGTTTGCCATAAAATTTTAGTATTACGGGAGTTATAAGAATTTTCTTAAAGTATCTGATTTTCTTCTTCCAATAAGATCTTACACAACTGACTAAAAATATGAGTATATACAGCAGTCCACCCTTTCCTGTCTTTTTATGACATATTCTTTTGGATGTGCCATATTCAATTTTAATATTCAGGAAACACTTTGGCATAATAGAAAATGAAAAATCTAAATTCAGAGTCTTGGATTCTTGACTCAGCTCCATCTTAATTTTTTGATAATTAATTATCATATGTATTTATAGCATACATTATGTTAAGATACATGTATACATTGTGGAACATTTACATCAGGTTAATTAACGTATCTTTCAACTCACATATTTATCATTACTTTATGGTGAGAACACTTAAAATATACTCTTTCAGCAATTTTGAAATATATAATACATTATTATTAACTATAATTACCCTATTGCTCAATAGATCAGTAGGACTTATTTCTTCTATCTAGCTGAACCTTGTACCATTTGACAAATACATTTTCTATTCCTGTTTAACCCCCCTCCTCCAGCCTCTGCTAACCATCATTCTACTCTTTACTTCTATGAGTCTGACATTTTTCAGATTTCACATGTAAGCGAGATCATGATATATTTGTCTTTCTGTACCTGACTTATTTAACTTTACATAAGATCCTCTAGATTTTTCCTTGTTTTCACAAATGACAGAATTTTCTCCTTTTTAAAGGCTGAATAGTATTCCACTGTGTGTATACACTATAAATATGTATATATAGTTTTCATTATCTATTCATCCCTTGATATGCACTTAGATTGTTTCCATATTTTGGCTATTGTGAATAATGCTGCAATGAACATGGAAGTATTGATATCTAGTCAACATGCTGATTTTAACTCCTTTGAGTATACACGCAGAAGTAGAATTTCTGGGTCATATAGTAATTATATATTTTTTTATTTTTGAGAAACCTCCCTTCTGTTTTCCATAATGGCTGCATTAATTTACATTTGCACCAACATTTTACAAGTGTTCCCTTTTCTTCAGATCCTCACCAACACTTGTCTTTCATTTTTTTTGTAATAGCCATTCTAAGATGAGTAAGGAGAAATCTCACTTTAATTTGCGTTTCTCTAATCAATGGTGATATTGAACACCTTTTAATATCCCTATTGGCCATTTGTATGTCTTCTTTGGAGAAATATCTGTCCAGGTCTTTTGACCATTTATTTTAACAGGGTTTTTTGTTTTGTTGTTATTGAGTTGAGTTCCTTGTACATTTTGATTATTAGCTCTTTATCAGACATATGATTTGCAAATGTTTTCTCTCAGTTTGTGAGTTGTCTCTCTTCCCTCTGTTAATTGTTTTCTGTGCTGTATAGAAGCTCTCTGGTTTGATGTAATCTCGTTTGTTGTATGTGTGTTTTTGGTCATATCTAAGAAATCATTGCCCAAACCAATGTCATGGATCAGCTTTGTCTTTTTATTACCTGTTTAATCTCAGCCTCAGTTTCAAATTTAAGAAATGAAAAGCCTAACTGAAATGATCTCAAATATTTCTTACAACAATGAGATTCTTTGATTCTACAAATGTGCTTTTTTATTAAAGAATATCTTCTCTTTTGGTAACTTGAATGAAGTGCTTAGGTATAATTTCACTCTTTTTAGCTGAAATATCATAGTGAGTTTAGTGCCTTAGACAACCACCCAATTGTTCGTTTAGATGTTGTAGTGACAGATTTCTGGTAAACTGTTTAATGTGGGGTTTTTTGTTACCCCATAAACACTCAGATCTTTAGATATTTTGATGACGAGCAAGTTTGACTCTGGGGGTATAATTGAGTTTTCAGTGAGCACTGTCAAAATAAATGTCTAACCACACCCTTCAATAGATTAACTGTAAAATTTTCAACAGTATCTTTTAAGCTCTTATGTAAATAAAACAGAAAAGTCTTAGCCCTTTATTTAAATAGCTTTAAGATTTCAAATAACTTGCTTTATTTAATGAAAGCTTCAAAAACTTGAAATGACTAGTACTTATCCTTTATCATCTACCAAAATGTTTTTTCTTCCAGTTTTAACACTCTCTGTAACCGAGATTAGAAGTTAAAGTGAGATAAAAACCAGTGAGTCAAAGTGAAGCTAAGTCATTAGAATAGTTTTTTTTCTCCTTTCTGTCAACTGAACATGTAAATAATCACATAGAACCTGAGGGCATATAACCTGTATCACAGTGAATAATGAATGATTTAGTTCCAATTAAGAAGTTTCCTTTTAAAAAGAACACATTTAATGGCCCTCATGCATAAATTAAAGTTAGTTTGAAAACATGGTTTTGTTAAACAAATTTAAACTGCTTTTCCTTCACTTCTGAGGAGTTGCTGATATTGACTGGCCTTCCAGCTTTTAGAGCTTGCAACTTCCTCTTGATGTAGTCAGCCATGAAATCTGCATCTGATGGATTCAAGTTAGGATTTTGTTTTGTTGTTGTGCTTGGCCTTATAATTACCTAAGATATACCTCTGGAAGTTTTCAGTATAAAATTCACAAGGTTTGAAGAACACATTCTATTTTGCCTATTATTTAAAAATAGCTTCAATTTTTTGCTCCTTATTATGACAGTTTAAATATTGTTTACAGAGCTATTTCTACTTGCTTTTCTATTACAGTTGACAATATATGGATCAGATATTTATTTTCTAAATATTACCTTTACAGAACAGTGCTTTTCAGAGCAATTCCACACATGAAATATCTGTGTGCAATTGTAACCTTATGTACCATATGAAGTGTTGACTCATTTTATGAATTATTTATCATTTTAGGCATATGCCTGAGCATAAGTCTAATGTTAAATAAAGACATAGCATTATTTTGATTTTTTTTCAGATTTTTGATATGTATTATTCTTGCATATACTATGTTATGGAGAGTGTACATTAACTTGAATATTTGATTATATAATATTTTTATACATAAATGAAGATGTCTTTCATTTTGACATATGATTCCAATAGTTAGGTACACAGGAAGATATAAAGATCTGAACAGTGGACACAATTTTTAGTAATACCTGAGAGTACCTAACAGTACTTTACAGATTATTAACAATTTTTCCATATTTGACATCACATGATTACCATGAGAGCTATGAGATGTTAAGGACGGTATATTTATAGCTATTTATGAATATAAAGACCATGGTTTGAAAGCATAGTGCATGCCCATCTTCATATAACTTGTAATGCTGGAGCAGCCTCTGAATTTCTCATCTCTTGTCATCTGGTGTAGTATGGTTGTATATCATGCAATACATTTAGACTGGTTACACTCATCTGAAAATGCAAATCCTCTCTCATCTGTTTTTGCACGTATAAGAATTACAACTCTTCCCAGTCAGGTCAGATGTCATTTTTACTCTGGAATAGCCAATAGTGAAGCATTTAGAAATGGACACAAGTCGAGCAACAAAAAGAAAATTACTCAAATATTGTGTGTATATATGTGTATGTGTTATACATATTTATACACACACACACACACACACACACACGTATAGTTCCATAGACAATTGTTTTTGGATTAACAGAAATTAACCCTTCTGGTCTTAAAGCTTGAAACTTACATTTGTTTTATCTGAGTTCCTTCCTCAGGAAAGGATCCCCAGGCCTCTCAGAACATATCAAAGAACTGAAACCAGATTATTGCATCCAGACAATGAAATGCCAGGCCCTTTCTTCATCATGATTGCTTTCTTATCCCACACTGAGCTCCTTTTATTCTCATACATAGTTACATTTCTTTCCTGCTATATAAACATCTAAGTTTTAGTCAGTCAGGGAGATGTATTTGAGACTGATCTTCCATTTCCTTGGCTGCAGGACCTGATTAAAGTCTTCTTCCTTGGCAATAGTCATTGTCTCAGTGATTGACTTCCTGTGTGGTGAGCAGCAGGATCTAGACAGAACCCCTGGTGTTTTGGTAACAGATATATACCAATTATTTATGGATATCTATAGCTTGAAGTAAATTAATGTGAGAAGAGATCTAACTTTTATCTAGTCAAGGAAGAGTCTCATCTGCTTTAACACATTTTCTGCCCTACCCAATGAAGTACAGAAAATGTGTTAAAGGAGATGAGACTCTTTCTTGGGTCCTGGAACATAGTTCATTTCTAATTCTTTTGCCTCTTCTCCCTGCTGTCTTTTATTCTCTCTCTTCACCCCTCTTCCGCCTCCCCTTACCTACGCTTCCTTTCCCCTTCCCTATCTCTTCCATCCTCCCTTTCTTCCTTCCTTCCTCCAAATTTTGGAGTGCCTATACTGTTTTATAAATTATATTCACTTGCTGTTTCTCTTCTGCGAAGTTCGTAATTGTTTTTAGTCTCTTATCAGTCCAATTTATACTCTGTGTGCAATCCATTATTATTTCTACATTCATAGATGCTCCCATCTTTGTCTACAAGCCAAAGGTTTCTTGAAGATCTAGAGTCAGGTTTTGTCATTTGACCAGCAGGCTTGTCACTGCTACTCATCGATCTTCTCACTATTTTGTTACATTAGATGAGTGTACTCTTCTAGCTGTTCTTGAGAAGCTTGTCTGTTCGGGGGACTTGGCTAGAACTCTCTGTGTGAAGCTTTTTCTAGTTAATTTATTATTCCAAAGATGCAAGGGTTTGTCTTTGCTTTTTGGTGCTTGATATAGTTCTTTCATTGTTCCCTTACGGTACTATATCTATTGCACCAGAATAAGTAATTTCTATCTCCTATACTTTTGTCTAGGGTAAATGGTTTGATTTAAGTAGTTCTAATAATACTTTTTAGCAAGGTTTGGAGCTGGAGCTGGCTCAAAGTGATCAGGCTATAATGACATCTTCTGGGTGTAAGCCGAATACTTTGGGTTAAGCTACATTTTGGTTTATCCAGGCGCACTTTCCGGTACACTTACTATGTTATGACTTATATCCTCTATACGTGTGTAGATAATTATTAGTAATAGTGATTTCTAGAGCACTACTTGAGGAGGGTGACGGGCATTGTGTGCATGCCTTATGGCCTTATTCAATCAAGCATTCTATTCTTGATTTACTACTAAATCCTCCTTGATCCTTCAGATTTCATGAAGGTTATCATGAGATTTTTCTGGATGTAGAAAATGTAGCCCATTTCTTATCATCCCATGGGCTACAACTTGACCTAATGTTTTAATGTGCACACTTGTGCTTACTTTATGCTTTTTTTAGGGTTTGCTGAAGATGGTGGTATATAGGCTGAGTGACAAGAGATGGTGAGGTGTATTGGAGTTCATCGATTATAGAACAGGCTCCTCTAGAAGGATATAAAGCACTGCTAAGTCCTTTGAGTTTTAAGCTGCTGCGTGTACTCTGGCGAATAGTCTTGTTAATATAACAATTTGGGTTTGGGGCTAAGCAGAGTGGGGTTTCTAATCTCAGTTTGTGCCTTCGCTGTTGTGTCCTCAGGACATTAAAGTAACTTTCGTGGTATATTTTATTTTAGCTGGAGTTTTTTTGCGATTTAGCTGGAGCTTAACTTTATTGAGTGCAGACCTTAAACACTCTTTATGCCGAGTTTTATTAGCTTGGGTTAATTGTGTGGCCGCGGTGGCTGGCACAAAATTTACCAGCCCTAAATATTAGTATAGTTTAGTCATACTTTCACTTATTGCTTAAAATGTATCACTGCTGTTTCCCGTGGCGGTGTGGTTGAGCAAAGTGTTTTGAGCTGTGTTTATACGTGCTTGATACCTGCTCCTTTTGACCCAGGTGATCTGGAGGGCATTCTTACTGGGGCGGGGATGCTTGCATGTGTAATTTTACTGAGAACTCATAAAAAGGCTAGGACCAAACTTCTATGTTTATGGGGTTGTGTGGACCCATCTACGCATTTTCAGTGCCTTGCTTAAAATAATTAAGCTACATTAACTGGATGAAAAACATTTGAGTGGTATTTTGAAATACTAGGGGGATGTCAGCATCTTGTTGGGTATAAATCTAAAGTGGTCGTTTACAGTCCTGGAAGTTTAGGGCCTTTAAAATAGTTGAATTAGCAGAGGTTTTGGCTGAGGGGCGACATGTAGTTGAAGTTATATTTGATTTAGGACTATAATATCTGGGATACACACTTTTCAGAGAGGGATACTTGAACTATTATATAAGTATTAGGACTGAAATTTAGTTAACATATAAATTGGAGATCTTATTTGGTTGGAGAATATTAGGATTTTTTAGAAAATTACGTTAATCGAGGGACTAGTGTTGGAGTGTTCATGGTTAAATTATGATTTTTAGAGCTCAATTTAAGTATCTTGTTTTTGGGGGTCGGCAAGAGTACCTCTTACCTAATTTAACAATAAAGTCAGAGATGGGGGGAGGTCGGATTTTCGTATTTAATCGGAAGCAGCCCTTTAAATGGTACGTGAACGTACGTGTGTGTGTGAAAGGACGTGTGCGTGAACGTACGTGTGTGCGTGAACGTCTATTGATTGTTACGCCCTTCAAGCATGAATGAATTAGCACATTATGGTTGGGTATGCTGGCTCAGAATATTCAAGATAAGTCCAGCTACAATCGATTCCACAGGGACCAGGCTCCCGCCATGGTAAGTGGCAGCATCCCGAATATTAAAATATACCAAATGCGTGACAGTGCACCCATGACCAGTTCTTAGGGTGATAGTCACTAGTACACTGAGATACAAAGTTTGCAAATATTTTCCCCCAGTTTGTAGGTTGTCTCTCCACCCTCCACCCTCCTGTTTTCTTTGCTCTGCACAAGCTTTATAGTTTTAAGTAATCCTGTTTATCTATTTTTGCCTTTTTTGCCTCTGCTTTTGCTGTACAAACTGAATCCTCAAAAACCTGATTATCATAGTTAAAAGATTTATTTTTATCATATTCCAAATAGTTTAAAATGCTTTTGCTGGTTTGTTTGACATAATGGCATCAAATATAACGTGGCATAATGTCATACTATTACTCTCTCACTTAAAAATCAAAATATAAAAAAATCATTTTTAAATATGGCAGAAACGTACATTAAAATACATTAAATGGTAAATAACAGACTGCTGTTAAGCCCACATATAATCATGCCTTCCTTTTATAATACTTTGATCATTATAAAGTGATTTTCTATCTCTTATTATATTTTATAATAACCTATGGGATAACTGGAGTAGATATTATTTTCTCTGCCTTGCATGTGCCAAAACGAGAGAGGGAGAGAAGTNAAAATCATTTTTAAATATGGCAGAAACGTACATTAAAATACATTAAATGGTAAATAACAGACTGCTGTTAAGCCCACATATAATCATGCCTTCCTTTTATAATACTTTGATCATTATAAAGTGATTTTCTATCTCTTATTATATTTTATAATAACCTATGGGATAACTGGAGTAGATATTATTTTCTCTGCCTTGCATGTGCCAAAAACGAGAGAGGGAGAGAAGTGGAGTTACTTTCCCTGTATTACAAAGACACAATGGTGCAGAGTTGAAACTTTACTCTTGTTTGAAATATTTTACAATTTTTCTAAAACATAGTGGGATCTAGGGACTGAGTGTTATACCCAGCCCTGTTTGAAAATTTCTCAGGATATTGGTTCATCTTTTATTAAAACGAACAAACAAAAAAAAGTAGGACCAAATTAAGAAAAGCAGAATGTTTTGGTAGGATTAGGATCTCAAAATAATTATCTCTAAGCCAATCAGGTGTTACATTATTTTCTTGCTTTATTTTAATTCTTTTACTTTTGCTGTGTCTGTATGGTGGTGTAATAACCTGAGAAAGATGGTTCTAATCACACATGTACTAATCACAACCATTCAACATAGTTTTAGAGTAAGATTTAACCAGGACGTAAATTTAAAAGTTCTTAAAAGTATACAACTTCTGTGTCTATACTTAAGACTCCGTCTCTAGGTACCTGTTGATTATGCAAGTAGGATTAACAATAATTAACTTATCAACCTAATATTTAAGCAGTGCAAGCATTATTATTAGACTTTCTTAAATGGGCACTATAATATATATCTTGATTGAGCTTATTTCATGGAAGAATGGTATTCCTAAAATTATTTTAGAGATTTTTGATATTCAATCTCAAATGTTTAATGTATTTTCCAAAATTATCAAATAAGGATGAGCAGTAGCATACTCTAATATTTACAGGAAAATTGTAAATAAAAACACTTGGATTTCTAGGTTCTTTAATAATCTCAATGCCAGTATGAATTCTCTAAGTCTGAAAAAATTGCCTTTACTTGGTACTAAGATCATTATCAATTCAACCATTATTTCTTAAAAAAAAAAAAAAAACTTAAATAAAAGTTGCATTTACCATTATGTGCAGTGGTTCTCAACCCTGGTTATTCCTCTGTAGTTTTAAAAATTACTGATACCTGGGTCCTTGGCCCAGTGATTCAGCATAAATTAGTTTCACATGTGGCTTTGTCATCAGGCGCTTAAACAGTTAACGTGCAGCTGAATTTGAGAACTACTGCTTTAGTCTTTTGAAATGAGGCCAGGTGTACATATAAGGCCTTACTGTGCAAAGCTTTAAATTTGGGGGACATTTTGGTCGTATAAAGCTGGGTAATACAGATGACGTTTAAAGGGAACAGACTCTCACCTACCAGATATACTAATACTTTGCAGGAATCAAGATCGTTGTGAGATAATTAAAAGAAGAGAAAATAAACTTCCTGAATGTTGAATTTATAATTACATGTTCAACCTTTCCCATATTATACCCTCTTGATTGATGGTTAGGATAAAATTTCAGAGAATTTGAAACTTATCCTAGCATACAAAATTATATTTGTGTAATTTTCATGTTCAACGTATTTCAGTGAATTTCAATGATTAAAAATTAATTATCCATGGGTGATATATGTGATTATTCCATTGCTAAGATTGTTACATTAAGTAAGGCAGCCAGTTCCCAACGGATCTAGAAATCAATCTTGCAATCTGAAGAAGGCTTTTAAAATCAATATTCTTAGGTACATATATAATTTTTTTTATAATCTCCATATTATCACAATTCAGTTCTACAGAAGACCTTTCTTGTCACATCACCAGTCCAGTGACACTGGTAGAGTGTATCAAGGGAAATGTGAATTGTCCTCTTAAGCTTCCAAACCAAATAATAGAGTGAATTGATTTATATTTCAACCTTGAGTATGAAACACATTAACAATTATGATCCATAGTAAAAATCCTGTTTTTATACAGTATAATTTATTGAAACTCATTTAAAATTCACATAACATTTGATTGAATTGGAAGGTGTTTACAATTGTAAATTTTGCAACATTGAAAACGCCAAATGTGTTTGATTAATATCAACTTCCTGCAGCCACACCTGTATAATATTTATGTCTCTAAATTACTATTTGTGGTAGTTAGCAGTTTTTCCATTGCAATTAACCAACCTCTACCTTGAACATTGTCTGAGATAGCTTAACTTTTTATTTTTTTCTTAGTTGAAATGTTTTAATTATATTTTACTTTGTGGTTTTAGTTTTCCTTTTATCTTCTTGAAGTTTAACCTCAATAAAATTTTGAGTTGGTTCTTATTTATGTGCATCAAACAACTGTAAAATGTAATACAAATTATTATCACTCTGTCTACATGGAAAAACATTGTTAACAAATCTGTGAATGACTTAATCATTTCAACAATTAAGACATACATACACACACACACATACACATACACACACATACATTTCTTCTAAAAAGAATGGTTAAAACTACCTATACATTGGAAACATATTTTCACATAAATTTTCTCATTATTATTTGTGTTTATATTGTGCAAATTATGTCACTAGCTTGAATGACATGTATTTGACAGGAATAAAGGTGATTTCATATCCCAGCCTCTTAAAACACACTTTTCATTTTAGGACACAAGCACTCTAAGGATATGACTGTAGTCCTCATGTCTGACATCTAATTCCTATGAGTTTCCTTCAGTTAATACTAAATACATGTATAGAAATTGCCATAAACTGAGCTGTATGATGGTAATAATCCCCAAATGACAATTCAATCATCCAGATCTCTGGGTTGTCCTAATTCCATTATAACAGGTGGATATAATGGTCATTAGATCCCTAGATATGAGGGATCCCTAGAAAGGTATTTTCTTAATCTTAGATAATAGTTTTCAATGCTTTGGTGAAAATTGTTTATGGAACTCTTCTATTTTAATCAGTCTTTGAAAATGCTCTTTGAATGGTTGATAAGGTAAGTCAGCACACAGTACTTCTATACTGAAAAAAAAAAAGCTAAAACA
>NW_016807365.1:1155856-1180118 GCF_001698545.2 Rhinopithecus bieti
ATCTAACCACACATGCAAGATTATTTCTTTAGAATACATTTTAGAAGTGGTATTACATTAAGGCATTTGACTTACACTTTTAAAATCTCTTTGGAAAATGTTCTTTTATTATAATGGTATATTTTTGTATGCCTTGTATTATAATTTGTATCAAATATATTTTTATATACATGGTATATATAAGAACTGCAAATCTAATTAGATGAAGCAACAAATATATTACATAATTAAGTAACAGTTTGACATAGTTTTAAGTGTATTTTTGAAAAATTACTGTGCTAAATTCCTATTGTCAGCACCTAAACTAATTCTTGAAAAAGATCCAGAAAACAAAGGTCTCAAATTTCTAGATATTTTAGGTGTACATAAAGGTCTCCAAAAGATAACTGATGTGGTAACTTGAGAAATATGGAATAAATATTTGGGCACCCCACAGGGAAGCCACACAAGGATAGTCTGGAACCTCTCAGTTAGTAATAAAGGGGGCCTGGTATCATTCATAGTCCTGTAGGGGAGAGGTAAATAATTTACTAAAATCCATAGACAGAGAAGCTTGTGAGGACAGGGCTGCCTGGCTGGATCTTTGACTTTTGGTTCAAGGAAGTAGTTAGTGCCAGCATTCCTAGAAGCAGGAGGGAGCCAGAAATGTAACTACTTGCCACACCCTTGTCTCTTCCTCCAGTTCTTGCTCTTCTCCCTTCCTCCAGTCACTTGCTCCTGCTTTTTATTGGCTGAACCCCACTGACATCAGGCAGTAAGGGAGCCCTGTAAGTAATACATTGTACATTTCAGCCTCCTGGGTGCACAGAGCAGATTTGAGAAGAATAGAGATTGGATTTGCCAGGGCAAATGAAAGATATCCAGTGCAATAAGAAATCTCCACAGATAACTTCCTCCTTTTACTTTTCTCATGACTGTGTCTAGACAAGGGAATTCATTTTTCCACTAGAAATACTTTATGTATATTCATTTATGATTTTCACTCTAAGAGGTATTCTTTCAGTGAGATCTTGAAAATCCTAAATTACTTTAATTTACATGTAGAACTCAATGTCTATGAAAACAAGTGTAGCATGTATCATATATATGACATATACATAATGTATGTGTATTACACATCTAATACACTATATCTTAGTATTTAATAATCTATGACTGTTCAAACAAATCAACATATAAACTAAAAATATACATGCATTGCTTTTTAAATTTTTTTTTGTTATGTATTATGTGACTGTTTACAATGGAAAAGGACACACAGTTCAGTATGACGGCTGTGTGTCAAATGAAAGCTAAACATCCTACTCCTAGCCAAGTTTTCCTACCTATTCCTCCTTACTCCTCCCCTGATACTCGGACATCTTCAGGTGAAATTTTCACAGGAAAAGAAAGCAAAAGTTTGTCAGATAGGATATTCCTTTAAATCTTGAATTTTATTTTAATTATGTTTAATTATTGACCCGTTGCTTTTCTTTAATGAAAATGTGTATGATGACCACTTGCCTTTCTTTCATACTGAAAAAGTTCTGCCTATCATAACTTTATTTATTTATTTATTTATTTATGAGAGAGAGTCTCACTCTGTTACCCAGGCTGGAGTGCAGTGGCCTGATTTCCACTCACTGAAGCCTCCATCTCCTGGGCTCAATCAAGCCTCCTAACTCAGCCTCCAGAGTAACTTAGACTATTGGTGAACACCATTATGCTTGGCTAATTTTTTTGTAGTTTTGGTAGAGATGGGTGTTGTACAGGCTGTTCTCAAACTCCTGGACTCAGGAGCTGGGATGACAGGTGTGAGCCACCGCAGCAGGACTTCCTATCATAACCTTAAATATTTTATGAAGCAATGTATGTAGACTGCCAAACAAGTAAATTGCTAAAATGAAAACTATCTCCTTTGTTTTTGATGGAACAGTAAATGTTATTATATAGTTACTAGATAAGTTAAGGCAATGGAACCTCTTTGTGAGATTTTGTAACTTTAATCCTTTCTTCCTTTTTTTTTTTTTTTTTTTTTCCTGAGATGGAGTTTCGCTCTTGTTGCCCAGGCTGAAGTGCAATGTTGCGATCTTGGCTCACCACAACCTCCGCCTCCTGGGTTCAAGCGATTCTCCTGCCTCAGCCTCCCGAGTAGCTGGGATTACAGGCATGTGGCACCACGCCGGGCTAATTTTTTATTCTCCATGTTGGTCAGGCTGATCTCAAACTCCCAACCTCAGATGATCCGCCCTGCTCCGCCCCCCAAAGTGCTGGGATTACAGGTGTGCCGTGCCGTGCCCTGCCTAGTCCTTTATTTCTAACAGTTTTTCATAGTGTTGCTAGAGCAAAAATTTGTATTCACCTTTTGACTTCATTTTCTTCAAAATGACCCAGTTTTCTTAGCTTTACATTTTTTTTTTTTTTTTCAGAAATGATGACAGAGCAAAGGTTTGGTAATACTAGAGGTTTTATCCTTTTTCTCTTCTTTGATCTGCCTCAAATATTCTCACATGGCACATGATCATTATGACTCCCATCTTAATAAAATTATAAATTGACATTAAATTGTTATTTTCATACCAGAACTGAGACACACCGTCTCATGGTCTTCTTGCATTTGTGCAGGCTTTCTTTATTTTTGTGGGTTTTTTTTTGTTTCATTTTGTTTTATACAAACCACCATCCATTTTGTATTTTTGCAAGCCATCTATAATACATCTATAATAAGCTTTGAATTAATGTCAGCTTTGAGCAGTAAAAATTTTCAGAAGCAGGCAACTTACAAATCTCGTGAAGAAGTTTGTGGGTTTGGTACCATTCAGATAAGTAAAAGAGTCTTAGCTGCCAGCAACTTCTTTTCTGGAATTTTTTATTGCTGTCTTTGCCATAAATATCTACCAGATAGTCAAAAATGTAGCCCCAGGTTTGCATTTGCTGATAAGATGCCAGAGGCCTATGACAAGTCAAGACAAAATAATATAACACCTCCTACATCAAAGTTTTAAGCAATTTAAAATAGAGGATCCAAGTTGCTTTGTCCATTAGAAAAGGTCAGCCCAGGTTAATCTACCTTCTCACTCGCACACTAGGTTATACCTGGCCATATGCTGTCGATTCAGCACTTGTACAAGTGTCAAAACCAAAGCTGTTCATTTGCTCTGCTTTCTTTCTTTTTTCCTCTTATTCTCTTTTTTTTTTTTTGATATGACTGACATTATTCTGTTTCAATTCAACAGACCTGTACTGAGCACCCACTGTTCAGATAGTCTCTCAGACCCAGGCCTCAGGGAACTGGAAAGCTAACAAATGACCTCTTAACAAGAATTTCTTGAGGAAAACACTTAAAATAGTGTAAAAAATTTCAACTGTCAAGAAAGCATCTTTTCAAAGTAGATGGATCTAAATTATCTTTATATCAAACCACCATTGTAAGATGTATTCTTTAAAGTTATTATATTTGAGAAGTCTCCTTTTTCTTTTAATCTTCACAAATGTTTTTTCTTTTGTTCACTCTAGAAGATTTTGATGTATTACTTTTGAATGACCAGGATTATTTCAGAAGGATTAAACTAATAAAATATTATAGGCAACAAGAGCAGTGAGGTGGTGAGAGGCATGTAAAACTGTGAGCCCATAGCATTTAATAGAAACACTCACAGAAGGGAGCTAAAAATATATATATTTGGTACCAGAGCCTACTTTTCTTACTAATAATACTGAAAACAGCAAATTTGAACCTATTTAAATAATCACAAATCCTTAAATATGAATATTGTCAACATTAATGTTGATTTTAAATAGAATGTAAACATAATTGAGAATAATTTGCTTGACAGTTTATACAACCTGCATCTTTACTATATTGAACATACTTATGTTGAAGTATTGTAATTATAAAAATGTTTATCTTGAATATATAATTTTCTTCTCTTGTATAACATGTATAATGTATATAGTACCATTCATATTAGTGTGTTTCTTCCCTGTTAACAATACAAAAAACGTATGTACATCATGTACATCATTAAGTCTTTTTCTTTGAGAGAACATTCAGAAAGCTTAAAACAAATTTTAAGTGAAACAGTAGCAAAACTTTGACCTTTATTAAAATTGTACCTCTGTTCCCACTTTAACCTGGTTCTGTAGTTTAGATTCTGATTTTATTTGTCAAAAGAGATGCCTATGTACTCAATGCAAGTGACATAACATCCTTCATTCAATAAGAATACAAATGCATGAATAAACACACGTCTATTGAAAATAAAATAAAAATAGAAGCAGAGCAGATAATTATTGAGGTATAATTTTTTTGACCAAAATACATCACTCTCTTGTCATAAGAGCAAAAATATATTTACCAGTATAGCATGTTAATAATGGGTATTTGTAAATGCAGCCAACCGTATTTTTAATCAACTTAAAACATACATTTGGTAGAACTTAAGCTTAGCTGCATAAATGAGAGTAATGAACTTAGTTGCAGACTTTTTGGACACATTTGCCACTATATCTAATTAAAACAAATTAGTAATATTAACATTTAATGCTGCTTTATATTTTCAAAAGGATTAGTTCAGTAATGATTATAAATTTCCCTGGCATCTTTGCAATTATCATCCTCCTCAAATTTATAGATGAGGGAATTTTCAGAAGGAAGTTAAGTACTTGGAATAGATTTTGAATCCAGTGGGTTTCAGTTACAAGACTGGCCTAGGCTAGTGCAAGGAACTGGTAGTTTGCATTTATTCTAGAAAAGAAGGCAAGGCTTTTGGTCTTTAATCAAATTATTTAAAATACAAATTATTTAAAATACAAATTATTTAAAATACAAATAATAATATTATTTGAAATATTATTTGAATTCTGGGGTTTGTAGTAAGTTGGATGAGAGTTCAAAAACCAGCTTTGCCACTCATGAGTCATATAATCTTCAGTGAGCTACTTTGGCGTTCGTTTTTATACCTATTAGGCAAGGAAAATCATAGTACCTATGTCATGAGATTTCTGTTCAGATTTAATGAAATGACTCTTCATGCTCCAGACTTAGAAAGTAGACAGCATTTGTCAAATTTGAGTACTGCTATTTGATGATGATGATGATGATGATGATGATTTCCAGACAGATTAGGCTAAATTCACATACATAAGTGAGAGCTGGATACAGTCTTTTACATTTAGACCAAAAATGTGGAGATTTATCCTATATAGAGACTCCATATTGGTGAAAACAGCGGATTAAGATCAACAATTGCCTGGCGGAACAGTAGTTCTGTGTATAAGTTGACAAGCAAATTATCCTGAGTTGTGATGTTTCCATTATAATTGAATGAACAGGATAGTCTCTCTCTCATATATATATTTGAGATGGAGTTTCACTCTGGTGCCCAGGCTGGAGTGCAGTGGTACCATCTCGGCTCACTGCAACATCCACCTCCTGGGATCAAGCGATTCTCCTACCTCAGCCTCCAAGTAGCTGGGACTACAGGCACCCGCCACCATGCCCAACTGACTTTTTGTGTTTTTAGTAGAGATGGGTTTTCACCATGTTGACCAGGCTAGTCTTGAACTCCTGACCTCAGGTGATGCGCCCTTCTTGGCCTCCCAAAATGCTGGGATTACAGGCATGAGCTACCAGGCCCAGACAGAAAAATTATTTCAAGAGAAGTGAAGTGTTGTAACAGAAGTTTGGCGTCTAATGTAAAAGTGTTTATAGTGCTCTGAATCTTTAAAAGAAGATATAGCTGAGAATTTGATTCCTGAAAGGCCAAGGAAGCACTGATTTTCTTAAAGAACGTTAGTTTATGTTATCCATGTAATTGTTTACCCCCAGGAAGAGTGAACAAAACAATCCCCAGTAATCCCATGAGGCTATAAGCTCATGATTTTTAGGTTATTTGAAAAGAGTTATTCTTATTACATACTGGCTGTTCACAGGAAGGTAGAAAAATGACTACAATAATTCCATATATATAATATGAGAAATTAATTTTATAGATTAATTTATAATTCTCCATTATCTGAATAGAACATGAAAAAAATTACCAAACAAGAACAGTTTACTTAACAAATTAATGATGTCAAAATTTTCCAGGGATAAAACAAAAACTACATATTAATCAAATATTACTTTCAAGTGCCTATGATTTATTCATTTACATATAATATATTTACATATAATTTATGTGCTCATACAATAATTCCTTTTGTATTTATAGCCTAATATTTTACCAAATTTTAAATTGATCCGACTCTGATCTTCAACAAAATCCTAATAATAAATATAAGATATTTATATCTATCTATATGTGTATCTACATACCTGTATCTATTTTAGAGATGAGAAAGCTGAAGCCCTGGGATTTTAATTTTTTTTTTTTTTTTGGTGTGATCTTGGCTCATTGCAACCTCTGCTTCCCGGGGTTTAAGCAATTCTTCTGCCTCAGCCGCCCAAGTAACTGGGACTACAGGCACCCACCACCACACCTGGCTAATTTGTGTATTCTTAGTAGACATGGGGATTCACCATGTTGGCCAGGATGGTCTCAAGCTCTTGACCTCGTGATCTGCCCGGGTCGGCCTCCCAAAGTACTGGAATTACAGGTGTGGGCTGCGCCTGGCCTAATTGATTTTTGTTTGTTTGTTTGTTTTGTTTTCCTTAAGGAAACTTCCAGAATTAAAATTCCAATGCTGAGACTTTTTTACATATACTATTTAAGTTATGTGATTTTTCTCCCACTCATCTGATGAGACTTGACTTTCAAGACATCTAGCAAATGTAAAATCAGGCAAACTTCACCTCTGAAAATAATTTTAAAAGTATTGATTTTAGAAAAAATGATACTAAGATGGGTGTGGTGGAGCCTAGTACTTTGGGAGGCCGAAAGCAGGAGAATTTCTTGAGTGCAAGAGTTATTGGCCAGCCTGGACAATATAGTGAGACCTCGTATCTACAAAAGATTTTTTTAAAAAAATTAGTCAATCATCGTGGCATGACCCTGTAGTCCCAGCTCCTGGAGAGGCTGAGGTGGGAAGATCACTTCAGCCTAGGAGATGGAAACTGCAGTGAGCCAAGATCATGCCACTGCAATCCAGCCTGGGTGACAAAGCAAGACCCTATCTCAAACAAACAAAAAAATTGTATATATATAAAATATTATTTTCAAAATATATTTATTAAAATTTTGGAATCTTTTTATGTTGTATGTTTTATAAAAGTGGTGAAAAGATCGCATTTATGTAACTGATGTTGTTGAATTCTCTGTGTGAATAAGATAGTGTTGGCCGGGCACAGTGGCTCATGCCTATAATCCCACACTTTGGGAGGCCGAGGTGGGTGGATCACCTGAAGTCGGGAGTTTGAGACCTGCCTGGCCAACATGGCATGGCGAAACCCCATCTCTACTAAAAATACAAAAATTAGCTGGGCATGGTGGTGCATGCCTGTAATCCCAGCTACTGGGGGGCTGAGGCAGGAGGTTCGCTTGAACCTGGGAGGCGGAAGTTGCGGTGAGCTGCGATCGTGCCACTGCACTGCAGCCTGGGCAACAGAGTGACACCCCGTCTTAAAAATGAATGAATAAATAAATAAGATAGTGTTAAGACCAAACAGAGCATAGACTTACACAAAACAAGAAACATTGTGGGTCAAGTTATATTCTATTGGTGCTATATAAATTAATGGAATGTGTTAAAGATACAAATGGTTTACAATTGCATAATTCTTCCTGTGAAAACTTTAATCTTTGGCCTCAATATTTTTATTTTACTATAAACGTGATTAGTTTTAATGCCCATTATACTCATTATGTTTGTACCATGATTAATGTGGCGAATGTTAAATTTTATAATTCCATTTTAATCAGTCATGGAGATTCATGTTTTAATTAGAAGAGCACCCCATTTTATAATACATTAAAGAATGATTGTAGGAACAATGTAAATAAATCTTGATATTATGAAAGTGATGGTCAAAAATTTATGGAGCAAGAATTTGATATCTATAGCTTAATTTATGACAATTTCATCATGATAACTCAATAAAAAGGGTTTTACATTCCTAATAATGTTTTGTGAATATATTAATGGCAATTATGTATTTATACTATCAAAATCTAACATTTGCATTTAATTTTCAATATTATTTTAGATCATTAGTGAAATATTCATCAATAACTCTTTCTGTTCATATCACATTAATAAAGTGACCATTTTGGTATAACTGCTGCCTATGGATTTAAATAATTTATTAATTCTTCTAAGCCTCATTTTCAAATGATTACAGATTTAAGAAGGAATTTTGTGGTTGGCTGACCTGTGGTTCCATTTCTTATTAAGGCTAGGTTCATCAAATATAGCAAAAAAATACACACACACACACACACACACACACACACACACGCACTCACACAGAATAACCAGTTTGAATTTCAGATCAACCGCTATTTTTTTAGGGACATATAAATATGTCCCTATATTTTATCTGCCAACATAGATATATACAAGGTAAGGCACATAATAATCCCAATTCCTCTTTTCTAGTCTAAAAACTGTATCTGGTTACATTAAGAAATGTACATGTAGACATTTCTTTTATAAGTCAAGAAGAAAGGAGCAGTTTCTGTTGAGGAAGGCGATCCTAGGAATGCTCAGGAGTGTAAATTGCATGGTAGGTTGTTTACTCAGCACTTTTAGGATTAAAGACAGAGAAACAAAGGCCACTATTCAGAAACTGTTGCTCATGGATGACTGGATGAGCTTCTTGGCAGGGATGAGACTTTATGAGATTCTAGATTGGTTGCACAGTACAACACGGCTTTGAGGAGGAAGCCATTCTTGCACCCTGTGCATGGAACCAGGAAACTTTCTCAGGCACCACTGGGATGAGAAGTGGTGGAGGCCCCCCTGTCCACACCATTAGCATAGGCACAGGACAGACAATGCTTTTTAAAGGCAGTGATCGGGGTTCCCCAATTAAGTTCCACCATTACATGGTGGCATGTAATCCCAGCTCCTCGGTAGGCTGAGGCAGAATTGTTTGAACCCAGGAAGTGGAGGTTGCAGTGAGCCGAGATTGCGCCACTGCACTCCAGCTTGGGTGACAGAGCAAGAATCTTTCCCCATGTCCCCACACCAAAAAAAAAAAAAAAAAAAAAAAAAAAAAAAAAAAGCCCACATGTATAACAGTGTGAACAGTGTGTGTGTGCACTTGTGTGTGTGTGGTAGACTTTAGTGGATTTCTTATTTAATTACTGGGGCTTCAGTCTTTTTATGCAGAAGCCCATATACCAGGTCCTTCGGACAGTTGTCTAATAAATGTCTTCTACTTTTATCTTTTATTAATATATCTTAATACATCAAGGAACTAAAATTAAGTTTTAATTTGCAGATAGTTTAAATTGACCCATAATCATTTCACATATTTTTGTGATATATGTGACGCAGTTCACTATTGAACATATTTGCACTTATATGCAGAAAAAAACAACAACAACATGCTAAGATAGAAGCGAAATTTAAATTAAAAAAACGAGTAAATAGCCCTCCTTCATACTTAGGTAGTCAGCAATTGAAAGGCATTTATAACTGGATATCTATTTAGATTGAAAATTAAATATTTTTAATTTTTTATTTGTTTAATTTTCAATCTAAATGTTTAATTTTCAATCTAAATAGATATCCAGTTATAAATGCATATTTTTCTGAAAATTAGCATTTTCTATAGTAGATTTTATTTGTTTTCTATTTTGCTATTACTTAGTTCAAAATTAGTTTAGTTTTGGAAATATTTTGTCCTTGATTATTTCACACAGTACCAAGTCATAAACTAAACATTTAAAAAGTCTCCTGTATGTTTACTTTCCTAAAAGCACTGCTGACTGTATGTATGGCCATAGGGTAAAGATTCAATGAAAATTAGGCAAAAATGTGTATTATGTACATTCAAAATATTGTATAAAATTTTGGTACATTTTTTGATTCCAAAGGAATCACTGACTCCCGATTAAGTTGCATCTTCAGAGAACTGGATAAGCAATGTATCTCACTGTGGTTTTCACATAGAGGAAAAGAGAAAAGTGAGGAGAAATATTTCCTCTGTCTCGATGGAAACTGAGTTTTCCATCTATGATGATTCATGAACTTCAACAATGTATGGCCTATACTAAATCAGCCACCAGATTCCAGTGTAACATTCCTCAGGACAATAGTCTGTGAAGATGCAGTCTGATGCCGAATAGAAGAACATTGACTAGAGGCAATGGAAGGTGGTTAAAAATTAGCCATTTTTCCTATTAGATTGGAAATAGATTTTGATTCCTAGATATGTATGAACACTTGAGGATTTTTCAGGTAAAAGGCATAGTAATGGCCAGGTGCTGTGGCTCACGCCTGAATCCCAGCACTTTGGGAGGCCGAGGCGGGCAGATCATCTGAGGTCAGGAGTTTGAGACCAGACATTATGGCAAACCCCCGTCTCTACTAAAAATACAAAAATTAGCTGTGCGTGGTGGTAGGCACCTGTAATCCCAGCTACTTGGGAGACTGAGGCAGGAGAATTACTTGAACCCAGGGGGCAGATGTTGCAGTGAGCCGAGATCCTGTCACTGCACTCTAGCCTGGGTGACAGAATGAGATTTCCTCTCCAAAAAAAAAAAAAGCCATATTTTAAGAAGCCATTGGGTATTGGTGAGTTATATGAATAATGAATACACAGAAAAATATATGGGTCTTAAAAGCATAGTGTATAGTGAAAATAGTTAAGAAAATTAAGTATATAACAAAATGTTATTTATATAAATTCACATGTGTGCATATAAAACAACAATATGTGGCCGGGCACAGTGGCTCACGCCTGCAATCCCAGCACTTCGGGAGGCCAAGGTGGGTGGATCACCTAAGGTCAGGTGTTGGAGACCAGCTTGGCCAACATGCTGAAATCTCGTCTCTACTAAAAATACAAAAGTTATCCAGGCGTGGTGGCGGGTGCCTGTAATACCAGCTACTCGGGAGGCTTAGACATGAGAATTGCTTGAACCCAGGAGGCGGAGGTTGCAGTGAGCTGAGATCACTCCATTGCACTCCAGCCTGGGCAACAAGAGCGAAACTCTTTCTCCAAACAAACAAACAAACAAACAAAAATAAAAAATAAAAAACATAACAAACAAAGGCAACCAAAAAACCCAATATGCATTGCTCAAGTAATCTATGAGTGAATGGATGAGTAAGAGTGGAGGGTGAGGGCAAAGGGACATTGGTTAATATTGATTACAATTCCTATCATAATGTTTGCTGCCCTGATCATAAATATTTTTGACATCTTTTTTTTTTTCTGAGATCTTAGTCATCCACTAATATTAGCTACATATATTTTTGCTTCCTTCCATAATAACTAATTTTGCCAGGTCATACAACAAAGTTGCTTAGGAGAAACATAGAACAGTGTCTAGTTAGAATCTTGAGGAACAGAAAGTCACTTAAAGAAATCATATAAAAATTTTAGTTCAGGACAGTTACAGAGATGAGTTGAACAAGTGGGTGACCCAAGGGAGAGTATGGAACTAATCAGGAATTACTTCCTGAAGGAGCTGATGTTTGCAGTGTTACAGTAACAATGCTTTTGAAATCATTTTAAAACCCTCACTTCTATGATAATTGTGTCATCTAGCTACTGAAACATCTAAAGTACATTTATAGTACTTTTATATTATTGTTAGTCATCTAAAAGTATTTCAAATTGGAGATCTGTGATACTAATACAATCAGATATTTCTGTGTAACATATTGTTTCTATCAAAATTCTAAATTCAGTAACTAGATATAAAATAATAAACAAATCTCATAGGTCACATATGCTACTAAGAAAATTCTGTTGTTAAATTAAAAAGTATTAATGATTCTCTTTTGTTCCAAAACCATGAAAGTTTGAAAACATAAACATGTTTTAAAATTGAGAAGTAACATCAAGAGCTTGTGCATATTCTTCTATTTTCACATTGAAAATAGTGAGGTTTGGCTGTGTCTCCACCCAAATCTCATCTTGAATTGTATTTCCCAGAAATCCCACATGCTATGGGAGGGAACCCGTGGGAGGTAATTGAATCATGGGGGGGGGTGGTCTTCCCCATGCTGTTCTCATGATGGTGAATAAGTCTCACTAGATCTGATGGTGTTATAAAGAAGAATTCCCCCACACACTATCTTTTGTGCCTGCCACCATGTAAGATGTGGCTTTGCTCCCCCTTCTCCTTCCAACATGATTGTGAGGACTCCCCAGCCATGTGTAACTGTGAGTCTATTAGACCTCTTTCCTTCGTAAATTACCCAGTCTCGAGTATGTCTTTATTAGCAGTGTGGGAACGAACTAATACGTACATTGAATTAAAACTAAAATCAACAGCAATGAAAGTGCAATTGGTATAATTCAACCAAATATAATGAATGACACATTAGGAGTTATCACTTTAAAATATGGTGTTTCAGGCAGGGCGCAGTGGCTTACGCCTGTAATCCCAGCGCTTTGGAAGGCCGAGGCGGACACATCATGAGGTCAGGAGATCGAGACCATCCTGGCTAACATGGTGAAACCCCATCTCTACTAAAAATACAAAAAAAAAATTAGTCAGGCGTGGTGGCAGGTGCCTGTAATCCCAGCTACTTAGGAGGCTTTGGCAGGAGAATCAGTTGAACCCGGGAGGTGGAGATTGCAGTGAGCCGAGATCACGCCACTGCACTCCAGCCTGGGTGACAGAGCGAGACTCTGTCTCTAAATAAATAAATAAAAACAAAATCTTGTGTTTCAGTTAATTTGAACTTTCAACCTGGCTTAATTAGACAAAGAACAACTTAAAACATTTAGTAGTATTTGAAAGTTTTAAAAACCATGGGTATATTAACCTTATCTGTTTTGATTCTTAAGGTTAAACAAATTTTAGAAACTTTTAGCAATTTTTCACTTTCAATTGTTATGGTTAAATCCAGGGACTGGAAAAGTAATACTTGCTCTCTCTCTCTCCTAACTTTAACCTTTCTTTAAAAGATGGATGGACTTTTTAAAAAAGCTTATTTTCTCTTTTCTGAAGGGGTTTGGAAATTCAAACCATTGAATTTTACCACCTGTGGAAAAGATTCTTTCATTATGTTCTTAATTTTTTTATATAAAAGCATGGTCAGGCAAGATAACAACTGAATTCACATTTAAGAACGGCTGCCCTACCCATAGGCCTGTGTTGATTTAATCACCAACGGTGCAATTTACATTAGGCTTTTACTCTCCAAACTTAATTTCTATTGGAAACCAGTGTTAACTGACTCTTTTTCAATTTCAATGTTATTTTATTTTTTGTCTTTTTACTGTGAATATGTGGTGTTACCCATAAGCAACAGTGTATTTCCTTTTTATATAAAACTAAATGCTTAAAAAGTCTTCAAATAGTTACTGGATAATAATTTTACATGATTTTAAGCCTAAACTAATAAGCTTCTTGAGGCGTTAGAGGCTGGCAATAAATAGTTGTTAGAATAAATACATAGTTAGAATAATTATTCTTTCTTTTCTATCTCCACAGAATTTAGTATAATATTAAAATTGATATTAGTTATATAACAACTGCATAAATGTAAAGATCTAAAAATTTTTCTAAACCTTTATGTGTTTGTGTATGTACAAATAAAATCTGAAAATAAATTTTGGCCAAGTATTAAAATGAAATCAAAATCCTTTTTTTTTTTTTTTTTTGAAATGGAGTCTCACTCTGTCGCCCAGGCTGGAGTGCATGGCGCAATCTTGGCTCACTGCAACCTCCGCCCCCTGGGTTCAAGTGATTCTTCTGCCTCAGCCTCCCGAGTAGCTGGGACTGCAGGCATGCACCACCACACTCAGCTAATTTTTGTATTTTTAGTAGAGACAGGATTTCACCATATTGGCCCGGCTGGTCTCGAACTCTTGACCTCGTGATCCACCTGCCTTGACCTCCCAAAGTGCTGGGATTACAGGCATGAGTCACCACACCTGGTCTCAAAACACTTCTTAAACAATTTTGAAGTTTCATAGTGAAATATATTATACTTCAAAGCATGTACCCACATATATAGTTTTACATTTTACATTACAATGAATTTGAGAAATTATTTTTGTTTTGGAGATGAAATGCAAATAAGTTATGTTTTAATAGAATTTTAGTTAGACAGGTAACATATATTCTTGCTTTCATTATTTTGTCCAACTCTGTGTTTTCATTTTAGGCATTAATTTTTTAGATATCTGTTGTTTTGTTTTGGCATATAAATGAAAGTTTATTACAAAATTCATATTATCATCAAGCACGTCTGCTTTTTTTTCTAATGGTTTATATTGACTTGAAACTAAAAACATTTCATGGATGAATGAAGTTTATTAATCTTATTACAAATCCTTTAGAAAATTTGACCATTACTCCATCTGGGAGTATTCATTTCCATGTAGCATTATATCAAACATGCAACACACATTATCCTTCTCCCAAAGTGTAATATAGTTGACCCTTAAACAATACCAGTTCAAACTGAATGAGTCTACTTATGTGTGGATTTTCTTTCACCTCTGCCACCCATGAAACAGAAAGACCAGCCCTTCCTCTTTCTCCTTAGCCTGCTCAGTGTGAAGATGACCAGGGTGAAGATCCTTATGCTGAGCCACTTACACTTAATTGTTAGTACATACATTATTCTCTTCCTTATGATTTCCTTAGTAATATTTTCTAACCTTTTTTTGTAATAATATAGTATGTATTAATAATACATAAGACATGAAAATGTTTATTAATTCACTATGTTATCACCGACTTCCAGTCAACTATTAACTATTATCTGTTAACTGCTAGTAACAGTTAAATTTCGGGTGAGTCAAAAGTTATATGCAGGCCGGGCGCGGTGGCTCAAGCCTGTAATCCCAGCACATTGGGAGGCCGAGACGGGCGGATCACGAGGTCAGGAGATCGAGACCATCCTGGCGAACACGGTGAAACCCCGTCTCTACTAAAAAAATAGAAAACTAGCTGGGCGAGGTGGCGGGCGCCTGTAGTCCCAGCTACTCGGGAGGCTGAGGCGGGAGAATGGCGTGAACCCGGGAGGCGGAGCTTGCAGTGAGCTGAGATCTGGCCACTGCACTCCAGTCCGGCGACAGAGCGAGACTCCGCCTCAAAAAAAAAAAAAAAAAAAAGTTATATGCAAATTTTGGACTGCACTATAGGTGGCAACCCCCATGTTGTTCAGGTGTCAACTGAATATTCAATTCAAATAAACTAAGAGTATTCAGTGAGATGGTGAATGGAGTGAAAGTGAACGGTTCGTCGTGAAGCATACCACACATGGATGCCACATTCTAGAGCATGTTAATTGATAAAGATTAACTGTCAAAGCAAGCCTCCTCTCAGAGAGTATCTAATTTTATTTGGTTTTGTTCTTTCTGAATGGATGACCTTTTCTAAGTACCTTGAAGAAGTAAGGATGATATTCAAGTGTGGTATTTCATTGGTAGTCCAAAGGGAATTGTTCGTGAATTTCCTCCAAGTGTCTAACAGTATTAAAGAGCAATGTGTTTTTGGTACTTTCAGAAAATGACAATAGCATCTTGGAGAGAAATGCAGTATGGACATGCACACTTGACAACTAAATAGAAAGTGGCAATTACAACTTGTAAAATGTTAACATTTGTTGATAATTTAGCTTTTCAATTAGGAATACACCTACTCTGAAAGACTAGTCTTTTATAGGCACTTCATTACAAGCTATGGACATACATTTTCTCTAAAAATTAATTAATTATTTTATGTTGTTTTCCAGTATGGGGTTGAATTAATGGTATCATTTGGCTACCAAGTCTATTGTACCCAACTTAAACATTGGAAAATAGACTTTTGAAAAAAATACACTTTTATTTGGCAAAATTTTATGTATTGGGTATTTTCTGACAATAACTAAATCTGCATGGTTTTCTATGAAAACATTATTTGTCCTTTTTTACCTCTGATTATAAGGATGGGTCTTAAGTCCTTATAAGATTACAAATCCAACATATTAACAAAAAGCTGTTTGGAAGTATTTGTTTTGGAAATGTCAAATTTGTACCAATGTGACTATAACACTTTTATATATTAATGAGTGGGCAGTTACAGAAATCAATATTACTAGACTGATTCAGATCATGTGTTACAAATGGAGGTTAACTGCTTCCACTGCAGTCCTTACAACCAGAGGTCAAATAAGAGAGCCAAGGAAGAGCTCTGATTTTTGTGAGTAAAAGCTCTGAGTTGAGATCATTTGAAGGAATCATACACTTTATTACTACTTGTTTCCTATTTGGAAGTGTATATAGAGATCATTATGTTGAAAATAATAATACATTTTCTAGGTTCAACCATCAAGAGATGTTACTAAAAGTCTATTATTAGTGAGGTCCTATAAAGGAAGCCAGAAATATAACAATAAGAAGACAGATAAGCTATTATCCTCCCCAACCTTCCTTAGTATAATATCCATCCTCATAGAGTTTTTCAGGTTCTTGCAGCAGCTGCATTTGATCCAGGGACATAAAATCTTCATATCTATTATATTGTTGGTGCTGTCAAAAGTACTATTACCAGATTTTTCTTTCTTTTCTCATTAAAAGTATAGAGTTTTACAGTTTGCGATAATTAGCACCCTGAAACTAAGGTGTGACTTGATTCCAAGTTTAAACAGTTTATACATTTGCTGTCCAGTAGTAGATTTCATATTATAAAAGGGAAAATAGAATATTCCCCACTGCCTACCTAGATTTTCCTTCATGTTGCCAATAGCAGGAGGCTTGGAAAGCAATACTCTGACATTGTTTTGTGATATTCATTGATTGTTCCAAAGTTGATTGCCTACTCTGTGAAAGGAAGGCTCTAAGAGGGAGGAGGTATGTCCTGGTCTCTAGAAATTTGTGGTACAGAAACATCTTTTCCCACGTTCTACTCCATGGAATAATGTTTCAAGGACATATAAATATGTTCATTCAGAGAAACCCACAAATTACCACTATTTCATTGTCCTATTGTACATATGGTATGTCAGACTCAAAAAAGTTCTGTAATAGAGAAAACTATCCAATTATAACTTGCTAAAACTCATGACTAAGGAATCATTTGGCAGTGCATATTAACATTGAAGGACCAAAGAGTGTTGATTGGGTCTTAGAGTGAAAATGTTGGATGAATATATTAGCTCTGAAAGCAGCTGTTTCATTCTTCATTGTGGTTTCTTTGTAAGTGACAATAAAACTAAGAATAAAGAATAAAGTTCAAATTTTACAGAAATATTATGATATATTAATAAGGATACCACACTATGACCTAACAAGTTTTTCATTTAATGATGGTAATATGAATATTAGCTTATATATTAATATATTTAAAAGAAACTTGTTATAATTATATATGATAATTAAAGCAATGTTACAAATCATTGATTTCAGATAGGAAATGGAAACATCATAGATCATACATTGTTTTACACAGAAAATAGGTCAGACTTTGATACTAGCAGGATATGCCATCAAATAAAAACACATCAAAACGGTAAGCTTACCTTATTGGCTTAGTGTGAAATATATGCTGAGTTGTCACATAATTTGATACTGAATCTGAAAATTATTGCTAATTTGAATTTTCTTTCGTATAAACAGTTAAAATGTCAAAAGCTTTGAAATAGACTTTTACATGTGATTATTTTAAAATATCACAGGTTTTCAATGAGATCATAAAATTTGATGGAATCTCTATTGTTGCAAATGACACAATTCGCTAATATACAATAAAGAAATGTAGTAGAATTATTGAAAATTTATAATTATTTCAAACTTCTGTTTAAACTACAATGTTGAGAGAAGAAGTTTCAAGAAACTTCATCCTGAAAGCCAGATCCTGACACCTATCTTTCTTCCCAACTGAACACTTCATCAGGAAGCGGCTGCTGGAATATAAGGGACTAGAATTGTTAGATGATCCATCAATTTCTTTCAAGTACAGCTATACTGACAGTTGGCAGTTGAACATTCCTCACATCTAATTGCGTTTACCTTTGTTGCTTTAAAATTTTTAGAATTTTTGTCATCTAATTTTCTCAGCTCCTTTTCACTTACAAAGAAGCAATATTAGAGAAACTCATTACTTCTGCAGCTGCAAACTAATGCTTTCAAATGTATTCCCTTGGTGTTATCATAGCACTACATATCTTGAAACAGGTGTTTTCCACTTATGCCTCTTTAATGATCCATTCTTCTTGTCATGTTGTCTAATAGAGTAAATATAACATCATAATTACTAAAATTTTAAGAATCAATTCACTGCAAACAGATCAATGTATTTGTTCTAGTGACCTCTCTGAGATAATTTTCTACCATGCACTGCTTCTTTGCTTCAGCCATACTAGTCATCTTGTTGCTCTTCACGTACTCCAAGCCACACCAAGTTAGACCTTTTCAATTTCATTATTGCACTTTACATGAACACTCTGTTCCCTAATATCAGCATGCCTTTTACACTGATTTCATTCGGCTCTCTGCTGAAATGAAACCTTCACAGACAGACCTGTTTTCTCATAGTATCGGAAATATTGCCCTCAACACCTGCACCACCATTTCTTTCCTTACATGATTTATATTTCATCACAACCAAAATCCCTGCATGACATATTCTGTATTTGCTTGTTTCCTTGTTTGTTGTTTATCTCTCTTCATTTACTCCTCATGGACTGTAAATTCCAAGATAGCATAATTGTATGTGTTTTGGTCATTGCATTTCTTTAGTGCTTAGAAGAGTGCCTGGCATAATGAAGGCACTAAATAATTTTTTAATAATTAATATTAAAAAATTGTAATATATTAATATACTAGCTAGGTGGTTTATATTGCATAAAGTCCTATTTTCTAAATCCTTGTATTAGTTTCAGAACTAAAAATAAGTGTGAAGGAGACAGAATGTACTGGAGCTTTTTGAATATTCACTATGCTTAATACACTCTAATATAAATTACTTTCATTTTATATTAAATATTATAAGGCAGTCATTTTATGAATATTACTTTAAATAATTTTGGGGTACCTGTATCCAAAAAGAAACCAGAAAATTTCTCTAAACATTACTGTATGGCTCTAAAAATATCAGCAGTTTTATTTTGCTGATTTCAAAAGCAGTTTCCTGAGGTGGAAAACTGCTCTAAAGAGAGCACAGAGCCAAGTATTTGTCTGATAATCGTTCCTTGGGAATATTTTACAACTCCCTAAATTTATATTTCAGATTATGCAGTTGTCTCATATGTGTGATAATTTTAATCTAAAGCAAAGGCAATGTAATACTTGAAATACAATTCTTATATTTTTACCTAATAACAGATTTTGAAAGATCAGTAACTAATTTGAAGAGATTTGTTCTAGTTACTGATTTGTTTTATGCGACCACCAGAGCCGGCGCCAGAGAAAAAGGCAAGTAAGCAAGATAAAAGGAAACTTTATTAGCTAGCCAATGTAAAGAAGGGGCAAAGTTCACCGGTCTCCCGCGGCGGAGGCCGAGGAAGTCGCTCCGGCATTCCCGCTCGCAGTTCCTGGGTCCCGCGTATGAGGAGAAGCCGAGGAAGTTCGTGCCGCGCGCCTGCCGAGAGCTCTTTAAAAACCAACTCTCACATGAACTCATTACTGCAGGGAAGGCACAAAGGTATTCATTAGGGAGCCACTCACCATGATCCAAACACCTCCCACCAGGACTCACAGTTCAACATGAGATTTGGAGGGGAGAAAACATCCAAACTATATCCTATATTTAGGGAATTTTGCTTTTGATATGGCTTTTATAATAGTGACCTTAAAAAACAAAGTTTTAACATGGCGAACAACTAAAAGTAATGATTATTGCCTTTGCTAATGCCAAGTTAAACAGACGACAACATTTGTAAGAAGAAATAGTGTATAACAGATAATAAGGAAGTTGTGATAATAAGTCTGTTTTCAGAAAGTCAAGCTTTTCATTAAGTCTGGATGGAAATCAATAGCATTTGAGAACATTTTCAACTTTGCCTTTGTGTATATAGGTGAAGATATGATAGATATCTCATAGTAAATCCTGCATTTAGTGTAAATCACTGCATTCCTAGAATAAGTAAATATATATTACTTTATACAAAAAGGCATTCTTAAAAGTCATATATAAATCAGATTTTATGCTCTTTGAATATCAAGCCATATTTCTCATTGACTGACACTGTAATTTCAGAGATGTGTTCTCAAAAGAAAATAATTGGTTCCTGAGCCTCAAAATTTCATATCAGAAAGCAGCAAACGTCTTTCTAACTTAAATTTTAAATAAAAGAATATTTTATATAAATATTTCTATTAATACTTAAGTGGAAAACTTGCTTAGAATCATCAGTATTGTGTTAGACACCTATGAAGACTAACTCTAAAATGTGAAGAAAAAGCAGCGTTGTCTTTTATAAAATATTTTTCTTTTGTAAAAATTGTCTAAGAACTCTTAAATGTGTTTATCTTTCTACTTCTTGGTGGCTGTGATTTGGTTCACCTGCCAGTCTCTTTCTCAAACATGGTTATTACAGATGATAAAGCTGTCAAAAAATGTAGCATCAAATTCCAGTATTTTTAAGAAACAAGAGAAGTTATTTATAAATGTAATATTGGTGTAAACAATTCAACTAACTGTAAGAATTTAAGATGAAAGCTCTTCTGACTGTCCCATGTTTGAGGGAAAAAAAGCTCTATTTTGCCCCAATTTAAGACACAAATATGCCTTTTGGATTTGTCTTTGTTTTTGTATTATGTAGGGAAAAATAGCACTATTATGATAAAATGGCAGTGTTAAATGTAGTTTTTTTTCTAAATTATTATTATTATATTCTCTCTGCCTCAGGAGACCAATATTTAGTTTAAAATAAATATACTGGCATTAGGGTGATGATGTATAGACATAGACAGAAATAGAACTATGTTCACGTGATTACTCTGAATGATTTTACATTAAATATCATACTTTTTATTGCAGTATTTTACTGAGCTTTATGTTTTCTTATTTCTGAAAATAGCTTATTTGGATAAAACTAAGACCACTTTCAGTAATGTAGAAGGACTCACATTTCCTTAGAAACACAGTAAAATATTCTGAAGATATTCTCATCATGATATTTCACTTGAAATTGTTATTTCTGTTATTTTTTTGAGAAAATTCTTTGAGAAATCAAGGATGAGTTCTCTGAGTATTTGATACAATTTGGAAATTTCTGTTTGTTTTGATTGTTTTTAAAATTTATTTTTTTGAGTAATTAACCTTTCCACACCTGATTAAATGAACATTTTTTGACCATTGTTATCCTAGAAGTGGACAGAGTATGGATGAGCATAACACTAAACATAGGTAACTTATAACAGATGTTTATATATGACCTGGAAAGCTAAAGGTTTATCTTGCTGCATTTCTATCTGCAGTAAAAGGTCTATCACATCTTGTTTGATACTTTTGAAAGCACTGAAGCATCTTATTGCATAGGTAATTTTACTATCTTCATGGTCCATAAACCATATACATCTTTTAAATGAATATTTATAGTAGTCATTCTTAAAGGTGTATCTTATAGATCCAGGTCATTAGTAGCTTAGGAGGGACCAAGTTAAACATATTACATGGGAGTACGGTAGATGTGGTGATGTGTAACTAGGAGAATTGTGGACAAAGTGATTTGTCGCCTTATTGCCTCTTCAAAGGAGGACGTGTTGTCCCAGCATTGAGTGCTTTCTGCAAACATTCTTTCTCTCTCAGCAACACCACTCTCTCCACCATTCCCTCTCTCAGAGATTTCAACTAGCATCAGACAGCTGCCTTCTCAAAGTTACCCCTCCCAGGATCCTGCATGCAGTGACAGATGCAGCGAGGGCATGGCTTTGAGACCTGGCTATCTTTGCTCAGTGATGAATAATGTGAGATTTTTTTTTTTAATCTCCAGAGCATCCCTAGTGATCAAGGCCCTGTGGAGATGACTCAAAAAATTACATTTTCTCTTCCAACTTCTAAGCGTGGAATCCTTGAATGACAATAGCGTTAGTAACTGGCATTAAACTAACTATATTTCATTAGATACTTGACATCCTCTTTTGGATGTCCTGATAACATGTCCAATTAGCTCGTTCAAAACCAAACTCATAATTCTGTTCTTTTAAACCAGGGTTTTGTTTGGTTTGGTTTGTATGTATTTATTTTTATTTGTTTATATTCTCCAATTTTGTCTTTTGGTACAAATACACATAATGTAATTATCGCTAATTACATTTATATTATTGTTCAGTCATCATTATTGTCCATCCCCAGAACTCTTTACAATCTTTAAAACTGAAAAATTTTCCCTCCCTTAGCCGCTGGCAACCGTTATTTCACTGTCTGTTCTGAGGATTTTGACTACACTGAGTACCTCATGTAAGTAGAATAATAGAGTATTTGCCTTTCTGTGACTGGCTTATTTTACTTGATATAACAACCTCAAGGTTCACACATGTTGTAGCATATATTAGAATTTCCTCCCTTCTTAAGGTTGAATAATATTTTATTGCATACAAAAACCACATTTTGCTTATCCATTCTACTGTTGATAGACTCTTGAGTTGCTTCTAAATTTTAGCTATTATTAGTAATGCTGTTAACAACATGGGTATAAAAATACATATTTAAGAAACTATTGGGTACATACCTAGAAATGGAATTGCAGAATCATATGGTAATTTCACGTTGAATTTTCGAGGATTCACCATACTATTTTTCACAACAGTTTCACATTTTATATTTATTCCCACTAACAGTGCACAAGGGTTTTATGTTCTTTACATTCTTGCCAAATCATTATTTTCTGATTTATTTTGATAAACACCATCCTAAATGGGTATGAGCTGGTATCTCATTGTAGTTTTTTTTTTTAATATCTGATGGGTAATGTGCTGATGTCGTAACAAGGTTCGAGGGTGGCACATCTTGCACCTGCATGTGAACACCCAGTCATCACGCTTATGAACTACAAAATAATCTCATTGTAGTTTTTATTTGCATATTCCTAATGATTAGTGATGTTGAGCATGTCTTCAAGTGTTTATTTGCCATTTGTATATCTTCTTTGGATAAATGTCTATTCAAGTGTTTTGACTATTTTTGAATCAGGTTGCTTGTTTTTTGTTATTGAGCTTTAGGAGTCCTCTGTATATTCTGAATATTAATCCCTTACTAGATATACGTTCTGCAAATATTTTCTTCCATTGGGTAAATTGCCTTTTACTCTAGTGATAATTTTCTTTTGAGGCATGCATTTTTACTTCTCTTTTTTTTTTTTTTTTTTTACTTTTATTAAGCTCGTTTTCCTCTTTTTAATGTTGTGTGAACATCAGGTATCTAATAATTGCCAAATCTGCAGTATTAAAACTTATCTTTCTTGTAAGAGTTTATAGTTTTAGGTCTTCCATTTAGGTCATGGATCCATTTTGACTAAAGTTTTGTATATGGTGTTAATAATCCAACTTTATTATTTTGCATATGGATAGCTCATTTTCCCTGCAACATTTATTGAAAATACTGCCTTTTCCCCATTGAATACTCTTGACACCATAATTTAAAATCATTTGACCATATATGTGAGACTTTACTTCTAGGCAACCTTTCCTATTACACCGGTCCATATGTCTGTCTTCATGCCAGTACCACAATGTTTTGATTACTGTAGCTTTATAGTAAGTTTGGAAATCAGGATTCTGAGTGTTCTAGCTTATTCTTTTCCAGGATCAATTTAGCTATTTGGAGTCCTTTGAGATTCCATATGAATTTCAGGATGAGTTTTTATGTATTTCTGCTTTAAGACATCATTGGGATTTTGATAAGGATTGCATTTTCTATAGATTTGCTCTGAATCTGTGGTGTTGACATTGTAACAATGTTAAGTCTTCCAATCATGAATATGCCATGCCTTTTCATTCATTTTTATATTCTTTAATTTCTTTTGGAATGTTTTGTAGCTTTTATAGGACAGATCATTTATTTTCTTGGTTAAATAAAAAGTAGTTTATCGTTATGATGCTATTGTAAATTAAATTATTATTATTTTTTTTTTACATCATTTTATTTTTTATTATTATTTTTTTTTATTATACTTTAAGTTCTAGGGTACATGTGCATAACGTGCAGGTTTGTTACATATGTATACTTATGCCACGTTGGTGTGCTGCACCCATCAACTCGTCAGCACCCATCAATTC
>NW_016807365.1:1181677-1201304 GCF_001698545.2 Rhinopithecus bieti
TGGTGTATAAGAATGCTTGTGATTTTTGCACATTAATTTTGTATCCTTAAATTATTTTATTAATTTTGTTTTTGGATTATTCTTTGTTATTGTATAGATATGTACTTGATTTTATGTGGTGACCCAATTTATTGGTTCTGCCATTTTTAGTGGAATCTTTATCATTTTCTGTAAATAAGATTAATATTATCTGTAAACAAAGATAATTTGACTTCTTCCTTTCCAATTTTGTGCCTTTTATTTTTCTTTTCCTTACATATTTTTTTCTGGCCAGATCTTTTGTACTATATTGAATAGTAGTAAGCTCAGATATCCTTGCCTTATTGCTTATCATAGAGGGAAAACTCTTAAGTTTTTCACGATTGTCTATGATGTTTTATATGGGACTTTTACATATGAAATTTTATTAGGTTAAGGTGGTTTCCTTATATTTCTACTTTGTTGAGTGTTTTTTTTTTTTTAATCATGAAAGGGTGTAAAATTTTGCCAAATGCTATTTATGCAGCAATTGAGATAACCATGTGATTCTTACCCTTCATTGTTAATACGGTAGATTACATTTGACAATATTTGTATGTTGAAATATCTTTGATTTCCATTAGTATTAATAAATCTCTTTTGCTCATGGCCTATAGTCATTTTAATTTGCTGCTTATTAACTTGTTTTGCTAGTAATTTTTTGAGAATTTTTGCATCAGTGTTTACAAAGGATATGTCTATGGTATTAGGGTAATGCTGTCTTATAGAATGAGTTTTGGAAATGTTCCCTTATGACAACATTTTTGGAAAAGTTTGAAAAAGATCGATGTTAGCTCTTTAAAGTTTTATGGAATTCACTGGTGATGCCATCAGGTCCAGGGCTTTTGATGTCGGGAGATATTTTATTACTGATTCAATCTCTTACTAGTTATCAGTCTGTTTACATTTTTATTTTATCATTATTTAGTCTTGATAAGTTTTGTATCTCTAGGAATTTTTCCATTTCATATGTTATCAGATTTCTAAGCACACAGTTTTAATAGTACTCTCTTATAGTCATTTTTATTTCTGTAGAATTGATAGCAAAGTCACCATTTTCATTTCTCATTTTAGTAATTTGAGTCTTCTCTGTTTTTCTCTTAGTCCGTCTAGCCAAAAGTTTACTAATATTGTTGATCTTTTCAAACAACCAGCTTTTGGTTTCATTGTTTTTCTATCATCTGTTTTGTCTTTCTCTGCTCTAGTCTTTATTATCTCCTTTCTTCCACTTGCCTTCAGTTTGTTTTTCTGGTTTAAGTTGTAAAGTGGTTGATTTGAGATCTTTTCTAAATTAAAAGAAAATATTTCTTACTTTTTAATGTAAGCATTTATACCTATACATTTCTCTCTTAGCACTGCTTTTTCTCTGCCTCATAAATTTTGGCATGTTGTGTTTTAGTTTTCATTTATCGCTAAATACTTGTACATTTCCCCTGTTATTTCTTCTTTGATCAATTGGTAATTTAGAAATATATGTTTAATTTCCACAAATTTTTTGATTTTTCCACTTTTTCTTTTGTTACTAATTTCTAACTTAATTTTGTTGTAGTTGGTAAAGATACTTCATATGATATCTTTTAAACCTATTGAGATGTAATTTGTGGCCTAACACATAATCCATCCTGGAAAAGGTTCCATGTGCACTGGAGAAGAATGCATATTCTGTTGTGGGGTAGAATATTCTGTAAATATCTCTTACATCTTGTTGGTTTATTGTGTTTTTTAAGCCCTCTGTTACTATTTATTTCTTTACTTATCTTCTGATTGTTTTATCCGTTAATAAGGGTAGATTTTGAAGTCTTCAATTATTATTGTAGAACCATTTATTTTTCCTTCAATTATATCAAAATTTCCTTCTAATGGTCTGTTATGTACACATTGATATTTGTTATAGCTTCTTGGAATATTGAACCTTTTATTAATAATGTCTTCCTTTGCCTCTTGTAACCTTTTAACAGTTATTTACAGTCTATTTTATCTGGTATTAGTATAACCACCCCAGTACTCTTATGGTTACTATTTACATGGCACGTCTTTTTCTATCCTTTCACTTTCAGTCTGTTAGTGTTTACAGATATAGAGTGAGTCTCTCTTAGACAGTATATAGTTGGATCATGTCCATAATCCATGCTGCCAGTATCAGTCTTTTGTTTGAAGGGCTTTGCCATTTAAAATTAAAGTAATTGTTAATAAGAAGATAACTATACCTGTCATTTTGTTATTTTCTAGATGCCGTGTAGCTTTTATATGAATTTCTTGTATTACTCTCTTTTTTAGTATTGAATTTATAATTTATAGTGAACATTTAAATTCCTTTCATATGTGTTTAAATGTATATTCTATAATTATTTTCTTTGAGGGTACCATGAGTATTAACAGTCAACACTCTAAAATTATGATACTCTAATTTGAATGTATATTAGCTAAAGTTCAATAATATACAAATCTCAGCTCCTATAACATCTTCAGTCACTTTTTTTCAGTTATTAATGTGACAAAATTATGTCTGTATACATTGTGCATTCAAAAACATAAAGTAATAATTTTAATACATTAGTATTCTCCATTATGTAGAAAACAAAATGTAGAAGTACAAACCAAATTTATAATAATGGGAACTTTAATAATTGTTTAATATATTGGTCTCTTAAAGTATGTGGAAAAGATAAACTGAAGTTACAAACCAATGTTACAATAACACTAGCTTTTATATTGTCCATGCATTTACCTTTACTGAGATACTTATTCATATAGCTTTGAGTTACTATCTAATGTCCTTTTATTTTAAGCTGCAGGATTTCCTTCAGCATTTATAGCAGTTAATGAACTACCTTAGTTTATGTATGAGAATACTTTATATATTCTCTGGGGGATAGGTTATGGAATTTTCATTCAGTTGTAATTTTCAGCTCCTGAATTTTTTTTGTTCATTTTTAGCCTTTCTATCTCTATTGATATTTTCATTTTGTTCATCCATTGTTTCCTTGACTTTCTCTATGTCTTCCTTTAGTTTGTTGGACATCATTATAATGGTTATTTTAAAGTATTTATCTAGTAGATCCACCATCAGATCTTTCTCGGTGACTTTATTTTGCTTTATCTGTTTTCTTTAAATGAATCATACTTTCTTGTTCCTGTGTGTGCCTTGTGATGATTTGTTGAAAACTGGACATCTGAATTTAATTAAATGTTAAATCTTGAAATCAGATTTTCTCCCTTCCCTAGGGCTTGCTGTTTTTGTTATTATTTTGTTTATATTGTTGCAGACTGTGTTTGTGCTGAAGGTCAGCCTGAGTTGTAAACTTAAAGTCTTTTATTAGTATTTTATGAACCTGCACCATTTCTTGATGATGCACTGAAACTTTCTAATTTTCCTCATGTTTGCAGTTGCTCTGGAAATATACTATTCTTCAGTGTTTGATTCTCAAAGGGGTAAAGGAAAAATGGTGGTGGTGGGGGAACAGCCTTTTAAGTCTCTTGGAAGTCACATTAGCCAGGAAGAGTGGATTTTAGAACAGAAGGGAGTGCAACAACAATGGCTACCACCTCTTTGTCTCTCCCATTGTGCTCAGAAGCAGCAATCAACCATCAGAGCACAGATCCTTGATAACTGAAGGGTGTGGTCATTTTTGCTCATGGTAGTTTTTGCAAGCTAGAGACAAGCTGCAGCAGAAATACTTGCAAAGCTCCCTGTCTTGGGATTAGGGGTGGGGATGGATAGCTGCTCCTGAGCTAACAGCTGAAATTAACTAAAATTTATTTATTTTTTTATTTTAATTTTTTTTTTGAGACAGAGTCTAGCTCTGTCGCCCAGGCTGGAGTGCAGTGGCCAGATCTCAGCTCACTGCAAGCTCTGCTTCCCAGGTTTACGCCATTCTCCTGCCTCAGCCTCCAGTGTAGCTGGGACTACAGGCGCCCGCCACCTCGCCCGGCTAGTTTTTTGTATTTTTTAGTAGAGACGGGGTCTCACTGTGTTAGCCAGGATGGTCTCGATCTCCTGACCTCGTCGTGATCCGCCCGTCTCGGCCTCCCAAAGTGCTGGGATTACAGGCTTGAGCCACCGCGCCCGGCCAACTAAAATTTATTATCCACACTTCCTCCTGGAAGTTGTAAGTTTCACTAAATTCAAGAATTCCAAAATAGTTGTATCAGAGAGATTTTGCCAGTGTAATTATTACTTATGTATAAAGAGATTTCCAGTGCTTGCTTTTCCATCATCTTCCCGGAATTCTCTAAACCTGACTCTTTCACAATATTTCCATGAATGACATCACTGTCTATCCTGTTATGTAAACCAAAATTTATACATCCTTCTCTTTATCCCACATGTATCATTTCTCACAAAGTTATTTCAATTTTAACTTATAAATATCACATAAATAGTTAATTACTATTGCTTGGGTGCCTGCATACTCCTGAGCACTGATTTCATATCTTTTAATTACGTATCTCAGCAAGGGCTTGGTATGCTCAGGTATGCCATGTGGACACTGGAGTTTATAGATGTATGACACATTTCTCAACTAAGTGACAAAGCTGGGTTTTCTATACAGGTCAATTCGATTCTACACATTTTACTAAACATGATGCCTCACATTTATTTTCTGGAAAATGGCTTCCAGATTAGGCTAAACAAAAGTTTTAAAACTATTATGAATAAATATTTTAAAATAATATATACAATTTTATATCAAATATATAGATTTCTAATATTTCAAAACTATTTTAATTCATCCTTATAATAACTGTATAAAATAGCTAATCTTATTCAATTTCACTGATTAACAGTGTATAAATCAGTCAATAAGGGACAACAATGGTATTCCAGTATAAATTTCCAGCTAAACTGAAGTTCCCTGTTCTTCAGTGCTTTGTTATAATGTCCACTTGGAACAGTAAGCCCTTAAAATGCTGACAAAATCATGAATTGTTAAAATAAATTCACAAATGTTGCTACTCTTGAGAAAACATGCACAGACAGAGCACTGAAAATATGACAGAAAATCAAAGGATGTCTATGGTTAATGTGTTATAATATTAAATAAAAAGCACAACTGTAGAAGCTCTGTCAATTAATGACTATTAATAAAAGTCTCCTGACTTGCCTCCCAGACTAAAAAATCATAAAATGACATTTAATATTTTAATTGAAAAATTAATCTTAAACTGGGACAGTCTCTATTACTAGCAAATGTTATGACTGTAATAATATTGGGTTATTTTCTTATTTTACTAACCATGCTACTTTCTTTTTTCTGTTCTCCCCAAAATGAATCCAAATTCAAGAAATTTGAAGTGTCAGTTATTGGCATCTTGGAAAAACAGGCTGCTCTCCTCTTTCCACAAGTTTACTATGGTATTTCCTTGAAATAATTGGTTTTAAAATGTACCAGGTAAGATGTTTGTCTTAAGACAAACATGTGGTACTCTCTTCATGTAATTTATTTATGTACTAAGTGGATTAAGAGGCATGTTTGGGAACAGGGCATCTTATCAGCAGCCTTCAAATAATTCTATTTCAGAATTGTACTCTTTCGAAGACTATAATTAAGACACCTGAAGAAATATTATCATTCCTAAAAAATCTTTATTGTCCTATCATATTTAAAAGTTTAAATGCAGACAACTTTTGGACAAATGCATTCTAGCTATTCCTCCTAATTCTTAAGCATTTATGATGACAAAGTTTTGTTTGGTGTGATAGTATATTAACTTCCCAGTTTTCAAAGGTCATTTTAGACATGTACTTTTACTTGAATTTCTTTCTAAAGATTAATTTCTTAACCTTTGTTTTGTGAAAATATTTTCAGGTTACTCCCTAGGTAACACCTGAGTTATTTTTAAAATATGTATTCTCTCTTGTATTGCATTAACATGGAATACAATGTTTTAGAAATGTTTCCAGAACATTTCTAAATAACCTTTCCAGAGTATCTTAAATGAATTACTGAATTTGTTTTAAAAATAATTTTCACCAAAGAAGGCATATTTCTTAATACTTAAAACTGTGAAATTGGACTTGCATTTATGAAATTTTTGCAACAAAATTACTCTTTATTTTCCTATGTTTCCCTTATTCATATGTTAGCATTTATATTTGCATGTTGGTCTTTATCTATTAATAACCCAAAAATCTAACATCATTGACTAAAAAGGATATATTAATGGCACTGGAATACAGCTGGCCAATATGTCACAGGACTTGAAGCTGGAAATGTGAGTAATAAATACAATGTCAACAAAAGGGAAAGTTTGAAGATCATTGATATTATATGGTGACATTACTCTTTTTCATTATTACATTGATTTACAGATGACAGTCCACTGCGTTTTGATAAGTGGTGAAGGTTTTAGTGCTTTCGAAATGCTTACTTTTGGATATATGGTGTCATAATCATCTGGGATTTCCTAGGTTTCAGTGTAGAATTATGGTCAGAATTTCTCAGTGTGTTACTCAGGAATACATTTTTGAAAGCTCCACAGATAATTTTAATTCACTATCAGTTAAGGCTATCACTGTTAGACAACCAAGACAGAAGGAAAATAACCAGATTCACTGATGTGCAAATGTATGAAGAACGTTATTGGGTGTGATAAGTCCATTCATAATGTTGGAAAAAACATCAAGCATTCCCAGTCTAAGAATTACTGGATTGTAAAATATTGTGCATATTAAGTGCTGCTTTGTGTCCTGGACATTTTCCTGCATTTTTTTTCCTTCAGTGTATCCTCTACTGGCTGAGGGGAAAAAATACTCTAAATTTTTTCCTGTACCTAAGAGTCTATCCCAATAACCTAAATTATTACAGAAATTTAATTCAGATTTCTAAATGTAGCAGGCCATTTTACAAATGATAGGAAATGTTTGTTTGTAAACATTTGAAGGAGGAGAGTAGAAAGTTCACATGAATCTCTTTCAGTGTAACTCTTAAATTCATCGGAAAATGGTTTGTCCTTAACGGCCAACAGAGTTCTATGAGTCTGGGAGTATAATCAGTGCCTGTTTTATAGTTTCCTTATGGTGGCATTTGGAGACCTTTTTAGTGATGATTGGAGAGTGCAATGTTTGTAGGAGTCTTTTGGTACTTTGAAGTATTATAAAAGAGAGCTGTACAGAAGAGAAGAGAAAAACATTTTTCTTTATTAGGAAAATTATATCATTACTGAAGAAAACTGTGTTGGGAGGAGATGTACACTTTCACATCTACATGTGTAAGACTGAATTCTGCTGGCAGAAATTTTGATTCAGTTAACTGTCTATGAAAAAAAAAAATTCCACACTGGGATTTTTTTCTAGTGAGAATAATTTGTATTGCATTAACATGGAACACAATTTTTCATTTTAATGTCAGTGGTTCACTTTAAAACTAGTAAAACAAACCTATTAACTACCTTTACTTGTGATAAGGTAAATAATGCTCTGATACTATTCTCCATAACATAATTTTATTCATTTCTCACATATGAAATGCTAATATTCCACAGCTAGCCTTATAGTGCTTGTCATTTATAATGGCCACATATGATTTGCTTTTGAAAATAGTTTATCATTGTCTCTACATATTATCCTTCTTTAAAAATAAAATTCTACTACACTGTATTTTGATTATATTCTGTATTTTGATTATATTAATGTAATAAAAGTTGTTATACAACACTTCTTTTCAAAATTTAAAAGCTATTATTCAATGTGAAGTTTGAATAATTATAGGAAATTATTTATTATTAATTTAGAATAATAATAGGCCCATTGACTATATTGGTATACATTTGATTCTATTTGGGATGCGGTATTTGTCCTACTTGATCATCTGTGATGTGCCTTACAAAGTGCTGTGTGAGATGTAAAGTGGAAGTATAGGGCCATAATCAGGAGTGAAATACAGTTATAACACTTGCATGCTTACAAGAAATCTATGGTTATAGAGTCTGGACAGAGAGTTGGCACTGGGAGGTGACATAAGGGAGAATTCTAGGGAACTGTTAATGTTTTCTTTCTTTACCTGTGTGGGGTTACACAAGTGTTTTCACTTTGTGATGGTTTGTTTATACCAGTAATATTTTTTCACGTATCTGTACATGTATTACACTTCAATTAAAATGTTAACAAAAATAACAAATACCTTATAGCAATACTAAAAGACTATTTCTATTCAAGTTAGGTAAAATGGAGAGAAAAACGTTTCAGGAATCTGTGAGGGAGAAATTCTGAAAATAGAAACTCATGATATTACTAGGTCATTTGAGTTATATTCTAAATAATTTTAACAAGTTTAAAACAAATTTATGGCAATGGTAGATAGTGTTATGTGTAGTGCTTTTTTTAAAAATTGTATAAAGCTAATAAATAAGTACTTTTGTAATGCACACTAATTGTATGCATAGGCATTATGCATTATTTTTATAAATAAAATATTCTGCAGTTGTTTTAAAACAATTCCCTGTGGATTATTTTCATATAAAATAAAAATTAGATGTAAAATGAGTTCTTTGATTTAATGCAGTTTTGCACAGGACCTTGTTCAGCAGCTCAAGCACTCTGAAGGTCTTGGATAGAAGTTGTAGCTGAACACCTGTAGACATGAAGGCAAACCAAACCCACACCCATCATGTGAGTCAATTCCAATTGAGACAAATTATTTCTTTAAAAGTGAGATGATCACAATATCATCAACTTGTCCCCAGGAAAGTGATTGATCTTCTCAAACTATAGTTCCAGATGGAAAGTCCAGCATTTGTCTCTGTGGCTATCAGAGTAGATAATGATTAGCAGTGGCTGTAAAGAAATCGGCCTTGGTGAACAGAAGCCCATGCTATGGAGTCTGGATTAGCCTTCATCTCTGCTACCACAGTCTCTTCACTGATGCATCTATTATGCCAGCACTGGGCTATCTAATGACAGAGGTTGGCAGATGTCAGTTGGCTTAGTCATTTTATCTACTTGGTTGTCTATGGTGAATATTATTTAGTTAGCATTAACATGAGGTTCAAGAGTCTTCATAACTTGTTGATATTTCTGTGAGTCCATCAAATAGGTTTTCCCCAATGCTCTTTCTCTTCAGTTTAATCTCTGTATACCCAGACCACTGATTTAACCTCCAAACTCTTTACTGCTTCATATGTCAGTATATTTTCTTATCTTGGTTCTTTCTTCTTTTCAGAAAATATGAATGAAGTAGTTAGTGTCCATGGGGAAAAGTTTTCTGATTTCTGTCCTGTGGGATCACTACTGATTTGGCTTTAAGGCAGCAGCAATCTTTCATTACTCTGAACCCCATATTAAACAAACCCATCTATTAAGCTAGCTGGACCTTTTTTCACCTCCATTACTTGGTCATAATAACCCCAATGAACGAAAGCCTGAATTGAGGCAAAAGCCACAGTAAGAGAATAAGGGATGACAAGGGGGCTATCATCTCATGCAGCTTATTTGTGTTCTCTGATTCTACTTCTGCCTAATCTTGAATTCATCACTTCTGGCTTATAATGGCAGGCCTACATTTAACTTGTTGACTTTGACCAAATCCAGTTTATGGTAACCAGTTCTGATCACATAGCCTAATATCACAACATTTTCCAGAAAAGCAAAAATTAGTCAATAGTCTAAAACAAATGCTACACGTCTAATAGTCTTATTATATTATGAAAATATGATAAAATAAGTTTACAGATCAATCGACTTATGGGTATCCACTCAATAGACTGACAAATGTTTTAGCAAATCAAATGAAAGATGTATATAAAAATATATTGCAACTAGGTTTGTATTTTAGTGCTATATATTGCACATTAAAGGCATAAGACATTAAAAGATAAGTTTGGCTATATTAAAACTGATACAATTGTGAACAGGAATGCTAAAGAATGTGTTTGCACAAAATGTAAGCAGCAGAGAGATAGTCACCGGAATATACACAGAACTCATAAAAATCAATAAGGTACAGAAACCTTCCCTCTGCCAGTTGGTCAAACAATATGAAAACACATTCAGTAAAGAGCAAATGCACAAATACACATGATAAATAAATTGTGATTGAATACTCAACTTTGCTAGCTGTTAAGGAAAATACATTATAAATAACTTTTTTTGTTGTGTTTTGTTTTTGACACACAGTCTCCCAGGATAGAGTGCAGTGGTGCAATCTAGGCTCACTTCATAATCTGCCTCCTCCACATAACCATTGCCCATTATCTGTGAAGCAATACCCTTATAATTGCAGGATTAACTGAAGTGTTAAGTATTGGAGAAGCAGAAGAACTTTGAGAGAAAATAAAAAGGCTTTCTTATATTGAAAGAACTGGGTGATATAATTGAAATTAGAAGTCAGCAGCTTTAGGGCTCAGCTCTACTGATAAGCTTTATGAACAAGGGAAAATTATACAATTGAAGAGCCCGTCTTCTCATCTTCTTTGAAGATAGGGATAAGTTGATCTATCTTTTCTGATCATTGTAAGGATTAAGTGGATTTGAAACACTCAGGATAATTTCTTAAAATAGTAGTTACTAGTATTAATTTTAATTAGTTTAGAAATATCTTCTGTGATCCCAAAGATTATTTTAACGTATCATTTTAAAATGTCTTCAAAACAGAAAATTACTTTATTAATTATAGAAATACTGATTTTCTCCAAATAGTAGGGCAGAGGTAGTTGATATCTTCTAATTAACTTTTCTAGACTTTCCCAAACCCATAAACGCTGTTCAGGGGTAAAACATGACACAAATATCAGTTTAAAGGCATGCTATATTATACCTGGCCAGTAAGCCTTACAACTATCTATATCATCAAAAACAAGAATCCCAAGAAGAGCTTAAGGACATAAAACAACTAAATTTTAAGTGGTATTTTGGATGAAATACTAGAACATAAAAGGACATTAAGTAAAAACTAAGGAAATCAAAATTAACTATGGACTTTAGTTAATATAGTTGTCCCTCATTCTACACAGGGTTTGGTTGCAGGACCACCTGCACTAATACTCAAATCCACATAAACTGAAGTTCTGCAGACAGTCCTTCAGAAACAATGTGTAGGAACATTCAGCCCTCCCATATGTGTGGGTTTTGCATCCCACAGACAGTGTATTTTTGATCTATGTTCGATTGAAAAATGTCTTCATGGGAGTGACCCTACACAGTCCTAACTCAAGTTGTTCAAAATTCAACTGTAATAATACCAGTATTGGTTCATTAATTGTAATAATTGTACCTCACTAAGACATGAATTTGTACATAGGAATATAATGGGCCAGGTCTCAAAGAGAAGATGGCTGAAAATACAAAATCATTGAGTCTTCGAGAAAGGAAAAAATACAGAGTTCACTAAAATGCACGCATGTGCGCACACACACACCCTAACACTCACAGAAACACATGCATGATTCGTAGGATTTCCCACTATCTCCCCTCTAGTCTTTTCTCCTCTATTTGCCATACCAATTGACCATGATAGAGAACACAGCAGTTGCCTTTGTTTCCCACTTTTGTCTCTACTGACAGCATTAGTGACAAAACAGGACCTAAGTCCCCTACTCAACCTGTATAGAGACTTAAGGCAGGAAACATATTCTCTTCTTATGACAATTTCAAGTCATTAGGAGAAACATTGAAAAGTCAATGCATCAGCCAAAGACAACCGAATAACCTAAATTGAAAGGCAAAGGAAAAGAAATAAAAGAACAGGAACATCTACTTTTAGCCCACCTCACTTACCACTTTTTCTTTCTCCCTGCCTCATTCTCTTTCCCTGTGCTGTTGGTGGTGTCGCACTTACTTACTACCTAAGATTCACCCGGCTAAGTGCATAACGCTGACACAGAACCTCGTTAAAAAGAAAATATACTCTGATGTTCAATTGATGCATTCCCATCATCTAGGAGTTTTTAATTTTGTTTTACTGAATGTTGTAAGCAAACTCATATTATTTTGTTTTCTATAATAATTTTAACATATGTAAAGGGCTATAAGTAATCAATGTTAAATTACCTTTTAACTGAAAATGCATTGAACTTCTATTTATTGTTAATATTATTAGAGAATATATTTTAGTAATTTAAGCACAGAAAACAGAAATATAAATGATCTGAACATTGCTGAGAGGAAAAAAAAAAACTCTTCTTCCCTAATTAGATATGTCAATTCTTCAGTAGACTGAATTGTAGCTATGTTTGGTTATGTTTTAAAATGAAAACAAGATGATTGAAGTGTGTGTTATACAATGTTATGTTAATATATTTTATTTCATTTGTGGCTTCTTTGGTACTAATCTATTTCTAATAAAATGTGTTAAACAGGTTAAATACTAAAATTATTCTTTTTTTTTGTTTTCTAAACCATCATCTTTTTTTAAAACATTTTATCTCTTTTACTCAAACCTTCCATTTTTAATGCTACTCTAACTTCAGCTGTCATTTTTATATACATTCTTCAACACTTACTTCCTGGTTTCTATCTTATTCAAAGACTTCACGGTTCCCTACTCTGTCTCCTCCTTTCACTTCCTGTGGTTCATTTTGTCTTATCTCCTGACCCTTAAAACTTTCTTTGCTGTGCAGAAAGTACTCATGGAAAATACTTTCTATGTACTCTTGCTAAAGTGTATGCTTTTTGAAGGTAGAGGGTTTTAAACTTGATTTCTGTTTTCCAGCTGACATTCAGCTTTATGCTGAATGTTATAGAATAAACATGACCACAAGAACTGCCTCCTGAGTAATCTCCCTTTCAAGGTTCACTTATTTCTAATCCATTATTTGTGGATTATCTAGAGAGTGACCTTTCATATTTATATTTCAGACTCAGTCATACTTAAGTTTATCCTTTAATAGCTCTGCATTGCTTTTCATATAGAACTCAAAACTCCTTGGGATTGAAACAAGGTGTTTACAGTATACCCTCAGGTGACCTCTTAGACATTTTCTTCTTGCCATTATGTCTGTTTGTTATATCTTGCTGTGTAACAAACCACTCCAAAACTTTATGACATAAAATAACTACTGTTCATTGGGATCACATTTGTGTGTGTGTGTGTGTGTGTGTGTGTGCGCGCGCGCGCGTGCATTAGGCATTTAGAGAGGGTTTGGCAGGAGCAGTTTGTTTCTGCTCCATGATGACCAGAGTCTCGGGTAAGGTGTCTCAAATAGGTGGAGAAAGCTGAAATAATTCATATCTCCCAGTCTTAACTTTCATCTGGATTTTCATTCTTTTCATGTGATCCTGGCCCTAGAATGACCAGAATGGCTTCTCAACTCACATGTCTGGCACCTAAACTGGAATGACTGGAATATCTAGGCCTCTTCAGCTCTTTCTTTCTCTGTTTCTCTCTCTCCCTCTCTCTCTCTCTCTCTCTCTCTCTCTGTCTCTCTCTCTCTCTGACTCTCTCACACACACATACACATCACCTCCCTGGTTCCCCGCATTGTTAGCCTGGGCTTCCTCACTGCATAGTGATATCAAGGTAGCAGGACTCCTCCTACACACAAGGTGACTGGTTTCCCTCAGAGTGAACATTTTAAGAAAGCTAGATGAACTTGTAATGATTTTTATAGCCTGGCTTCAAAAATTCTATAATGCCACATCACCTGCCTTCTAGTGCTCAAAGAAATTGGTAAGGCCAGTCCATCTTTATACTGAGGAAAATTAGGCTACTTATCTCAGTGGAAGAAGATACATATTTGTGGTCATGTTTAATGTTTTGTTTGTTTGTTTCTCACTTTAGTCATACAGAATTGAAAACAATTTGTGATTAACAGCACTCACCTTACTCACCTTGCTCTCTATGTGTTGCAGCCTTTATATAGCCTACTGGTGCTGCCAAAGCTTTTCCCTCTCCTTTGTTAATCTGGATATCTCTGTCTCATCCTTCCTGACTCAGATCCAATAAGCCATATCATAACTATTACCTCTCTTTCACCTGAGTTACACATCCCTTTCTTTGGTCCTCACAGTATCTTACTCTAATGTGTATCTGCTTCTAATATAATTGTTTATCTTATGCTCGCACCACACTCTGAACTTGTGCATAGAAACTGTATCATTGATATCTATGATGACCGTGGAGGGGATCCTCTCTGCTATGCCTTCATATTAGTTAATGGGAAGCTTTCAGCAGCTGCAACTTCGGGATCTACTGCAGTACCCGTGTCAATGTAGATCCTGGGCTGCTCCTTGCCAGTGACTGATCCCAGTGGGCACTAGAGCCAGGCCATTCCTGCCTGAGCAAAACTCCTCTAATGGGTGTTCTTTGTTCTGAATCTCCTTATCAGACTTTTTGAGATACATATATTTATATATATATATACACACACACATATATGTGTGTATATACATGTATATATGTAATAAATATATGTGTGTGTGTGTGTGTGTGTATATATATATATATTTTCTTTTCAGAACTACACTACATTTGGATTCTTTTCCTATTCTATTTCCCTTCTTTCCCCTCATTCTTTCACAGGTACCAGACCTGCCTCATGGACTGAAAGCTCCCACTGCCCTCTGCTTCCTTTCTCCTTCATCTTTCCCTGTTGTTTCTCTTGCAAAATTTCTTGTTATTCTAATTCTGTCTGTTCATCTGAGCCTCAGAGGAGTTCTGCCGTATTCTAGTGCCTAGTACTATTCCGAGAACAAGATGGGAGTTCAAGTAAGGTTATCAGTAAAAATAGACAAATACTTGAACAAGTAAGCAGATAAAACTATGTCTCCCTTAACCATCTGCATAGTATCCAGTCTGAGGAAGCTCGCTGGTATCCGAAACTACAGGGAAGCTGAGAAGAATAACATGCTCAAATCGTCTATTTGCTCTTGTGCTATATTGGTAAATAAAGTCTCTAGCTTTATAACACATATAGTCAAAATTGTTTTGAATTTACGTTTGCCTCCTGTAAACACTCTCTTTAAGACAGATAATAAAATCATAAATTACACTCAACAGTATATAATTTATAATAAAGTTAATAATTCAGAGCATATATATATATTCTTTAAAAACAGCACTGAAATACATCTTCCATTTTCTATGAATTTATAATTATTCATCAAATCTTGACATGAGAAATGGTATCTGTACAACCAATACACTGTATTATTTGTATTCTTTCACTAACTCATATCAGGAAAAGTATTACCAGCAACAGAAATATCAATTATGAAAAAATAAATAATGTTTTTTATTTTGTTAAGATCAATTGTACATGTTTTCCCTCTATGTACATTTTCTTCCATATCAAAACCAGTGTTGTGTTTATATATATATATATATATATGCATACATATATACACACACCTTGTGAAATAATTAAATCAAGTTAATTAACATAAATATCACCTCACATACTTAGCATTTTCTGTGGTAAGACCATTCAATATCTACTCTTGGCAATTTTCATGGATATGGAACATTATTACTAACTACAGTCACTATACTGTACAATAGATCACCAGAATTTATTCATCCTAACTGCAACCCTTTGATCCTTTGAACGACATGTCTCTATTCTACCCTGTCAGTTCCTGAAAGAAAATATGGCATCATCTCACTTATGTATGGAATCCAAAAAGCCTACCTCATAGAAGTAGAAAATAGAATGGTGGTTCNATATATATATAATTTTAATAAAAATGTTGTGGGTTTATCACTTTGCTTGCTGAAATAAGTAGCATGTCACATCTGGTATATCTTTACATTCAGAACTAAAAATAATTATTCATTCAGTGCCATCTGTGAAAACTTTGCCTTAAGAAATAACATCATTGATTTTTCTCTTTATAGCATTTATTTTATTAATTAAGTTGAAAATTTTCTGTAAACTTTTGTATGTCCCAGTGCGTCACTTTCATTCCCTTCCAGTATGATAAAGTATTAAACGTTGGATAGGAAGTGATAGGGTACAATAAGAAGATGAGGGAGACAGAAAAATATCTTATATAACTCAACTGAAAAAAATATTTTTAAAAGATTCTCAATAATTATTTTTAAATTTCCTGTATATTTATTCTACTTCTTCTGATAGATGAAATTAAATCTTAAGAACTGAGCATCTTGGCTGGGTGCGGTTGCCCATGCCTGTAATCCCAGCACTTTGGGAGGCCGAGGCAGGCAGATTACCTGAGGTCAGGAGTTTAAGACCAGCCTGGCCAACATGGCGAAACTCTGTCTCTACTAAAAATATAAAAATTAGCCGGGTGTGGCAGCGTGCACCTGTAATCCCAGCTACTCGGGAGGCTGAGGAAGGAGAATCACTTGAACCCGGGAGGCAGAGGTTGCAGTGAGCCAAGCTCACACCACTGTATTCCAGCCTCAGAAACAGAGCGACAGAGTGAGACTCCATCTAAAATAATCTAAAATAAATAAACAAACAAACAAATAAATAAATAAATACAATAAAAACAAATAAAAAAAAAAGAACTGAGCATCTTCATTATTTTTCCACATTAGTCGAAATTCTTATCTTTGAGCCAATTGTAGTGACTTGGAGTGACACAGATTTTGACAGACTAAATATTTTGTTTCTATGCTACTTACAGCACGGTAGTCTTCTTTAATCATTCATTTGATTCCTTGGACCTCTTTTGCCTCTTGTGGTTGTAAGCAAGTCCGGCTAGGGCATATTTAGGGAACTCTAAATGGCATTTCTTTGAAGATACACTTTAAAAAATTATACTACCTATAAAGTGTTTCTTGAGGAGTTTTTAATTTTTTCCTTTAAGTTTTCTGGTTCTAAGGTTTGTTGATGCATGTGCTGTGAGATCTGCCTTATGCTTCTTACGGTGTTAGAGCTTTGCTCATTCCTTGCATAAAAGTGACCTCCTCTGATTTACGTGTAAGGTTTTCTTTTCCCTGTCTGTTCTAGGTAATCTTGTGTATGTGTGTGTATATGTTTCTGTGTGTGTCTGCATATGTGCACACATATGCCTGTGTATTGATGACAAACAATACACCAAATTAAAACTTCAACATCTGTGATACTCTTTCAGCTGGGCTTGTGCAGATTTTCCCCTTTACTATGCATGGTGGTGTCCAGTGTGAAGTTGTTATAAACGGAAGAATAAAATTCATACTGGACACCATCGTACACAAAATAAGAAGATCTTCTCCCTAACAGTAAGGAAAAAATAAACAGAGATTTTAATACTTGTTATGCCTGGAAGACAAAACAAGTAATGATCTTTATGCCCTTATTTTGGTTTTATATTAGAGAAGATTTTGGAGAACAGACATTTGAAAAATATAAATAGTTCAGATATCTTAATGTGTGCCTTTTCACTCTTGGATATTTAACATAAATTCGATTTGTGAAGAAATCCAGTACTCATTCAGTGTTAAAAGGCTCAACAGTTGTGTCTCAGAAAAGTCAAAATTACCTGAGGAAAACTAAATGTAGTAGATTTCCACGTGTAGCCAGTCCACTAACTAAAAGCCATAATCTCATAATTTCTATCTTTATATACATGTATAAGTGTAACTAGCTACATATATGCATATATGTATACTGTCAGTATAATATATATACATGTATAAAATTTGAGGAAAACTAGAGAAAAATGTTTAAACTTAGTTGATCTGCATCTTACCTGATTCTGTGAATAAATGGTGCTTAATGAGAAGTTATTTACATCAACTACAGTGACTCCATGACTTATACCAGTAAGTAATGTGTCAGTTTTCTTTTTATCTAAATTCTCAAACAAATGAATATTTTAAGGGAGAAATTTACTAATCCTTACATGCAAACAGTTCATATTTAGGAAATTTTTGAAGAAAAAAAGGAAGGAAGGGACACACAGACATTTTCATCAAGATTAAGAGAAAGTAAACATAAGACTTTGAGAAAATACAGTGATATATGATGGTAGCTTATACATTTATCATTAATAATTCCTTTTTTAAAATAAGAAGATCACAATCTTATGTTACTCATTGTAGTTTGGGAGAAGTACATGGAATCAGATTTTTCTGGTCTGTAAAATGTCAACATCCTGGTTTCCAATGGCTTAAAGAAAAAAAAAGGTAAGTATAAGGTATGTGACTTGATCTCTCTAAATACCACTTTTGTTATCTGTAAAATATCCCTGGTAATTTTTTCTGACTAGTGTTAGCAATCAAGTACTGATGGAATTCCTGACATATTAAGTAGATTAGCTCATTAAATATTAATTCTAATCACCATTTCTATGAACCACTATTATATATATAATGGTTGAGGGGTACACTATTTATATATACATATATATATATACAGGCATTATATGACACATTTAAATATGAGACAAAATTCTAAGGTAGAAAAAGTGGGAATGTTTATAGTTTACTTCTTTGTCTTCTCTATCATTTACTAAGCATGAATTTGCACATATATATACACACTATATATATACACACACACATTTATAGTTATAATTATATATATACACACACAAACATACATAGTTGAGGAGGATAGTGTATATATGTACACATATAGGCATATATTGTACATATGTACATATATGTATATATAGACATGTATACTGATATACTGTACACATGTACGTGTGTACATATATAGACACTGTATATTTGAAATTTTTGATCCACAAAAATTAAACATATTAAAGTACATATTAAAATACATATATATTACATATACTGTAGACATACTGTACATATGTACATATACATATGTATACATATACACACACTATATATAGACACACATTTATATTTATATACACACACAAACATATATATTCAAGGATCATAGGGTATATATGTATGTATATAGACATGCTTTACATATGTCCATATGTGTACATATATAGACATAATGTACATATGCACATATATAGACATATACTCTACACATGCACATATATAGACATATACTGTATATGTACATATATAGACATATATATAGTACTTTCTTTGTGGTTACAGGTTCCAGAGGTCCTTCCATATTTGTCTGTTTTGGTAGGAAGTGATATGTCAATCCTGTTAGATTGACATGGAAGAAATTTTAGAGATCATTTACAAATTTTATTACATTGTCCCCTCTCAGGTTTATATATCATATTCTTCTGACTCATTTGTTGTAGCATAATTGAGACAAATTTATTCATTTTTTGATATTTGGCATCCTAAAGTAGAAACTTTTCTTCCTTATGGTTTGGGAAAATCACAAATCTCTCCTTCTTCTGAGAGAGGTGGCTTTAATATAATTCTAGATTCTGGTACTAACTTTGACCACGTTAAATGATTTCTGAACATCTTCAGACAAAACAAAATGTAATTAAATGAATAAATGAATATACAATAAAATGAATACTGTCAATTTGATGCTTCTGAGGATTGGATTTCAGCCTTGCATTATTGAAAACCTGTTGATAATTTAGTTGTTTCAGAAAATATAAACAATATTGATTAAAAGTAAATTTATGATGGGTAATTTTCTTAGTATGACAAATATAATTTTTTTATAAAGATAATAGAAATTAAATGAACATCTAAAGCACAGTAAATAAAGAAAATGTATTCAATGATCAGAGGGATGTTACATAAAACAACGTAACACCTATTCAGATATCTTAGTGATTGCTTAGTATTCCTAAATCTATTTTCATCCTCAATTTTGG
>NW_016807365.1:1203444-1209496 GCF_001698545.2 Rhinopithecus bieti
TGTAGACATACTGTACATATGTACATATACATATGTATACATATACACACACTATATATAGACACACATTTATATTTATATACACACACAAACATATATATTCAAGGATCATAGGGTATATATGTATGTATATAGACATGCTTTACATATGTCCATATGTGTACATATATAGACATAATGTACATATGCACATATATAGACATATACTCTACACATGCACATATATAGACATATACTGTATATGTACATATATAGACATATATATAGTACTTTCTTTGTGGTTACAGGTTCCAGAGGTCCTTCCATATTTGTCTGTTTTGGTAGGAAGTGATATGTCAATCCTGTTAGATTGACATGGAAGAAATTTTAGAGATCATTTACAAATTTTATTACATTGTCCCCTCTCAGGTTTATATATCATATTCTTCTGACTCATTTGTTGTAGCATAATTGAGACAAATTTATTCATTTTTTGATATTTGGCATCCTAAAGTAGAAACTTTTTCTTCCTTATGGTTTGGGAAAATCACAAATCTCTCCTTCTTCTGAGAGAGGTGGCTTTAATATAATTCTAGATTCTGGTACTAACTTTGACCACGTTAAATGATTTCTGAACATCTTCAGACAAAAACAAAAATGTAATTAAATGAATAAATGAATATACAATAAAAATGAATACTGTCAATTTGATGCTTCTGAGGATTGGATTTCAGCCTTGCATTATTGAAAAACCTGTTGATAATTTAGTTGTTTCAGAAAATATAAACAATATTGATTAAAAGTAAATTTATGATGGGTAATTTTCTTAGTATGACAAATATAATTTTTTTATAAAGATAATAGAAATTAAATGAACATCTAAAGCACAGTAAATAAAGAAAATGTATTCAATGATCAGAGGGATGTTACATAAAACAACGTAACACCTATTCAGATATCTTAGTGATTGCTTAGTATTCCTAAATCTATTTTTCATCCTCAATTTTGGAAAAACAGTAAGAAGATGTAGATTACTTTCCTTTCTTCATTAAGAAAAGTGTTAATATGATTATAAGACTACTGGGTGTAAAAACAGTAAGAAGATGTAGATTACTTTCCTTTCTTCCTTAAGAAACGTGTTAATATGATTATAGGACTACTGGGTGTAATTAGATTAAATGACAGAAGAAATCCTTAGGGATATAGTTGGCGCCAGAGTCAACATACCTAGATCTTTGATTTTTTTCTTTCATAATGCTGGCTTTCTTGATTAGAACAGCAGGGTTTTCCATGAAGAATGATTCAAAGTTTATTAGTGTAAATTATATTCCACATTCAGATTACCTTCAGAAACAAAGTAATGAATGTGTATTCTTAGCCTCTATTTGCAAAGTTGCCTGCTTCTAAACCTTACACTGTGCAACATTTATCAGGCACCCATTCTCTGCAAGGTCCTGTGCCGAATCCTAGGTAGACATACACATAAATGAAAAAAATAGGATAAATTCCCTTTTATTAATGAGTTTTGGTCTAATATCAGCAGTTAGACATTAATATGTTGTCATTTAATAATGCAAGCTTTATATTTAGTGGCAATTCTACAGACATTATATGCAGTATTTTAAATATAAGACAAAATTCTAAGATGGGAACATTTGTAGCTTACTTCTTTGACTTCTCCATTACTTACTAAGCGTGAATTTGCACTTTGGGAGTTGCAATAATCAAACAATTCACTTCAAATAACATATCATCATTCTCAATAATATTGGGGAACATATTAGATTTTGATCTATGAAATAAAATTGTGGATTTAGTTGTTCGAGGAAAACCTGTCCTTTAATTGATATTACATAATGTTTCCTTAGAAACTTTTACAGTAACATCTTTAATTTTTTGCATAAGCCTAGAATTTTCTTCTTAAGATCCCTTTATTCTCTTTCCATTCCCATCCTCCTGAGAGAATTACAGTCTGGTGAAGATTTGTTTTTTCATAAGTCTGATCATTGAGATTTTATGCAGTAGGAAAACACACACATCGTCTCTCTGCCATTCTTTATTGCTGACGCAACCCTAGGATCTCTGCTCTTATCACTTGCTTCATTCTATTTCTCAGTATGCCTCATGTCCATATTATTTAAATGACTTGACAAGATGGAGATATTGTATCTATAGGATGGAAAATCCAATCTGTTCACTTTGCAGCATTCTTCTTAAATCTTTTGATGAACTAATTGTATTATATTTTTAGAGTCATCAAAATTTAGCTTAGAAATTAAAAATGAAGATGCATTTATTTTAAAAGCATATGTCACAGAAAGCACTCTACTCACACAAATGGTCTGTGCACTTGAAAAATACAACTCACAATCTGAGTTGTATCAATTGGTGATAACTTTTTACTGTAATTTATACATGTTTAGCAGTTTGGTTAAAAAAACAAACTCTGTTGTTTGACAGTCTGGATTTGAATTCTTGCTCATAATTACATAGGTATACTATCTTTGGCAAACTGTGTATCCACTTCCTGCCTCTGTCTCCTGTTTTAAGTAATGAGACTAATGACAGTAACTAACTCAAAAGAATTGTGAGGATTAACTAAGTTAATATCTGTAAAGTATATACAAGAGTACCTGGGTCATAACTGACACTAAATTTTTTTCTCTTATTATGCAACATATTAAAATGCATCCCAAGTTATTGATGTTATCATTTGAAAAATTAAGCATATTAAAATACATTTTTAATACAATAATAAAAAATCAACATATATAGTGTGAAAACTCTAAATAGCTTAAGTTTAGACTTTAAAATGTCAAATTCATTATGAAAAGTGAGAATTGGAAATGAGTTTTGAAAATAAAATTCTGTTCAATGGCCACTGTCCAAAAACGTTATCGAATATCAATTTGTGCATAGTATTTGGAGTTCTATGAATTACAATGAGAAGTTTCAAGTTATTTGGATACATCCTATTAAAGCATTTAACTTTCTTTTGAAGTACTGCCTAAAAATGGTTTATGTTAGGTTTTAAAATATTTTAACAATATAAAATTTATTTTGAACTAAAATATGAGGGAAGTACAATAAACAAGATAATTGCATGGTAGATGTCTGAGAAAGGATGATAATAATAATGATAATGATGATAATGATAGTAAAGTGATAATAATGTAAATACCATAATTATTTTCATTTTGATTATGAAGAATAAACTGATGTGGCTCAGCTTTCTAGTTAGGGTAACTGTGGGTGGTAGAAATAATAATACAAATGGTATGTTACTTTAAAAACACTCGGTTAATATATATTATGAGTTAGTGTTTGAGGGAAAAGAGATATTAAATAAATATAAGGGGAGATAATAGTATGCACATTAGAAGAAGGAAGAAAGAACGGAAGGGAGGAGGGAAGCCAGGAAGAGAGGGAGGGAGGGAGTGGGGAAGGGAGGAAAGAAGGAAAGAAAGAGAGAGAGAGAGAGAGAGAGAGAGAAAGAGAGAAAGAGAGAGAGAAAGAAAGAAAGAAAGGAGGGAGGGAGGGAAAGCTTTCCTATTCATAACATGAACATTTTTATCTATGAAAAACTCTTTATTTAATCCGGATGGGGAGGAGTGATTCCAATAAATCTGTAAATGTATAGTGAAAATTTATTTGATAACGACAATGGTTCTATTACTAAGTATTCAAATAAAACTGATAAATATATTGTGACTTAACTTAGAGGCTTTTGACTGTGAAGTTGAATCCTAGGATACAAGGTAAGGAGAATGTCATCTGTGATCCTGCAGACTGATATCAAAAGGCTTAAACTGTGCAGCTCTTTAAAGGAAATTATCTGATCCTGGACATCTATCATTTCTCAAGTCATCATTCTATGTAATGTGTTCTAATTTAGAATTGAAGTATTAATAGTTCATTCAAGTGTGATTTTACCATTGTAAGGCCCTGAGGTCTCAGATTTGCTTATTCTTAAATTATATTTAAAGCTAGAATTGTATATTTTATAGATAGAACAAATCGATAAATAAAAAACAAATATGTAATATCTTCACATCTGTTGAAGACTTGTGATGTCACAGGTGTAGAATCTCTGAAAGGTTGTTTCAATAAATATTATTTTACTATAGGGTCAAGAGAGAGAGCAACAATAAAGAAAACACAGTTATTATAAATAGGAGGTGTGGCCGGGCGTGGTGGCTCATGCCTGTAATCCCAGCACTTTGGCACGCCGAGGCTGGTGGATCATGAGGTCAGGAGTTCAAGACCAAGATGGTGAAACCTCGTCTCTACTGAAAATACAAAATTAGCCAGGCATGATGGCACGTGCATGTAATCCCAGCTACTCGGGAGGCTGAGACAGGAGAATTGCTTAAACCCAGGAGGCGGAGGTTGCAGTGAGCCGAGATCGCACCACTGCACACCAGCCTGGGAAACAGAGCGAGACTCTGTCTAAAAAAAAAAAAAAAAAAAAGAAAAACAAATAAATAAAATGAAATAAATAAAAGAAATAGCAGGTGTTCAGTATTGGTGTATAACTATATAGAATGAAATGTAGCCAATAATTTAAGCAAGAGCAAAAAATGATGACACAGAATTTGATTAACTATAAAATTATTCAAAAAACTGCATTTCTCTTAAATGTGAAAATGCATTACGGATATCTATGTTTATCTAAGATTCTCTGGCATATATTGCTATTATTTTCTTTTCTAGTCTTACCTTGTAGTCTGGTTGCACTGGTATCAGCATTAATAAATTGTAGTCACTGTTAATAATATTTTTTCCAGAAATGACCTTCAATCTAATCTAAACAATTGCACAAATTCTGTACTATCGAAAAGAAAACATCTGGGAATTTGGGGGCTTGATGACAAGCTCATATGAAAGGACAGGACAGAAAAAAAATCTAAATTTATAAAAACATAACTTCAGTGTGATCATCATCACCTAATGACAGTGAGGGAGGATGATGTCAACAATGGCTCGCTCGTGTCTGTAAAACAAGAATTTAGACTCAATTGTAATAGATATATATATAGATAGAAGTTGCAGCTATATTGAAATAAACTGCTATTTCAGCAATGAAAAAGTATGGAGAGAAGATGATAAATTTTGTGTTGGGCAATTTGAATTTCGTCAGAAAGTACTTACATTTCTGCTACAAAGTTAGACATTCAAGCCTGGAAATTAAATAAGAGAGAGCAGTAAAAACAAATATCTGGTATTGCCAATTTTAGAATCCTTCACCATTTTCTCTCCCCAGGTGAGAGAGAAAGGAAGTGAATGAAAAGTGCTTTTTTCCAAATGCTTGTATGCTTATGTCTTTTGTGAGCTCAAGAAGATCCTCAGTGGTTAAGAAAAATACCAAGGAAAGTAGATATACAAATGCTACTGATATTTTCATATTTTAATATTCATTTTTTCAGTAGAGGAAATTTGAAAACCTTCACATTTAAAGATAGAAACTCTTTCAAATACATATTGAAAAAATTCTTTGAGGTACAGCAGTGCAAATTAAGCAGATTAGAACTGTTCAATAGAATCCGGGAACAAATTTTGGGACATAATGTGTGCTCTTCAACAAATATATAGTAAAAAGCATTATAAAAGAAAGTGCACAAAATGTTCATATGATACAGGAATAAACAGCGTTAGAAAATTGGAGGATTAGTGGCACACATCAGTTTCATATCTTGATGTTTTAAATTTTGTAATTTATTTCTTGAATATGAAATAAATATGTCGTTTAGGCATCTTAAAATTACCTTGGGAAAGATTGGTGAAACTTAGTAATTGTCCCGACCTGCAGGACAGTCGAACGGGCCCTGGAAGGGGGAGTGGGAATGGAGGAGACAAGAAAACACAAGAAATGGAGACAAGACAAACAGCCTGATCAAGTCTCGTTTATTGAGTGTAGGGTCATGCCTTATATAGGCTGGCAGGGGAAGAGGTTGGGCCAGGGCGGTGATAGGGGCCGGATCTTCTCAAATTACAATCGCGCATGCGCCGTGGGTTTGTACTTTTCCCGGGCGCGGGATCGCACCTGCGCCCTGGGCTGCATATCTTCCTGGGC
>NW_016807365.1:1212074-1240084 GCF_001698545.2 Rhinopithecus bieti
GAGAGAGAGTGTCCCGACCTGCAGGACAGTCGAACGGGCCCTGGAAGGGGGAGTGGGAATGGAGGAGACAAGAAAACACAAGAAATGGAGACAAGACAAACAGCCTGATCAAGTCTCGTTTATTGAGTGTAGGGTCATGCCTTATATAGGCTGGCAGGGGAAGAGGTTGGGCCAGGGCGGTGATAGGGGCCGGATCTTCTCAAATTACAATCGCGCATGCGCCGTGGGTTTGTACTTTTCCCGGGCGCGGGATCGCACCTGCGCCCTGGGCTGCATATCTTCCTGGGCGGGAAAATGTTTGCGCGCGCGCGGGAAAGGTTGGCGCGCGCGGGAAAGGTTGGCGCGCGGGAACAGTTTTGGCGCGCGCGGGAGAAACTTAGGCGCGCGCGGGAGAAACTTAGGTGCGCGCGGGAAAAGCTTTGGGCGCGCGCGGGAAGGGTTTATAAATAAAGAACCCGGGAATGCGCCCTCTTGTCTCCGCTTTGCGGAGATCAAGCAACAGAGGTTGGCTAATTCCGGGCCTCATGGCTCCGGACAAGTAATCAATTGCAATGTGACACAGCTTTTTTTAGTATAGATGCTGTGTAACATGTCGATGAACTCATAGTTACTTTCAGTTTATCTGACTGCATCAGAAGAGAGGAATAATTGAAAGTATACATTTTTTAAATGCTAGGATTTCCAACATTTGACTGCATTCTATTTTAATATTTTAAGCAAGATGTAAATAATATATAATGTATGGTCGGATGAATTTTAATATCATCTCTTTTCAAAGATGACAGTTAACATTTAGGTGTATCCCTAAATAGAATGGAAACAGATATTAATTTGGCATGAAGTGTTAAGAAAGATTATCCAAACTTTTAAAATAAGGCAAAAAAGAGTATAAAATGTTCTTTCGTTGTCTCTCTGGGCATATTTTAATAGTCTTACTAAGGACTATTTAATTCTCTAGGACAATATATCTGCTTTTGCTTTGCCTTCTTCTAATTGATTATTTCCTAGAAGGTGCGAAGTTAAATGTTAACTTGCATATTTCTTTCCAGAAGAAATGTTGACTCCATTTTAACCCATAAAATCTCTCCCTTTCTCTGAATTTCTTTAGCATCTGTAAATGTAGTGTCATATTGTCTTGTACGTTGGAGTTGTCTTTTTTCACTTTGGTGCACCAAGTGTAGACTTCACAAATAATAAAACTGATAAAATAAAAAAGAAAAGTTGACTCCAAAGATTATGATTTTGTTGCCCTGGTACAGGCTTTTTCTATTCTCCATCTAATCTAGTGATCTTATTCTCACATTTTTTTTTAATTCTATAAATTTACAGTTCTTCAAATATTCCTGGAAACATCTTTACGACCTTACCAATTCTGTCAATATTGATCATATAAATATTTCACACGTGTATTTTCTATGTGTGCATTACAATGATTTTTTTTTTCAAAATTAAACTTCTATTTTAGATACAGGAGATAAACGTGCAGATTTACTACATGGGTATATTACATATAGGTAGTGAGCAGAGTACTCAGTAGGTAGTTTTTCAACCCATATTTTACCCCCTCGTCCATCTACTAGTCTGCAGCATCTGTTTTTCCCATGTTTATGTCCATGCATGCTCAATGTCTAGCTCCCACTTATAAATGAGAATATGCATTTTCTGTTTCTGTGTTAATTTGCTTAGGATTATGGCCTCCAGCTCCATCCATGTGGCTGTGAAAGACATGACTTTATTCATTTTTATGGCTGTGTAGTATTCCATGGTGTATATGTAACACATTTTCTTTATCCAATCCATTGTTGATGGACACCTAGCTTGATTTCATAGTTTTGTTACTGTGAATAGTGTAGTGATGAATATACAAGTGCATGTTTTTTTTGGTATAATGATTTATTTTCCTTTGAATATATACTCAGTATTGGGATTGATGGGTCTAATGCAGCTCTGTTTTTAAGTTCTTTGAGAAATACCTGCTTACCACAGTGGGTGAACTAATTTACATTCTCACCAACAGTGTATAAATGTTTCATTTTCTCTGCAACATTGCCAGGATCTGTTGCTTCTTTACTTTTTCATAGTAGCCATTCTGACTGGTGTGAGATGATAGCTCATTGTGGTTTTGATTTGCATTTCTCTGATGATTAGTGATGTCATGTTTGATGGTCACCTGCATGTTTTCTTTTGAGAAGTGTCTATTCATGTACTTTGTCCATGTTTTAATGGTGTTATTTGGTTTTACTTCTTGATTTGTTTTGGCTCCCTATACATTCTGGATATTAGGCCTTTGTCAGGTGCCTAGCATGTGAATATCTTCTCCCATTCTTCAGGTTGTCTGTTTACTCTATGATAGTTTCCTTTGCTCTGAAGAAATTCTTCAGTTTAATTAGGCCCCACTCATCAATTTTCATTTTTATTGCAATTGCTTTAAGAGACTTAGCCAAACATTCTTTGCCAAGATTGATGTTGAGAAGGATATTTCCTAGATTTTTTTCTAGGATTTTTATAATTCGATGTCTTTAAATCTTTAATCCATCTTGAGTTAATTTTTGTATATGGAGAAAAGTAAGGATTCAGTTTTATCCTTCTATATATGGCTAGCCAGTTACCTCAGCAGCAATTATTGAATAGAGAGTCCATTCCCCATTGCTTGCTTTGGTCAACCTTGCCAAAAATTAGGTGTTTTTAATTGTGAGGCTTTATTTCTAAGTTTTCTATTCGGTTCCATTGGTCTGTGTGTCTGTTTTTGTAGCAATACTATGCTGTTTTGATTACTACAGCCTTATGGTATAGTTTGAAGTTGGGTAGTGTGGTGCCTCCAGCTTTGTTCTATTTGCTTAGAATTGCTTTGACTATTCATGCTCTTTTTTTGGTTCAGTATGGATCTTAGAATAATTTTTTTCTAGTTCTGTGAAGGATTGGTAGTTTGATAGAAATAGTGTTGAGTCTGTAAACTGCTTTGGACAGTGTGATCATTTTAATGATACTTATTTTTCTATTCAATGAGCATGGAATGTTTTTCCAACCATTTGTGTCATCTTTGATTTCTCTCATCAGTGTTTTGTAGTTCTCCTTATAGAGATCTTTCACCTTCTTGGTTAGCTGTATTCCTAAGTATTTAATTTTATTTGCGACTATTGTAAATGAGACTGTGTTCTTGATTTGACTCAGCGTGGACATTATTGATGTATAGAAATGTTACGGATTTTTCTACTTATATTTGTATCCTGAAACCTTACTAAAATTTTTTATTAGTTCTAGTAATATTTTGGTGAAATCTTTAGAGTTTTCTAGATACACAATAATATCACCAGTAAAGGTAGAGTTTTACTTCAGAAGAGAACTTCCTATTTGGATGCCTTTTATTTCTTTCACTTGTCTGATTGCTCTGGGCAGGAATTCCAATACTATGCTAAATAGGAGTGTAAGAGAGGGCATCCTTACCTTGTGCCATTTTTTCAAGGGGAATGCTTTCAGCTTTTGCCCATTCAGTATGATGTTGGGTGTGCATCTGTCATAAATGGCTATTAGTAATTTGAGGGATGTTTTTACTTTCTGAAAATTTACTTTGACAGGAGTTCATTTGGTCAGTGACTGACAAAGAAGGAGATGTGTAGGAATTGGTCATCTTAATGTCCTGAGAAACTTTAAAGAAATGCCAGGGTTACAAAACGGTGGTCAGTTCTGTCTTCCTGAAGCCTCATGATCAATCATGAGTTGAATCATGACAGTAAGATTATAAACTAGACATAATTCCCTTCATGGGAATTCCAGTTTATATTATTTCTGTCATGGATTCTGTGAAGGAGGGTTATTAAGGATATTTTACCCTGCTGGCAGAAATGTATACAGCCTGATGTGCAGGAATTCTCCAGCCAGACACCTGTTCCCACCTTCACACCAACCTATCAAAAACTATAGCATCTAACTGCCACCTCCTACACTACTAGAATTGCCCACTGGCTTCAGAGGCAGCCGAACACAAAGCTGCTTCATCCAATGTATTTGGGTTTATACTTTTTTCTTAATTACATTTGATTTTAGGAAGTGTTAAAATACTAGAATAATAGCTTCTTTAAATTACTAGTTTATAACTTCGACTTGAGCAAAACTATTTTGTTTTATTCACTTTTGAATCCATTGCACCTATCACAGCACATAGAAGTCACTCAGAAAATGTTTGTTAAATAAGTAAACTGCATGAGGTTGGAATTAATGAAGCGACTGACCCTTAATTATGGAAAATAAAGCAGAAAAGATTGTGAAACAAGTTTCACCAAGTACTAAGATGTTTAGAGGAAAAAGGTTTAAATCTGGTTGTGCCTCTTACTAGTTTAGTCAACATGAGCAGCTGCCTTTATCCTTCAAGAGACTGTTTCCCAATATGAGAAATTTGAGAAATTATTGTGTACCATTAAGCTATGTCCTGTGCATTAGGTAGTTCTTGAGTCATGTAGTATTTGCTTTATTGATTCTCTTTTTATATCTTTATGATAAATAAATATTAGAAAATTATAATTAGCTATATACAACTGTTATTCGTAATTTAGATATTTTATTCACTACATTTCCAAAACAGAATTACTTACAAAGAGCAGATCTTTAATTTGATAAAAAATATCTATTTATTCACTTCTTCATATTCAATGAAGTCTCCAAGAATTTTTCTGTTACTTCTGCTTTCTCGATATAAGCATTTTTCTTTCAATATGCTAATTGTTTTAAGGAATTTCTTACACAGGTCTGCATATAACCACTTCATGACATGCTATCACTTGCTCTATTAACACACAGAAGATTAATCTAGTGATGTTATATGTTGCAAAATAATTCCTTGTGCTTAGTAGTTTCTCATTTACATGAATGTGAGAATGATCTGGCAATTTGGCTACAACATCTGTTATTCAGTTACTCGCCAGAAATGATTCCTGCACATTTCAATAATTTTAGTCACTGCCACAGGTGTGGCTCTCCTTTCTTATCAAGGAAAGATCTTCTTAATGAGGGATATTCAGAAGGTCAACTTTGAGTTGTAAGAAATGAAGGGTATTTTCATATTTCCCATAAAAAAAAATGTGGCTTTCAGAATTGGTTTCTAATTAAAATATCTTGCAGTTCTGCTTCCAGAGATTCTTGTGTATTTTTCAAGATGGTATTCACACATTGGTAAATAGCTCTTTAGTCTATTTTAATAGCCATTAATAAGAGCCATTTATGTAAAAGATTACCTATTTTACGAGGTAAAGCATGTTTGAAGGAAACTGTTGCCTAGATAATGAATTCAAGCTGATTTGATATAAGATAGATAACGATTGATCATAATGTGTCCTCAGTCTACTTTTTTCCTGCTTTTTGTACCAGTAGGCTTTAAAGGTAGCAATGAGGAAGATAATCTACTGAATTAATCAAATTAATCTACTGAAAGAAAACTTGTCACATTTTTTACACAGATTTGTGAGCAAATTGTAATTCAATAAATTTAAAAATAGCTGAAACACTCCAGTTAGTAACTAGTAGACAGACATTACTGTTGAAGCCAAAATAAAATCATTCACCTGTATTTCTATTTGTAAAATACAACTGTGCTAAAACAAACAAACAAACAAACAAACAAAAGCAACCCTAATTTGTAGACTTTGACAATTGTGATGGTGCAAATACTTCCACTTCAGCTGATAACAAGTAACCAGCATGGCATCACTGAATGTAGAGTAGAAAATAACTGTACATAAACAATTGAAAGCTATAAGAGCCATCAGCTTCACTGCCAGACCTACAATAATTTTATGTATAATTATTTTTAAAAGAATCTTTCTTCTACTATGCATAGAATTTAATTAAATATATTTGGATAGCTTAAAATAATTAATTTTCCAGAGATAGACCACAAAGAAATTTATGTGATGATCAGGCCCCCAAAAGACAAAAATAAACCAAAGAAAATAAATTATGTTTATATTTATCATGGGGAACATTTTCCCACTTCTCTAACTTTATTCTATTAATTCAGGGACTCAGGTTGTTAATTTTTATTGGTTAAACATCCTGATTTATAACAGTGTAAAAAAGAATAGATATTCACCCAAAGATGCTTAATAATTTAAAGAACATAGCTGTGAAAAGCAAAATTGTAGTCAATCCTACAGAATCAGAATAGATCCTCACTCAAGATTTGGCTCAGGTCATGTACACAAGAGGGAACGATTTGGTTTAGATGTCAGAGTAATGGTGCCACATTCACATACATATTCAAGAGGATATGAATTTTTTTTTAATTCATAGTGAAGCTTTTTGGGGAGAGGACTTCCAATTGAGCTCAAAATTAACTTGAGATGGATAAGAAAGAAGATTGGCTTAATAAAAATGATGGTTAGGGGATTGTATAGGGATGAGGGTTCTTGCACATACTCTGAATTCCCAGCACATACAGGGGTTCTGCTCGAAAGCCAACAACAGTTAAACATTTAAAAAACTGAATTAGACTCCTTATTATAAGAAAGCATGAACTTAAAAATATGTCATTATTACATACAAATAGTTAAATAAGGCACATTAGATTGAAAGAGATGAAAAGTAATGAGACAATGTTCATTTTAATAAAGGTGATTTCACTTGTTATACTCCTATTGCACTCAGATAATTGATTTTTTTAATGCTTTGCAATACTCTGGATAACATTTTTTTTTTGTCAGTTTTAGAGTTGATTAACTCATTCCTACTAACCTTGTAAGTAAATACTTTGAGGAGCATTAACATAGCATATCCATGATTGAAAGCTCAAATCTCTTTATTTTTATGCATGAAACTATAATTCTGGCATACTTTTAGGCACTGTGAAAAACATATATATTTGTGGTAATCAAATGTATATATACACATGCACATATATGTATACACATATATATTTATTTATAATCACTAAAGGCAGAATTTATGTCAATATTAGTAAAGAACAGAAGTTGTAAGATCAATCCTAATACCTATATATATGATCTTAAAAGAAAAGTGATAAAAAAGAAAATGCATCTTGTGGCTCTCACATGGATTTGTAAATAAACTGTAATTTAATATATTTTTAAAATTGCTGCCCAGGAGCAGTGGCTCATGCCTATAATCCCATCACTTTGGGAGGTTAAGGCAGGAGAATTTATTGAGGACTGGAATTCAAGTCCAGCCTGAGCAACATAGCAGGACTTCATCTCTACAAAAAATAAGATAAAAAATTAGCTGAGTGTGATGGCACATGCCTGTAGTCCCAGCCACTCCAGAGGCTGAGATGGGAGGATCACTTGAGCCCAGGAGGTTGAATCTGCAGTGAGCCACACTTGTGTCACTGCCCTGCTGCTTGGGCAACAGAGTGGGACCTTGTCTGAGAAAATTTAAAAATAAAATTAAAAATCTAAAGCACTCAGGTAGCAGCTAGTTGAGACCCATATCAGCGTAGTTTGCTTTCTCTTCTGTCCACAAAAAATGCTATTAACTTTTCTTGGCATTTGTTAAGCACTCAGAATTGTATCTTGGTTTTATAAAGAAGCATATTAGCTACCTCATTGTTGTCGGAAGAAAAAAAATACCTATTTTTGAAATATCAAATATTTTATTTTTTAATATTGGATGCACTTTAAGAAAATACATTCACAACAGCTGAAGACAGGAATTTTAGGGTGCCAAACCATTAAATTTAAGTCATACATGAAAGTCAAATTTTGTTTTGTTTTATTCTCCTTCTCTTTTTTGATTTAATATTAAATTTGTTATTAAGTTTGACTTAATAAGAAAGAAAATAAAATTGAGATATGTTCATACTTTCATATTATTATTAGTTAAAATGTGTCCCTTATAATATTATATATTGAAGTTCTTACACCTAGAGCCTCAGAATATAACCGTATTTGGAAATAGTTACTGATGTAATTCCTTAAGATGAAGTCATCCTGTAGTAAATCCACCCTAATCTACATAAATGGAGTTTTTATTTTTTTTTAAAAAGGAGTACTTTGGACATAGGCACTCCATAGGAAGAATGCTATATGAAGATGAAGCTCCATCTACAAGATCACCAGTGACCCATCAGGAGGTAGGCAAGAGGCATGGAGCAAATTCTTCCTTACAGCCTTCAGAAGGAACCATTCTGGCTGACATCTTGATCTTGGATTTCTAGCCACCAGAACTGTGAGACAATATGTTTCTCTTTTTGTAAGCTACTTAATCTGTTGTACTTTTTTATGGCAGTCATAGGAAACTAATATACACATGCACCAGAGGCAGTGTCACCTATGAAATTAACCCATTCTCTCTTTATTTGCTTGCTGCTGCAAATTTTAACTATGTAGGAGAAAATTCCCATCTAGCTCCTTTAATTCAACTGAATTGCAAATAGACCGATCACATTTGTACTAATTTAAGCAATACTTGCCAGGGGCAATAACTCTTCTTTATACATAATAAAAACAATTAGGCAGTGTATAGATAACTGATACAGATTTGTACTTCCACTTCATGACGTTGCCTATAAATATAACCTAGCAGTAACAATAGAAGAATTTTAGCAATGTCTAATTCATATGAATGATATGACTTTTGTGACCTAATACCTAATTTGAGAAGTTGAAAGTCCATTCCTTTGAATTGTACAAGTGTTCTCCTATGAATCTTTAATTAGGAAATGGCAAGTTTGGAAATATTTACTGACAAGTTTTAACGATATAGTCACAAGTTTAAATTATAAACCTGATTGTGTTGTTTGAGTGTGATAGTTCGTCAAAGACCCCAAATCAATAGCAGAGTGGTGCAAAGATGCATTTGAGTAGAGAATGAGAAAGTACTGCTTGATGGAAAGCACTCATGTATAACAGTGATTTTGTATGGTAGAAAGAGTCTCACAATAAGGTGCTGTGCTAAAGAAAAAAATATTAAAAGGAAGCCTTGCCAGATATTAAGGAAACAGAGGGAAATATTAATTACATTCTGGGGCTAGTTGAACCTTAAATAACAAATAAAAAATAAATTACTGTACAAGTATTTGGCTAAAAATGTTAAGAATATTGTGAATTTTGCCATCCACTAAATCCACAAAGATTTATCAAGTATATACTGTTTTCTAGGTACTGGACATACACAGATGAATGTGTCTTAAACTTCAGAATAATGATAATTTTTACTATACTAAGTGAAAAAAATAGAGTTATGTTGACTATCTATTATAAGTCAATGCTTAGAAAGTTTAATAGCTAATTTATTAGTCAAATACAACCACCATCTTGTCTATTAGTAGCAAAAAACCTATTCCAGTCCAGGGTCATTCATTATAACTTAGTAACACCATTAAGTGAGGGATACTGAATATCTGAGAAGGAAATAATTTTAAACAAATTGCGTATGAAGTTAGGTTAACTATAAATTTAAAATGCACATTTATTGATCCTGACAGCTCTCAATCTAATGACTCATTTTCATGAAACAGAGTCTTGTCAGGATGATTAGCTATTTTGCAGAATGCTGTCAATCACACAAATGCTGAAGGTGTCAGTTTCAGTTTGCTTCTCTCTGATCTTCTGTGCTCCTTGCTGCCACCACATTATTGATTTCACCTTAATTCTGCAGTGATGAATAGTAAAATTATGAAGACAGATTTAGGAGTTACTTTGATTCCATAACATGAAAATACTTTAAAAGAACATGCTATATTCCTAAATGTATTTCAGTTCAGGAAAAATTATATTGTCTGCCAAATTGCAAAGATAATATATCTTTGGGTTTTGGAAGCTTAGATAGGGTTTGAAATTGTTTAATATGTCATAAATAAAAAAGTCTTTCAACTTACAACAAGAAATACATGTAAGCCAAAAGTAGACTTCCTTATAAGCCAAAATACTTTAAAAATTGAAGAATATTGCAATGAATATTTTGATAACATGATTTATATGAGAAGTGAACAATTTAAAGTGTTTAATATATACAAGCCTCAACCTTGAATAAATGCTCATTCTCAGATGATTTATCTATCTAGTAACTTTCCCTATTATAAAAATTATGATGAGAATATCTTACCTAGGGAATGAAATGTGTCTTCACATATTGTTTATAGTTCGGATGGTTGTCGCAGGGTTTTTAATTAAAAAAAAGTTCTGTAAAAGCCATTTGTCTTTCTAAATTCTGAGATATTTATAATATTCAATATGAATTGTAATTTTATTTTTGTAACAAAAATTCACAAAACCAAAATCCAAATCTGTTACTCTTGTCTATACCTTTCTGTTTTATTCTACACAGTGCACTAAGATCAACCTACTCTACATTTCAGAGTTCTGTGATGCATTCTTTCCTGGGTGAATGATTTCTCTACATCTCGGTCATTTTATAAATATAATTTTAAAGTAATGGAGTGTAGTAGAGTGGCAATGGGAGGACGTAGACATAATCCAGCAAAGGTGGAGACATTTGACATAAAATTACTACTTAATGGAAGTCGGTAATTGCATTTAAAATATCAGTTTCATTTGTTTAAAAATAACAATTTAAAGCTGTATTAGAAAATATTTTCATGCAAGTTAACTAATTGCCTTAATGGATGTTTATATTTATTTTGTTATTTTAAAAGTGAAGCTAATCAAAAACCACTTCAAGAGCATTTATTGAATGTCCACTGTGTGCCAGTCATACATCTGTGCTTTGGGAATAACAAATAAGCTATGGACAATGACTCCAATACCTCACCGCTTTCTGAGGTATCAGAAACAAATGCAAGCAATATTGCATCCTACAATAAGATGGATATTTACAAGTGATATGGGTAAAGCAGTATGAAATTACCGACCAAGAGAAATCTGTTGTAACATACGTATGCAATTTTAAAATTGTTAGTGGTTTCTTAAAGGTAAAATTAAATAGATGAAATACATTTAAGAACATAAGTCAAATATCAAAAATATCATTTCAATGGAAAATTGTAATTAACACCGTTAATGAGATATTTTACATTTTTTTACATACTAAGACTTTCTAATTCTTATACCCACATTTCAAGGGCTTATTAGCTACATGAAACTGGTGGCCACTGCATTGGAAGTGTGGCACTATGGAATTACAGAGGAAGGAGCTATTTACTTAAATAGAACCATCCCTTTTCTCTCCTTTCATTTTGTACCAAATCTCTTCTGATCTCAAAAACCTTTGGCCAGAAGAATGTGCCCACAAAGTAAACCGGTATTTCTGAATTACTTACTCCATATACTTTTTCTTCAGTACTAAATATTTAGTCAGGAGGTTCTTTAACCAATTTCAATTTCACGGTAATAAAGAATAAAAAAGTAACCTTGAATTACAAGGTAGTTATTTTAGAAATGCTACTAAAAAAAAAGGTTTTATATCTATGCCAGTTTTCAGCAGTGTTTTGGGGTAAGTGGCAGCATAGAAGACTAATTAAGAGTACGTTGGCCTGAGACTGTAGAACTGGGACAGTTTAATAGGTTCAGGGTATCGTGATGAGAGTGTGGGCTTTGATTCTACATCCAGGTTTAAATTTTATTTGTTTATGATAAGAGATGACATTACTGTCCTGAAAACATTATTGTAGGGAAAAAATGCAATTGAGAATGTGTTACTACAATAGAGATTAGTATATAGATGTTGGCCTTAAGCAATGTTAATCAACTTTTCTACTTTGATTAGCATCGTTATGATTTGCCTTCCATATGGAATTTAGTAAGATTGAACTCATGGAAATAGAGATTAAATCATGGTTACCAGAAGCTGGGGGTAGGGGGTTGCAAAAAAAAAGGAAACAAGTTATTAATCAAAGAGTACAAAGTTTCAGATAGACTGAAAGAATTGGTGTTGATATCTATTGCCCCGTGAAATATCTATAATGCATTATATATTCCAAAATAACAAAGATAGTAAATTTCAGATGTATTTTCATAAAAAATGATAGGTAAGCAAAGTGAGGGATGTGTTAATTAACTTGATTTAAGAATGCAATATTATATACACTTATCAAAACATCACATTGTATTCCAGAACTTCTACAATTATGGTTTATACATAAATATATTAATAGCTTTTTAAATTTAAAAACTTTAAAAAAGAAATTTGCTACTTAGATGAACAAATAGAAAAATGAAAGAAACAAATGAAGAAAATATATGGCACCTATGAAACACCAACAAGCTAGTGAATAAACTCCTTGTGGAAGTTCTAGATGGAGGAGAGGGAGAGAAAGTGGCAGAAAGTTTATTTAAAAAATAATTGCTGCAAAATTTCCTAATCTTAGGAGGAATATGAATGTTCAGATTCATGAAGCTAATAGATCCCAAAAAAGGATCAACCCAAAAAAGATTACTCTGAGGCATAACACATTAAAACTGTCAAAGACAAAGTTGAAGTTGTTATCAGTTTAAAACAGACTGTAATGACTATGTTTTATGTAAATCTCATGGTAATCACAAATAAAAATTCTCAAGTAGACACATAAAAGTTAATTAGAATGCAATCAAAATATACCACTACAAAAAAATCAACAAATCACAATTAAGACAACAGAGGAGAAAGAAAAGAGCAAATAAACTACAAATCAGTCAAAAAACAATTAACAAAATGGTAATCATAAATCTTTACCTAACAGTAATTCAGCGAAAAAGAATTAAATTTTCCAATCAAAAGAAATAGTGGATAAGTTAATTTTAAAACATCCAATAGTATTCTGCCTATGGAAGACTCACTTTGGTTTGAGGACACACATAGGTTGAAAGCGAAGGAATTGACAATGTTATTTTATGGAAATGGTAAACTAAATAGAGCAGTCATGGCTATACTTATATAAGACTAAAGAGATTTTTAGTCAAATCTGTCACAAGAGACAAAAGAGATTATTACATAATGATAAAGAGGCCAATCATCAAGAGAATATAATTTTAAGTATATATGCACTCAACATTGGAGCAATAAAATATATAAAGCAAATATTAACATAACTGAAAGGAGAAATAGACAGCAATACAGTAACAATATGGAATTTCAGTGCCCCACTTTCATCAATGGATAGATCATCCAGACAGAAAATCAATAAGGAAATAGCAGATTTGAATAACACTATAGAAAAAATGGACCTATAGAACAAATAACAATGTGTTTACCATCTCTATTCATCAAGGAAATGCAAATTAAAACCACAGTGAGATATCACATCTGTCAGAATGACTATTATCAAAAATACAATATATAACAAATGTTTGCAAGGGTTTACAGAGAAGAGAATTCTTAAGCATTATTGGATAAAATATAAATTGGCATAGCTGCTGTGGAAAACAGTACGGAAGTTCCTAAAAAAATTAAAAATAGAAGTACCACATGATCCAGGAATTCTATTTCTAGATATACAGATTGGTCAGACTTATGATGATTCAAAATATGATTTTGTAACTTTACAATGATGTGAATTCAATATGCATTCAGTAGAGACTATAGTTCAAATTTTGAATTTTGACATTTTCCCAGCTAGCAACATGCCACACGATACTCTCTCATGATGCTGGGTAGTAGTAATGAACTCCAGCTCCCAGCCATCCGTGCTAATGTAAATGTTCTAAGTGCATTTAAGGTAGGCTGTTCTACACTATGATGTTCAGTAGGATAGGTGTATTAAATGCAGTTTTGACTTACAATATTTTCAGCTTACCATAGGTTTATTGTGATGTATCACCATTGTAGATTGAGGAGCATCTCTATATCCAATGTAAATAAAATCTGCATCTCTACAAGATATCTTCACTCCCATGTTCATTGCAGCATTATTCACTGTAGCCAAGATAGGAAAACAATCAAAGTATCTGTGGACAGATAAATAGATAGAGAATATTTGGTAGATACAATGGTTTGACTTACGAATTTTTGACTTTAGGATGAGTTTATCTGGATACGACCCATTATAAGTTCCAGGCCTCCTATGACTTATAATGAATTGATAGTTTCTACTGAATATTGCTTTTGCACCATCGTAAAATAAAAAGAAAAATCATAATGTGAACTATTCTAAGTTGAAGTCCGTTTGCTGTGCTGCCAGTATTAAATGCATTTCTGACTTTAAAATACTTTCGATTTATGATGAGTTCAATGGGGCACAACCCTATCATAAATTGAGGAGCATCTGTATATTCAATGCATATTATTTAGTCAAAAACAGAAGAAAATCTTGCCATTTGTACCAGCATGGATAAATCTAAAAGGCATTATGCTAAGTGAACTAAGCCAGGTAAAGAAAGACAAATACCATATGATCTCACTTCTATGTGAAATCTAAAAACAACATCACATAAGCAGAGAGTAGAATGGTTGTTGTCAAGGGCTGGGGGTTAGTCAGAGATTCCAAACTTTCAGTCGTAATCAAATAAATTCCAGGAAGTCTGATATACAGCATGTTGACTATAGTTAGTAATACTGTATTGCATACTTGAAATTTGCTAAGACAGTAGATCTTAAACATTCTTGCCACAAACACACACACAAAGAAACACACACAATAATAACTATGTAAGGTGGTAATATGTTAATTAGCTTGATATATATATATATATATAAAATCATCACATTGTACACCTTAAATATATACACATTTTGTTAATTATATCTGAATCAAACTGGAATTTTATTTAAAAGAATACAGAAGAAAGTCAGAGAGATATATCTCTTATTCATTTATAGAATACTTTCACAACAGAATATTTGCAATAGATTGTTAGTAGATTATGAAGTTTCATTCTCAATCATTTTGAATACTTACTGGTAGGCAAGTTAACATTATACTATGGAGAATTGTTACAGTGGATTGGAAATATTATGTTCTGTTCCTAGAATAAGAATGATTTATGTTCTTCCTAGAATAAAAAACATATAAATAAATATATATACATACATATATATACACACACACATATATACACACACACAGCTAATGATGTTTTGAAATAATTCTGTAAATTAATTGCTTCCTAATCTGATTTTCTCTTTCAAATAAATGAAACTCATTTATAAATAGTACTTATAGTACTTGTAGCTACTGAGTTTTGAGTTTTGCCATGTGGCAATGTATCTCTATATATACCTTATAAACATGTCATTCTTTCCTCAAAGATGTACGTTATGGTATTAGGTACATTTATCACACATTACTGACTTGATTAAAGAGGTTTAGAGAAGTTAAATAACATTCAGTATCACATATCTATTAAACATTTTCATGTTGCATTACCTCTTCAAGAGGTAACATATATCATATGTTTACGATGTGTAATATACATCATATTCTTAGGTCTTAAGTAACAACAAAGAAGTTGCTTGACATTTATAGTAAAAGCTTCTGAGAGAAACAATGCTTTTAATATAATTTTACAACTGAGAAATTGTAAAAAACAAAGATACACATAATGGAATCATAAATTTTGGAGAAGATCTATCATATATTTTAAATATATAGCTCTATACATTTTCTAATGATCATAAATGCACTTTTATTTTTTCTTTAAATTATATGTTTGTAAAAAGTTATAGAAATTATACAGAAAAATATAGTATACGCTTTACTGAGTTTTCCCCATAGTAACATCTTACAGAACTGTAATAGAATATCAAAGCTAGAGCTTTGACTTTGATACAGTCAAGATGCGTGACAATTCCATTGCCACAGGGGCCCTGTATCTTGCCTTTTTATAACCACACTCACTTACCTTCCACCCATCCCCACACACCTTGACTTTAACCCCCAGAAACCTTGAATCTGTTCTCCATTTCTATAATCTTGTCTTTCCAAGAAGGTTATACAAATAGAATTTTACAGTATATAATCTGTTGGGATTTTTTTTTTTTTACACTCAACATAATTCATGGGAGGGTGATCTGTAAGAATTAAAGAAAGAGGAGTGAAACATGAAGAGTGGGTTTTCAGTCAACAGGGATAAGCTTATTTTAAATAAACCTGAGGGGGTGTCTGGATGAGTGAGATCAGAGCCACACTCTCTTACAGACTAAGAGGCTTTTTTTTTTTTGAGATGGAATCTCACTCTGTTGCCCAGGCTGGAGTGCAGTAGTGCAATCTCTGTTAACTGCAACCTCAGCTTCCAGGGTTCAAGCAATTCTTCTGCCTCAGCCTCCCAAGTAACTGGGACTACAGGCATGCGCCACCTTGCCCGGCTAATTTTTTGTATTTTTAGTACAGACGGGGTTTCACCATATTGGCCAGGCTGGCCTCAAAATCCTGACCTCGTATTCCGCGCGCCTTGGCCTCCCAAAGTGCTAGAATTACAGGCATGAGCCAGCACGCCCAGCCCAGACTAAGAGTTTTTAAAGATTCGGGTGGGAGAGTTTATCAGAGGCTTGGACTACTTCTGTGTCTCTTTGTAGTGCTTATCTGGGAGGGAGAGTTATGTGTCTGTTCCCATACATCTTCCTGCAGCTGCAGGCATATCCCCTGAGTCTGCTTAGTGCACCTGCGTTTATTAAGGCCCACTGTTTTACTGGGGCCTGTTGTGTGAGGGTGAAGTTTGGCAGTTACACAAGAGACTTTCCCCCAACCTCCCTCTGTGCCCTAGCTATCTTATCTGTGTTTTACTGTCTGCTCTTTCTGTCTGCTTGTAGTCAGAAGAGAAGTGATTTCCTTGAAATGCATGAGGCTAGAAAGGGAGCTGGAACTTAAAAGTGGCAGTAGTTGTCTGAGATGATGGTGCTCCTGCTCTGTTCATAATCCAGACTGTTACATATATTGTCAAAGATAAACAAAGCCTGACATGTGTTAGACTAGCAAGGATAGATTTTAATCAGCAAGCTATTATTGCAGTAGGAAAAAGAGCAGCATGAACTGAAATGCAATTTGCATAGATAGGTGATTGGGAATTTAAGGAGGGAATGACAGAATAAGGAAGAGGGACTCAGTAGGGTTAGGGAAGTGAAACATTACAAACGTGGGAGAAGGGAGTTGTTGTATGTGAAACCCATCTTCGTTTGTTAACTGCTGCTAATCGAAGTTATGTTCCTGTCCTCCAACAGAGACTGGGAGACAGGGAACTTGTCTTTAATATTAGCCCCTGTCTCTCAGCCTTCATTTTTCTCAGGTGATGTTTAAGGAGAGTTAGGGTCATTTTAGGGATGTAACTTTAGCTGTTAGAAACTAAACTATGTACTGTTTTGTTCAAATCTTCATAGGCCAAGGTTTAGTTCTAGTCGAAAGAGAGCTCAGAGAAGCCTGTCTAAAGTTGGTCAAAAAGATAATGTTTGTCACTATTAATAGTATATTCCTTTGTATTGCTGAATAGCACTCCATGGTAGGGATGTGGCACAGCTTGTGTAACCATTAACTTGTATGGATTGTTACCAATTTGGGCTACAAAAACAAGGTGTGATAAGCATCTATATACAGGTTTTTGCATAAACTTAAGTTTTATTATTCCATGAGGCAAATTCTCAAAACTGCAATTGCTGGAACACATGGTAGTTGCATGTTTAGTTTTGTAAAAAAAAAAAAACAACAAAAAACCAAACTATTATCTTTATTTGGCCATTTTTTGTCCATTTATTTCCTCTGCCAGCTTGTTTTTTATTTACTAAAATTTTATGCAAATGTATAATTTTAGTAAAATGTAAAACAATGAATGATGAGTAAGAGTAAAAACCAAGCATCCATATTTTGACTTTGGAGCTCATGGGTCACAGTTTTCTCAGCTATTAAAAAATAACTGTAGAGTTTCCAAGTTAAATATATTAGAAGTGCTTTTCAATCCTAAAATACTGAAAACTAATAGGACTTCAGTGCTCAAAATATTTAATATTTGTTAATTTATATCCTGTTTTTTCTGGAAGTAAAAGAAGCAAACAACAACAACCATCAGTATTAACCAATTCACAAATAAAGTGTTACTTGAAGGACTTGCTAACATTTTACTATTAAATTTGACTTACCAGTTCTTTTTTAACCTCTCTTACCTCTAAAATCATGTTAAATTAATTTTCTTCAACCTCTTTATTTATATTATTTATCTTTTTCTAATACCCTTAGTAGTTCTTTAGTCAGTTAATTTAGCTTTATTCCTATATTTCTTTATAAGTGTCATTTCTCTTCACAGGATTTGTTCTTCTGTACTCATTTTGGAGAAAATCATTAACTTTTTAGTGTCATTTTAAATTTGAGCCTTTATAGTTGGTAGCAGTTTATATAAAGTCTCCATTAGCTGATATAAAATTACAGAGGAGCAGTTATTGAAATACACGACCATGTGATCAAATTCACAAAAAAATCTGAAATATTTATTGCCTAGACGGAATGATCTATCTGATTGTATTAAATTTTGGCTTAACTTGCAGTCACAAAACACTAAATATCAGATATTATGAATCCCAAGGTATCTGGTCAAATATTCCTATAAAAGAACTTATTACCTACCATCCTTTTTCTCACCAATTGATTCTAAAATTTATGGAGAAGACTTGAGTAGTAAAAAGTAACAACTGTGTGATTTGAAGATGCTGTGAAGCTAGCAGAAAAAAAAAAAAAAAAAAAGTGCTTTTGAGTGTCTTCTGCCATCTCCAAGGGAGAATCAGGCAGACATTGCTATTCAGAAAGACACAGTCTGAGTTGTGTTCCTCCTTGTTTTCACCTGAAATTATTTTCTTTAGTTTTTGATTGATGAGTGGTTAAAGAATTGTATTAGTCCCTTTTTAAGCTGCTGATAAAGACATACTCGAGACTGGGTAATTTATAAAGAAAAACACGTTTAATGAGCTCACAGTTCCACGCGGCTGGGGAGGTCACACAATCATGGCAGAAGGCAAAAAGCATGTCTTACATGGAAGCAGACAAGAGAGAAAGACAATGAAAGCCAAATGAAAAGCGTTTCCCTTATAAAATCATCAGATCTTGTGAGATTTATTAATTATCATGAGAACAGTACTGGGGGGGAAACTGCCCACAATTCAATTACCTCCCATCAGGTCCCTCCCACAACACATGGGAATTATGGCAGCTACAATTCAAGATGAGATTTGGGCGGGGACACAGCCAAACCATATCAAAAAGTGTACAGAAAACAAGGCATACAGAAGCCACGTAGTAAGGATAGCAGAGATAATTTTCTCGAAGAATGAGATTAAAAAGCATGCTTTCCAGGGAGATGAATATGTGTGGAGCTTAACATTGGAAGACTGTTCAGTACTTTGGAAATCTGAATTCCTACAACACAAACCAATAAAGGATAAAGGTATATTTTGAAAATTCTTTTGAAAGGAAGATGCACAGAAGCCTAACAGAGAGTAATAATCCACAAAGGCTTGAATGTAAACAATTATGGGGATTAAATACAAGAGAAGTAGCCACATTAGAATAAGGATATACACATGTTCAATTTCTTGATTTGCATGATGACTTTTTTTTAAGGTGGAGTTTCTCAACCTTTTTGGTTACAGCATATTTTCTTCATTCTTAAGAGTTATTTAGGACCACAAAGAACTTTTCTTTATGTGGGCTATACATATCAATATTAACTAGATGAAAACTTAAATTGTGAACTTCAAAATAACTACTTATTAATTAATTTAAAGATAATACTAAATCTGCTGTGTTTTAGTATAAATAGCATAGTTTAATGAAAAAAATAATATTTTCCAAACAGTAGTGGGAAAAAAATCTACCTTAATGAAAGACACCTAGATTATCACATTTGCTTCTGCATTCAATCTTTTATAACACTTTTATTTCTTGGATTATGATAAATACATTTAGCCTTCCAAGATTTATAGTTGAAATACAAAGGGGTATTTAGTAGCCTTTTCAGACAGAAAATATTATCAGGTGCTGTTGGGACTCAAAATCAATGCCCTGGCCAGGTGCGGTGGCTCACCCTGTAATCCTAGCACTTCGGAAGGCAGGATCACTTGAGGTCAGGAGTTCGAGACCAGCCTGACCAACATGATGAAACCCCGTCTCTACTAAAAATACAAAAATTAGCCGGGTGTGGTGACGAGCTTCTGTAATCCCAGCTACTCAGGAGGCTGAATCACTTGAACATGGAGGCGTAGTTTGCAGTGAACCAAGATCGCACCACTGCACTCCAGCCTGGGCGACAGAGCAGGACTCCGTCTCAAAAAAAAAAAAAAAACAGAGGAGAGGAAAAAAGTATATAATAATATATAAAAATTTACACACAAACGATGGCCTCAAAAGCAGCCTCAGAAGCCAAAGCTTTTCTCTGACCTTCTCCTGCTCTCCTGCCTGTCAGTCCTATTGTCCATCTAAGCTAGAGTAGAAAGTAGAATAGTAGAATCTCTTTCTCCAAGCAGGTCATAAACACTGGAACTCCATTTCCCCACAGCCAGCCATAAAACTAAAAAATATTATTCTATCTTCCCCTTTGCCTTTCTGTGTAAAAACTGGTCATAAAGAAATTATTTGACCTGCTTTGTTTGACTGTAGGTCATAAAACCCTTATCAAGAAAAGGTCCTGTCCCATACCAGAGGTAAGCAATACATGCTCAGAGAGGACAAGAAGAAATCTAGACAGACAAGTATTGCTGGGTTTGCCCACTCAGTCTGTTAACATTTGATTACACTTTTTTTGTCTAATCATATTTTTACATGGCTGTCTATGCTTTGCCGAACCCAATAATTAAAATGCACAATTTTCCATATATCTTTAGGTTTTCATTCTAAAGGCTCCCAGGTACATGTTAATAAATTTGTAGGCCTTTTCTCCTATTAATCTGCCTTTTGCCAGTGATTATCAGCAAACTTTCAGAGGACAAAAGGGAAGTTTTTCTTGACCTCTACAATACTAAACCAAATCTCATCAAGTGGTAATTTCTTAAAAGTAGTTTCAATGAGAAATCTGTAACCACATACAAAAACGTTTTGTATTGTTTCTAAAATGCACACTCCAATCTTGTAATTTTACTGCATCTCTTACCTTGAGTGATTTTGTAACATCATGCATCAGTCATTTGGAAAATATTAGTCACTGAGTTATGTAGGTATTCATATATTAAAATATTTTATTATATGAAATCTTCACACATTCTAAATCCTTAGAAAATTGTGACTATATACTCATGAGAGAATGGTAGTGAGTAGAAAAAATCATCTTATTAATATTTAGAAATGGTTTTACCTTTGAAGACTCCTCAAAAAGATGCCAAGCAGCCCCATGGGTCTCTAGTCTACCCGTTGAGTGTCTTAGTTTAAAGAAAATAAGATAAAATTTTGCATCTGAGATGTGAAATGTAAATATTTTGATGTTTGGTACACCTTTTTAAAAATGTGATTGAAGTAGAAGATTAGGAAGTTGGCTACAAAAGATAGCATCTGATAAAGTATTCTAAAAAATACTGTTGTTTTGTGCTAATATACAGTTAGCAATAATTGCAGTCTAAATGTCCTTTGCTTGTACACATATGAAAAGGATACTCAGAAAACTCCAAGAAATAGCAAGATTTATAGCTACTGTTCTTTCTACATCTTTATATCAATATAAAAATAAAGTTTTAATAGTATTTAGTTTATTATAATTAAATGCTTATTCATGATTAAATTTCACAACATTTAAACCACAAATATTAAATAACTTATTTGCATTGTTCCAATATTATCCATCTGTTTTATCACCTGTGATGTAATTGTGTGTTTATAAACAAGCATTTCTGACATTTATTTCATTTAATTTTTAAAAATATCTTTAATATGATGTAATATTCTAACCATGAGCTCTAATTGAAAGAAAGGTAGATAAGAAAAAAAGGCATAGTCAATACTAGAGAATACTACATAGATGACCAAGATCAAGTTTCAGGCAGAGCAAAACAAGTTGAGGTTTTATTAGCAGAACTGAGTACAACAATGCAGTTTTGATGTCATCTGTGAGGCAGGGACACACTACATACACCTAGGTAACTAAGTGAGAGCCTGACTACAGAAAACAGAAGCCTTTCGTAAATCTTTGTTTCATCTGTTTCTCACAGTCTTTATATGAATGTGGATTGTTGGATCCTCTAAGTTTCTACAAAGAACGTTAATCACATTGTCTTAAAATCTGCTCAACTATTACTTTTTACATCTTATTACTCTTTTTGCCAGTGGTTGTTCAGTCAATCAGTTAATCACCAAAGTTATTAGGTGTCAAATATAGGTAAGACAATGTTCCAAATGAAGCCAATATACACACTAGCACTTGGTAATAGGTTGCTGTAAGACGAGTTAAAGATTTAGGAAAATCCTTGAAGATTTATTTCTCCCTTAATTGTGCCCTTATTTCCAGAATGTAACAAATTGCCATTGTCATCTTGGTTTCCTGTAGAGGAGGAAGAAATTGTATTTAATTACTTCTCCTTCTGTTCTTTCTGCTTTGGGAAAGCAAGTGACTGAGAATGATAAAACACTGAAGCAAATGTCTGAAGAAATATGGTATACTAATCCTTCCAGTGGCTTGGCCTAGACCCCTGTGGTTAGAAAACAATCTTTAAATTTAATACACTTCATTCTTCCAACTGCCAATTGTATTTACAAAAGGTGTCAAGGTTCTTAAAATAAAAGGCTCTCTGTGGTATCTGAGCAAGGATAAACCAACAATTTTCTCCCCTAGGTTCACTGGAAGAATTCTCAGATACCTGTTAGTCATTGACCTAGGGAAAGAGAGATGGTCCACAAAATCACAGTGGAAGCCCTCAGGGTACCATGAATTATTTGCCCACGGCACTATCCTGTAGCTAAACTCCAAGTTCCAAACACTGTGTGGAAGTACATTCTAGGAGCATTAATCCCATAAGATGCCCTAGAATAACAAAATAATTCTTAAAACAAGTTAGTTTGGAAAATACTAAATCCTGATTATAAAGGATACAATGCAAATAGCTTTATTAAATTAAATTGCAAATATTGAAATAAAGTAGCCAGTCTAACAGGGTTTAACTACTCTCAAACATTTTATAACAAGACGTTACTTAAATTTCCACGAGTCAATATTCTCATAAATACCATTTTGATTTAAGAAAATGGACTAGTTTTAGGTGAAGTTAATAGCTCTCGTTTCCAGCATCTCTTTAATTGCATTTTATTAAAGTTCTTTTAGTACTTTAGTGGAACATTTTTCAACACTTATCAAAATGTTTTTCTCCTTCAGAAGGAGCTCTGATATTAGGCATTAATAAGAACACTAACTACAAGTTAATGTATTATAAACCCTCTCTCCAAATCTCCTTGAGAATAGCCACTGAAATAGGGATTTCAATAGCCAGTGAAAAGGTATGAGTGGCGTTTATTTGGCTACGTTCTTTACTTGAGTCAGTGAATTAATATTTTATATTCAGTCCCCTCTAGATAATAATGATATCATTTCTAAGCTTCTGTATGATTCTCATGAACATACAAACAGCAAATACATAACTGAATCAACTAAAGTTTTGGATTTGGGCTTAATAAAAGAGGTTGCTTTATTAGAGGAGCTTTGCATTAAGAAGGAGAGAAATACATCAAACTGCTTATCTGCCATATGAAGATTATCAAAATTATTTTTTATGTCTTCACCAAACCTAGTAAAAAAAAAAGGAACAAAAATTTTTGAAATATGTAGCTAAATCCCTAAACATTTAGTGAATTTTGTCCAAATGGCATTTCTATTTTAATGTCAGAAGAAAATGTATGAGAACAGAGGGTCTCCTAGTATCAAACCAGTGTTTTGATAATACTTTTAGAAATAGAATAAGAATGATATCAGGTTTTGTCAATGTTCTTCTCTATGGTGGTCACTGTGCCTGATATTTTTCTGTATGTCCTACATTACCTTGCACATACAAGGCAATCAGGAGCACGTATAGACTTGGTTAAAATATGACAAAGAAACTTAGTGTCTTACCAAAAAGGATAGATCAGACATTTTTCTTTCCAAAATGGCTTTTTTGGGACAATAAATATTAAGGAGAAAATATTAGTGAGTGAATGCTTTCTTTAACATATAAAATAAAACATGTGTAGTGACTCATGCCTGTAATCCCACCACTTTGGAAGGCTGAGTTGGGAGGGCTGGTTGAGGTCAGGAGTTTGAGAACAGCCTGGGTAACATAGAAAGACCCATATCTGTAAAATAAATAAATAAATAAATAAATAAATAAATAAATAAATAAACAAATTACCACTCATGTTGGTGCATGTCTGTGGTCCCAGCTATTTGGGAGGTTGGCATGTGAAGATCACTTGAACCCAGGAAGTTGAGACTTTAGTAAGCCACGATTGCTCCACTGCACTCCAGCCTGTAGAAAGAGAAACATCCTGTCTCAAGTATGTGCGTGTGTATGTATATATATATTTTATATGTAGTATATATGTGTGTACATATATTAACACACATGTATATAATAAATGAATATATATGCTTATAAATGCATAAAATATTTCTAAAAGTATAATCAAAAACCTAAATCAGTGTTTGATACAGGGAGGATAATTAGTTTGAGGTCTCAGCAGAAGGAAAATTATTTTCCACTATTCTCAGTTATTTTACTTTTGAATTTTAAAGAGTTTTTTACAGGAATAAATAAATTTTAAAAGCTAAATTACCAGAACAAACAAGAAAACACCAGAATCTATACTCATCAAATCTTCCAGTAAGAAGATGGACTTTTAAGATTAGGACACAAGTTGTTGAAATGTTTGTAGTTTAGAAACTTTTTTTAAATAATAAAGGGAGAAAAACATGTTCAGCTAATGATTTTAAACTATAGCTTTTCTGAAATTATTCGTTGTAAATTCCACACTCCCACATTCCATACTTTCACAATCCCTTTGTAAATTTACCTGAAATATTAAATAATGACCTTGGGGGAAAAAAGTACCAATAATTTGGTTTTGACTTTAGGAGTATGTTTTTCCAAATCAATATGTGATTCTACCATATGAAGAAAAAATTTGGCTTTTCCCATCCAAATATTCAAAAAACATATTGCAGTTATTAAAACACTATCAACATTGCTATAATTTACTCTAAGAGAAAATCAACATTTTTTAGAGTTAATATATTCAGTTCAGTAGAACTTTTTAACACATATCTAGCAGGCCATAATACAAAAAAAGTCTCTGTTGTTAATCTGTTATATATTATGAGAAGCAATAAGCCATAGTGGAAGATAGTGGCGAAGTTTTCATTTTGGAGTCAGGAGACACAAGTTCTAATCCTGCCTTCACTATTAAACTGTAAAGCCATTTGACAATTTCTTGATCTCTCTAGGTAGCTATTTCTTCATCTCTAAAAAGGTTAGATTGTCTCCAAGGTTCCTTCCAGCTGGGAGTTTCAATAGCTCTATGATTTGTGACTCAAAGTTACAGTTGTTTCTTAAGAATCATAAATAATGCTTTGCTGCTGATGTATGACTTACAGGTTTAGAACCCAATTTTCTGCAAGTTTAAAATGAAATGCAGATTGATGTCAAAGTCCTTATCAAATTGAATGTGGAGAAATTTGAGAAGTTATGTAGGGAAAAACAAAAGGTAATATGTATCATGACATATTAATTTTGATGATGGTTCCCTAAAACATTTGTGTAAATTGTTCTCAATTGGTGCAATTAATTTAATGGGACGGCTGTATAAATCACACATACATTGTTAAGTGGAGGATTCTCCCCTAATTGAAAAACAGAATATATGTAGACTAAGGAATTTGATTAGTAACTATAACCTTGAATTCTTTTTTGAGTTATACCCCAGATATTCCTCTGAAGCAGGAGAATGCTGTAAGTCTGAGAGCCTCATTTTCCTTCCTCATCTGCTTGGTTTGGATTTGGTTTTTAGGTTTGGGTTTTGGTTTTGGACACCCAGTGTTTATTGTTTTTAACAGCGAACTATGTGCTCTAATATTTGTCACGGTCTTCACCTTTCAACACTGTATTGCAGCAGGAAATTTTATACATTTACTATTTACTATATCCTAAAAGCTTTTGAGGGCATTTCAGATCATTGTTCTTGATCCTTGATTTTATTTCTGAATTAGCCCAGATGTTTGGATGTGTGCATACTTTGACAGATTGGTTGGACTTATCTCTCTTTGCCTTACTCCAATTTCTTAAGTAATTGCTTTCTCTGACTTTCTGTTCTGTCATGTATTTGCATCAAGGTAACTAACACAATAGTATATTAAGTGTATTTTATGTATTTTCAGCTTTTTTGTTATGAAATAAAAATATTTTTTGTTTTGTTTTGTTTTGTTTTGCTTTGCTTTGCTTTGCTTTGGTTATTTGGACCTGACATTTGAACTTGCAATATTCAGTTACGTTTATGTAGGATAATTTGACAGCAGTTTTGCTTCCTAGCTTTTATCCTGACCACACAACACAATACGACTTCCCACTTTGCCTGATTTCTTTATTATAATTATTAATTTTATTATACTACCCTGTATACAGTATAGTGCAGTACCTAATATTCTCTTGAAATAATGTAAAATATTCAATAGAAATAACTTTTGAATAAAAGTTCAATACAATTTTCCCCAACCGTTTTAGAAAGCTCACAACTTTGGAAATTCTATATCAACTTTTAAAATCTGATGTTCAAAGAAGTTATATAAAAAAGTAACTCAAAGTTATGTGCATGGTTAATCTCATCTGCAGGTTTATACATTCTGGGACTAATTGAAGCCCAGATAAAACTTTGAGTTAAACACACTGACATGATTAGAAATTTCTGAGAAGCTTTTTATTTCAGTTTCACTGCTTATCTGAAAATGTAGCAATGCTTTTTAAACTAACCGAAGTAAAATCTGTACTGATTTCAATTGATATCCACATAGGACTCTTGTGTTAGTTTTTCAGTTTGGAAAAAATAATTTGTAATATAATATATGAAAGGATAAAAAATGGAACTGCTCTCTTCCCATGCTAATTTCATTGAACCAAAAGATATTGCAGTCCTTACAGAATGCAGGCATGCATGCATTTCTATTATTTTCTAAAGTCATGCTAAAATTTATGGTAGAGCCAAAACATGTAAAAATGTATCCCACTTTAATTATGGTCACCCCACCAAGTCATAATAAAATCTAATTTTAAAACTTTTCAAAAAATAAAATCCTAAATAAGGGTGTCCAGGATGTTTCTTCTAAAATAAGTAGGGTAACATTTGTCTTGTTTGATTATCAAAATCACTCAAATCACAAGTTCTGATATTATACCTCAGTTTATACATGTAGATATCCTTTGGGTTATTTTTAACTTTGAAAAGTGGCACAATGATTACACATTGTTTTAATTAACCAGAATAATTTTAATTTGGATACCTTAAGTTGATCATGGTTAAGAAAAACACCTCAGCTCTTGCTCATGTCTAAATCTGAAAGATTCCACACAAGGAACCATTATCTTTTCTATGACTAAGCTTTTGTATTTAGGTATTTGTGGACCCTGAGTCATTAAAATGTCAAATTATTATATAAATCATGCAAATTCATAAAGACTCAAATTGGTCACTTTCTGGATCAGTTTTTCCCAATTGTGCTATACGAAAGTGTTTATATTCAAATGGAAGATCACGCCATTGCACTCCGGCCTGGGCGACAAGAGCTAAACTCCGTCTCAAATTAAAAAATAATAAAAAAATTAAAAAGAAAAGAAACGAAAACTCAAATTACTTGAGTTTCTTTATTTTTATTTTCATAATATTGATTTTATAGCTTAGATTATAATACTTTCAGAAAGGATATAGAATCCAGTGGTTTCCAAACATATCTGCACTCAGCTGGTGTATGTGTGTATATGTGTGCATGTGTATGTGTGTGTATACGTGTATGTGTGTGCATATGTGTATGTTCATGTTCATGCAGATGTAGATGACAGCCACTTACCTCCCAAGAATTACTGTGCATTGTGTTATCAAAAGGTAGTCACATATTTTATGATTGTGATATAAATTAATACTTGTTGAATGTTTATTTGCCTGATACGTGGTAGATGCTTTACATGCCCTTTTTTTCTTTTTTTTTTTTTCTTTTTTTTTTTTT
>NW_016807365.1:1242061-1245261 GCF_001698545.2 Rhinopithecus bieti
TTGTGTGTCTCAGTTCCCCTGGCTAGGAAAACGGATCCCCTTCCCCCTTGCACTTCCAGGTGAGGCGATGCCTCGCCCTGCTTCAGCTCTCGCTGGTCAGGCTGCAGCAGCTGACCAGCACCGATTGTCCGGCACTCCCTAGTGAGATGACCCCAGTACCTCAGTTGAAAATGCAGAAATCACCGGTCTTCTGTGTCGCTCGCGCTGGGAGTTGGAGACTGGAGCTGTTCCTATTTGGCCATCTTGCTCCTTTATTCCCCTTTTTTTCATTTAATCTCCACTATAACCTGTTGAGTGAGATTTTTTAATACAAATTATATGGCTTTGATTATATGCAATTTCAAGATAAAATTATTGTTATATTTTAAAATTTATAGATGCTGTGGTTAAGATTTTTTAGATTCTACTTAAAAAGTAATTATATGTATATACCTATATATATAATCTTAATTTAACAAATATTCCACGTTTTTATGAGCTATGTTACTATTTCACATGTTAATCTTTAAAGTCACTGAGTATTCAATCAGCTTTCAGAAAACTGTAGCCATTATTATAGTTGGCAAAATTTTGCTTGTTACTATGCAAAATAAAATAAATCTATTTGATTTGGGCTTAAAAATGTATTATGAAATTGAGAACTAGACACCAATAAGAAATAGCTCTAAAAGAATATCAAAGTGTATGTGAGGTATTATATTCTGTATATGTACATGCTGAAGGATTCAGAACCTTGCCATATACTTCTATAAATTACACAATCTCTCAAGAATAAAAATTAGAGCCTTGAATAAAGTATTGAGTTTTCAAAATATTACCCTGTTTGTTCCTCCTCAGTATGTCTTCTAGTTACCTTAATTCCTTCATCATCTGACTTTTCTTTTTGAGCCTTGCAATGGTTCAATTGTGAACCCTTTGGTATTCCAATCAAATACACTTTCTTATGTATCTCTCTACTCATGTAGCTTTATTTGGCTCTTCTAGGTAGATGACAGAGTTCCCAGACACACAAATAGTATTTTCTAACTTTAGACACATGAGAAGCCTTGCTTTGTGTCTTGCATTATGTTATCACATACTGAGCTATCTATTCAATAGCTTCCTCGGTACTTCTCAGGAATCTAATACTCAACACATTACATACTTACCACAAGCAGATTTCCTTCCAAACTGTGCAAACTATGTCTTCTCCAGTGTCCATCCAATTAAAGAATGTACCACCATCTACTTAGTTATCTAGGCCAAGACACCTTCATCTTTCTCCTGGAGGGACATATTAGATTATTAAATGGTATCCCCAAACTCGTTTTCTACTTCTAATCTGTCTTTGCACTAGAATCAATCTGATGTCAATGTCATCATTCTTGCATCATTCATGTGTTTAAAGCCTTTCATGGTATTTTTACATTTTCATGTTAGTGACCAAAATCTAAACATAGTCTAAGGTACCTGAATAATCTGACACCATTTATATTCTAATCCTAATTTAATGCCTCTTTTCTTCTTGTTTTGTACTTATATTGATTTTCAATCTCCTCTTTATTTAGTTAAAAGCCACTTGGAGGTTCAGCTAAAATGTCACCTCCTCAAGGAAGTCTTACAGGACAGAATTCTCTATGACAAGTTTATCATATGGGATTCAGTAACAAATTGCATAATTATTTATTTTATAAGTGTCCTTTTAGGTCGGATAGAAAATTTTTGAAGGGCTAGATTGTACTAGTCTTGCTGATGGCTATACCTAGCACCTCTTACAACATTACCTGATAAATGCTTGTTGAATGAATGAAATGTATAAATAAATTGAATTTAAATTCTCCTGCCATTGCAGACTCCTCAGGTCCAATTCAGATGACAGACTTTACCTAAGACATGGACACCTACCTTCCATATATTGTCTATCATTGTGAATCTGTCCAGCTCAAGATTTTTGAGTCATCTGTGTATTTTTATTCTTTGGCTGTTGTCACAAAGTCACCATGTCCTTGTCTACCAATTCTCTTAAAATTATTTTATATTAGTCTTATTATTTTCTTAAAGAATCAAGGTTATCATACCTTATGGTAACCTCCCAGTATCTTTATTTTCCAAATTACTATGAACTCTAATTTCAGTTAAATATCAATAATAAATATTTATGATCATAATTACTTTCACTTATCTTTAATAGCTCATAATTGCTTAAACCACTAATTAATATTACTAAAGTTAATTTTCAAGATGGAGTTCCAAATTAGTTTTTAAGCCCTAACTCTTATATAAACCTTCTACTGCAGTATAGATTTTTGTATAAGTATTCAAACATTTCCTGTGTCTTCTCATTAGTTCATATCAAAGTATTCTCTAGAGAAACAAAAACAAGGCTGGGCGTGGTGGCTCACTCCTGTAATCCCAGTACTTTGGGAGGCTGAGGCGGACAGATCACGAGGTCAGGTGATCGAGACCATCCTGCCTTACATGGTGAAACCCCGTCTGTACTAAAAACAAAACAAAACAAAACAAAACAAAACAAAACATTAGTCAGGCATGGTGGCAGGCCCTTGTATTCCCAGCTACTCAGGAGACTGAGGCAGGAGAATGGCGTGAACCTGAGAGGCAGAGCTTGCAGTGAGCCGAGATCGCGCCACTGCACTGCAGCCTGAGTGACAGAGAAAGACTCCACCTCAAAAAAAAAAAAAAAAAAAAAAAAAAAGAAAAGAAAAGAAAAACAACAAAAAAACCCAAAAATCTTACCTTCAGAAAATTTTCAGTGCAAATCAGAATATTGTAAAGCCCTGAAATTAGCTCTTATGACAAACTCATATTTGTTAATATGCTACAAGATGTAGTTTGACATGGCTGAAATTAAAAATATTTTGTCTAATTGAAGAACTAAAACACTGAAGTACATATTTTGATTTGAATTTTCCTAGTATTTTTCAGTAAATAATTTTGTTTCTAAAAGGAACTCATTTAAATACATGCATTATATCTATGTATTTATTTTCTGAATGATAAAATAGAAAATATTTGTTGAATTATATTGTATATAAGATACAATACAGATATAAAAATGACAGTATAATATGAAAATATTACGTGATGTATTTTTTATTAATAATAGCCTCTATTATTCTTTATTGTATGCTGTTATTATTTGATATGCGTTTGGGTGAACTTTTTTCTTTTCATTCTAGTTGATTAGAAAAATTCTACTCTTC
>NW_016807365.1:1247869-1255353 GCF_001698545.2 Rhinopithecus bieti
TGCATCTATTTGATTCTTCTCTCTTTTCTTCTTTATTAGTCTTGCTAGCGGTCTGTCAATTTTGTTGATTTTTTCAAAAAACCAACTCCTGGATTCATTGATTTTTTGGAGGGTTTTTTTGTGTCTCTATCTCCTTCAGTTCTGCTCTGATCTAAGTTATTTCTTGCCTTCTGCTGGCTTTTGAGCGTGTTTGCTCTTGCTTCTCCAGTTCTTTTAATTGTGATGTTAGAGTGTCAGTTTTAGATCTTTCCAGCTTTCTCTTGTGGGCATTTAGTGCTATAAATTTCTCTCTACACACTGCTTTAAATGTGTCCCAGAGATTCTGGTATGTTGTATCTTTGTTCTCATGCCATGATCATAATTTTTTAAAAAAAATTTTCCAATTGATGAATCTACAATGATACGTCATTAGCATCCGGAATGCATAGTTTACATTAGGGTTGACGTTTGGTGTTCTAAATTCTATAGGTTCGAACAAAGGTATAACATATATTCACCATTATAGTCATACAGACTTGTTTCACTGCCCGAAAAATATTCTGTCCTCCACCTACTCATTCCTTGCTTTTCCCTAAGTCCCCTGATCCTTTTACGTTCTCTATAGTTTTGTCTATTCTAGAAGTCAAACACAGTTGGAATCATAGAGTATGTAGCCTTCTCAGATTGGCTTATTTGGATAAATACCAAGGTGCTTGGTTGATGAATCATATCATAAAAATATATTTAATTATGTAAGCAATTGCCAAACAATCTCCAACATGGCTGTACCATTTTGCAATGAATGAGAATTCCTTTTACTCCTTGCCAAGATTTGCTGTTTTCAGTGTTCTAGATTGTGGTAATTTTCATAAGTGTGTAGTGGTTTCTTGTTTCAATTTGCATTTCCCTGATGACATATGACATGGAGCACCTTTTCATATGCTTATTATCTGATTATCTTTTTGGGAGGTCATTATACTATTTCTAATACTCATATAAATGATGTTTTATTTTCACAATATTACCAATACTGTAAAAATTATCTTCAGTGTTGTCCTCTGGCTTCTTATGCTACATTTCAGATTGTATGAAAATCTAAGACTTCAGTGTAATTCATTAAATTTTATTATCAATGTAAAATAAATAAAGGTTCTATTACATAGAAATAGTCATTCCATATATTTAAATAAATTTTAATTAATGCAATGCAATTTTAAAGTATTTAACTACTTAGAATATTTTATATTTAAATTTATTTTAATTAACAAAACTTGATTTTAATAGTAGAAACTTACTTTATTTAAAATTTAATTCAAATTATGCATATATAAGATTATTGCAATTTATGAAAACCTTTGTTTGTCTCTGTTAATTGCAAAACTTTGTAGTTGTATTGAGGAAACAGTGTAGAATTCAGATATTCCCACTCTGAAACCTAGAACTTAACTCATAATAAGCATTAAATATGCATGTTTAATCAATTAATAATTCAAAACTAGTCACTTTCATATTTGATGCATGATTTCCTATTTTATAAGATTTTAAATAAGATTTGTATATTTTACAAGATTTCTTTAATATTTGATGCATGGTTTCCTATTAAAAACTAATGAAATGAGTTAATCTGTATAATTTAGGAAAACATATGTTGTTTTGCTATTAATGTTTAATTTGTCTCATATAAAGGTGGTCCTTCAGAAATTTATTTTGCACAGTTAGGTTACATTTTGATAAGCAGTTCATTTATGAAAAAACAACCTACTGAGAATCTGTTTCTTAATATTGGAACTATTTGTTCTTCAAAACATGGAAAAAAGAATAACAACTATAAATAAATTTTTAGTGTGTACTATATTTTAGTCAATGCACTACACTTTCATATCACATCCTTTATTAATAACCACGTTAAGGATAAGAAAATTGGGACTCAAAAAGGAAAGATAGTTTGACCAATCTAACAATCAGCCCGATGACTATTAGAGCTTAGAATAAAGTCCAGGCATTATTTCACCAGAAATCCTCTATTCCTTGACTCAGAAAACTGACTGTTTACTAAAGTTTCAAGCACTCTTTTAAGTCTTAAGGTTAAAAAGAAGTGTGAAAACAAACTTTATCACTGCACAATAATACATATTTTGATCTGATAATAAATGTAACACTGCAAAGTGACATCCATATTATGATGGAGACATACACGTGATCATGATAGTGTATATTAGAAGTATTTCACTGATTCAGAAAATTGATGGAAGCTTTTTTCAAGAAAATATGATTGGTGGGGTTCTAAGCTTGAAAGGGTGCTCTCTGGGCAAAGAGGATGAGAAGGGGCATTACTGCCAATGGAACAGCATATGTCAATGACACTGTAACTAGAGGAAGCATAGTATTTAGGAGGCATGGCATAAAGGACAATATAAGTGGGACAGAAAGAGAGTGGAAATGACTTGCAATGTGAGTCTGAAATGGCAGTTCCATAAGGAGAAATGATAAAGCCCTGATGTTTTAAGGCAGGTAGGAAAAATAGTAAGGTAGTCATTGTTTAAAATTAATTTTTACTTAGGAGAGGGTTTTCTTACATGTGAATGAATTTTATTGCAAAAGTTTTGGTCTAGGTATCACACATAGTTACAAAGACCTACAAGTGGGAAGGATGTAAATAAATTACATAAGAAAACACATTTTAAAATATTTTTAAAAATTTGGCTAGGTAGTAATTGCCTTGTTAAAAGATTGCTTTTTCATTAATGTTCTCTTAACATGTCAAGTACAAAGTTAGCGTGGATGATGGAATAATTAGTTGATTGATTAATTGATAATCAAGAGACTGATTTTTAATCTGGACCATGGGACTGTCCATTTCACCACACAATTACAGGCAGTTTAAACAATAACTGAGATTCTGTTAGTTTATTGCTACCATTTATTATTTGCACAAATGACATAACTACTCCAAACTTGTAACTTATAGCTGGTATAATTGCACTTTCTGATTCACCCAATCTAATTTGGCAGTTTTAATATTTCAGAGGAAATAATTAATTTATTAAAATATCTTTTATTTTTTAAAACACTATATAACTATCAAAGGGTATTATCTCATTTTTTAGCTTGAGTTTACTTCACTACCTCAACAAAGTTTTTTCTTACTACAGATAAAATTAAAATACATTATAATAGAGAAAATTATAAAATGCATAATCACTATCCAATGCTATTATTTGAATGATTTTGAATAGCCCCCATATATGATTAAAAATTGTGTTGGTTTCCTAGGACTACCATAAGAAATTAATATAAATTGGGTGGTTTAAAACAAAAGAAATTTAGTCTCTCACAGTTCTGGAGGGTAAAAGTCCAAAATCAAGTTGTTCTCAAGGCTATGCTCCCTTTAAAGCCTCTGAGGTGGATCCCTCCTTTCCTCTCTCAGCTTCTGGTACCCCAGGAGTGTTCCTTGTCTTACAGACGTATCACTGCAATCCCTGCCTCTGCCATCATGTGGCAGTCTTTTCCCTCTGTGTGTCTGTCTTCTCCTCTTCTTATAGGGACAGAAGTTATATTTGATCAGGGCCTACTTTAATGACCTCATCTTAACTTGACCATATCTGCAAAGATTCTATTTTCAAATAAGGTCACATCTGCAGGTATTAAAGATTAGGAGTTTAACGTATCTCCTTAGGGACTTCCACCCATTAAAATGTCCAACTGTTGTTAATTTTGATCACAAGTTCAATCTCACTTTGAAATGCATTGAGGCACTGTGTCATATAAAGAGTCAACTAATGAATATATATTTGTGAAATATAACATATCTAGTATATGTATTTGGGTTAAAAGTCATAGAAGCAAAGTTTAATACCGACAGCATTCTAACTTTATGTGCACTCAAAGATTTTACCTCTTTCTTACCTAAGTTCACATGGGTTGCCCAAAGATGTCAGAAATATTACGTAGTGTAGACACAGATTTCTCTCCATAATTCTATAGGAATGATCAGGGTCTCACTATTTCATGTGAGATCAATGGGCCAGCAGCATTGGCATCACTTGGGAGCTAGTTAGAACTGAAGAATTTGGGTCTCTGTTCTAGTCCTGCTGAATTAGTATTTTCATTTTAATAAGATTCCTGGGAGATGCATATTTATATTACAGGTAGAGAAATGCTGCTCCAGAGAATTTTGCTAATTCTTTCAACACTCAATAGGAAATTTGTAAAACTTTCTTGTATCCTGACAATCTCTTCAACCCTCTGACTGCCTCATGTAAAAGTTTAATAGGCTAATCAATTTAAATATAAAAAATAATATAAGATAATATACTGTTTCATGTAATTGCTTCAACTGGCTTTATAGTCCTTCATATTTAAATCTTCCTTTGAATTTCAATACTTTGGCCAAATTTATCCTAAAGTAATTGGTGCAACTGTAGGAAATTTTAAAATATCATACATCCTAATACATTCTTAAAGATATCTCTTTCTGTAGTCATTTACCAGAGTTCTACTGTTCTTATTTAATTTATTAAACTGTATTCAACTTCAAAATACTGTTCCCATAATCACCATTAACAATTTCTTTTCTGACTATTATAAAAGTCATAGTTTCACTATGACTCGTTTTAGCTAACATATTTATCTTAGATATTACATTTTGTATACTCTTTTTGCATCTGATGGAAAACAAGTATCTCATAATTTGCAAAAGGTGTGCATTTTTATATTCACACAATAAAAATTATGTAATTATTTCAATGCATTAAGCAGACTTCAAAAACAGCTTTCACATTGACTTAGCCTATTTTATGTGATATTTGGAATCTTTTATTCTAAAAGGAACTATTACCAAATAAATATAATTTTATTAATTTAAATCATGCATTTTAATATTGTACTTCAAGTTAAACTTAGAATAATTTTATTTTAACTTGTTATTTAAAACATTAGAAATTGAACAGACATAAAAGTTACATGTCAACGTAGAATATTATTTTGGACTACTTTCCTACAAATACTAGGGGATGCATTTTTAATTGGATAACCATTCATTTATTTTAGCCGAGTCAGGGTTCGATCTTGACAATTAAAACAAATTACGTAAGAATTTTTAAAGAATGTACAAAGACATCTAAGAAAACTGATTAAGATTTTATTTTTAGAATGAAGAATAAGAAGCCTAGAATAATGAGACATGGTGAGAGATGCAACATTATTTGTGTGTGTGTGTCTGTGTGTCTGTGTGTGTATGTAGGGAGTCTATAAAAAGAAGATAATTTAAATTACTCCTTTACAATTATTTTAGGATGGTTCATAGCATTTTTTTGTATTCCAATATATTTTTCTCAAATCCTCTGAAAGATCATATGAAAATTGTATTAGTTTCCTATTACTGTCAAATTACCACAAATTTAGCAACTTAAAATGTATTTATTATTGCTTTATTCACGTAGGTCAGGAGTCTGGGTTTGGATAAGCTATTTTCTCTGCTCAGTGTCTCACTAAGAAGAAATCAAGATTGCTATGGATGCATATGAAAATTAGATAAAAATTCAGTACTCTCCCAATCTCACCAATTGTTTGTAAAATTCAAAAATGTTCTGTAGTTGACAGGCAACAAAACAATGACCAAAGTCCACAATGTGTTGCTAGCTGTCAACTAGAAACAATTTTTCAACTCCTAGAGGATACCTACCATTCCCAGCCATCTGGCCAACATGGCAGTTTATTCCTTCAAAATCAACAGGATGGTATTTGTTGCAGCATTGAATTGCTGTGACTTCTATCTGTAACATCTGGGCCCCCTTCTGTAAGGGGTCATCAAGATAGCCTATCCGAACTCATGAGGCCGTTATGTAGCATGCATAGCAAGGGATAAGAATTTGGGAAGCTGTTTTAAAATCCTGTCTATCACAAAGGTCACTGTCACCTTCTGCTTTAAGGTTCAGGTGCAAGTTCATTCTGAAGATAGCAATCATCTACTATAGCTGCCACTTATATAGTACTGAGTATATTTCGTACTTGGCATAATATGACTCAGTTTTCATTGTGCTAATATACAATTGAGTATTGAAAAATGGAGTTATGTATAATCAGACTTCATTTGTCACTTCAGGAGATATCAGACACATGGTGCCATGTTTATGTGCTTCGTTTCTCATTTTAGAGTTTCTTAATGAAAATTAGGTCACTTGAATATTTTTTTTATTTGAGGTAAGTGAACACACTTTATACATTGTGGATGCTTGATTTGCTTTTCTTGGGTTCAACTATGCTGTGGAATTTCAAGTCATTTTACAAGCACACTAATTTTATATTCTGCAGAAGTCTTTTCAGTTTATCAGAAGCTATCTAGGTTCAAGTATCATGCAGAATCAAATACCCCATGCCTTTGTAGACATTTTCATCAATTACAGATCTGCAATGAGTCATTGAGACTCAGAACAAAACTTAAGTGTAATTTTGACTTTAAAATATAACAACTCAACCTTCTTAAAGATGTTTAGAAACATTTTGGTGGAGATAATTGCATTCTTCAATTGCTCAGTCATTTTGCATTTGAATAAGGAACATGGAATCTTTGGAATCCATTTTCTTCTTCAGAAGCATAAACATTAATGAAGCTGCACTTAAGAGTAGATATAGGCTAAACCCAACAGATTTATACTTACCCGTAGGTAAAAGAGAATTTAAATCACAGGATTCTAGAAATTGCCAGCTAATCTTATACATTTTGAACTTGATAGAATTTCGAGAGAATTCACTTTTTCATTTCACATCTTTCCACTTACGTTTATCTACATGTAGATAGAATCATCTTGCCAGATATTTGATGTGAGCTTATGTGAAATAAATGGACTCAAGTAGTTTGAAAGACGGGGCAACATTCAGAGAGAAAGATTCTTACAAAATGGGTTTCAGAACACTCAAACTAAGTCCTTTCCTGGAAATAACTTTGAGCATTCAGAAACAATGTTTTATATCTTCTATTGGTTTACTCTTTTAATTTAAATGCTGTTAATTTTAGTTTTAAAATATTTTATTTTCAATATACAAATATTTTCCGAAGGAAATAAACATTTTAATGGCTGAAATTTTTTGAAATTGTGTTATCATTATTAATGATCAATTCATCAAAGCTGTGTTATTACTTACAAAAAAGTAAGCCAAGCCAATTCAAAATCAAAGCTTTTTAAAAAGTACTTCTTTTCAGCCAGGCGCAGTGGCTGATGCTTGTATTCCTAGCACTTTGTGAGGCCAAGGTAGGAGGATTGCTTATGCTCAGGAGTTCAAGCGTGGGCAGCATAGTGAGACCTTGCCTCTACAAAAAGTTAAAAAAAAAAAAAAAAAAAAAAAAAAACCAGGCATCATGGTGTGCACCTGTAGTCCTAACTACTCAGGAGGCTAAGGTGGGAGGATCTCTTGAGGCCTGGAGGTCCGGGCTACAGCAAGTGATGATTGCAACACTGTACTCCAGCCTGGGTGACAAACAAAGCAAGATGCTGTTCTAAAAAAAA
>NW_016807365.1:1256086-1282155 GCF_001698545.2 Rhinopithecus bieti
AGTGCAGTGGCCGGATCTCAGCTCACTGCAAGTTCTGCCTCCCTCCCGGGTTCAGGCCATTCTCCTGCCTCAGCCTCCCGAGTAGCTGGGACTACAGGCGCCTGCCACCTCGCCCGGCTAGTTTTTTGTATTTTTTAGTAGTAGAGACGGGGTTTCACCGTGTTAGTCAGGATGGTCTCGATCTCCTGACCTCGTGATCCACCCGTCTCGGCCTCCCAAAGTGCTGGGATTACAGGCTTGAGCCACCGTGCCCGGCCCTGGTTGATGAGATTTCTTATGAGAAATCTGTGGTTTATGTGTTTAAATTTCATTGAGATGTAATTCATATACAATACAACTCACCCATTTAAAATGTATAAGCCAAAGTTTTTAGTAAGTTCCCGCCGTGTGCAATCATCACTGAAATCAAATCTAAAATTATTTTTCCTCCTCCCCAAAATATTCAACCCATTTGCAGCCACTTTCCATCCCTTTGAATCTCACCCTACCCCTACCTGTAAGAAACCACCAATCTACTTTCTGTCTTACAGATTTGCCTATTCTAGACATTTTATAAAAATAGAATCCTATGATATAGTCATTTGTAATCATTCATTTCTTATTAACAAATAAAATTCCATTATATGCTTAGTCAACATTTTATTTATCCATTCATCAGTTGAAAGGCACATGAATTGTTTCCATTCTTTGGCTATCATAAATAATGCTGCTTTGAACAATTGTATATAGTTTGTGTGTGGGAGTGTGTTTTCACTTCCCTCTAATATATAAGTAGAAGTGAAATTCATGGGTAGTATGTTGAACATTTTGAGAAAGTGAAAAATCTGTTTTTTAAAGAATCTGTAATCTTTTACATTCCCACCAATAAGGCATGAGTATTCTAATTTCTCTACATGGACCACACAAGTTATTATGTGCTTTTGCATACAATCATACTAGTGGTTATGAAGCTATTTTTCAGCATTGTCTTGAGTTTCATTTCCCTATTCACTAATCTTTGCTCCTCTTTTGGCCATTGTATATGGTTTCTGGGGAAATGTCTATTCATACCCCTTTCCCATTTATAATTGGATTATGTGTCTTTTTATTATGGAGTTCTGATAATTCTTTGTAAATTCTGGATAGAAGTCCCTTATCAGATTTAGGACATTTAAATGTTTTTTTTTTTCCCACTCTGTATGTTTCCCTTTTACTTACTTAATGTTAATATTTGTAGCACAAGAGTTTTTAATTTTCAGGAAATAGAGTTTATATATGTTTATGTATATTTTAGTCCATTGATTGTAATTTTTGTTTTATATTTAAGAAATAATTGACTAATCCAAGACCATGAATATGTACACCTATTTTCTCCTGTAAGAGTTTCGTGGTTTTAACTCGTACATATTTAGGTATATAATCCACTTGAGCTGACTTTTGTGTATGGTTTGATACGGGTCCAATGTCATTTTATTGCAGGTGCATATCCAGTTGTACTAGCACTATTTGTTGAAAAGCTATTAGTGACACTCTTGTCAACAATTAATTTACCATAAATACTAAGGCTTATTTATAAATTTATAATTTGATTCCATTAATCTGTGTGTCTATACTCATGACAGTACATCACTTTACTTATTACTAACACTGTAGTAAGTCTTACAGTTAGGAAGTATGAGTTCTCCAGCTTTGGATTTCTTTTTCAAAAATGTACATACATAAGTTTGTGTGAAGAAATAATTATAACAAACTTATAAACGTTTATGTTACATATATATTTCAATAGCGTGAAAAGAGAGGGGGATAGAGTAGAATCATACAGGAGTAAAAATTTTATATTTCAGTGGACTTCAATCACCATAAATCTGAGGTAGATCCTGATGGGATGCATGTTGCAAAATCTAGAGCAACCACTAGGAAAATAACCAATATATAAATAAAAATTATTAAATGTAATAAAATTTAACTGTAGAAAATATCCACTTAACAGTAAAATAGGAAATAAACAAAAGACAGAAAAAAGAAAAAGTCAAAAAGAATAAAAGAAGCAAAATGGCAGATGTAAATTCAACCACAAAATAATAATATTCAAATGAATATATTAAGCAATCCAGTCAAAAGTTAGTTGATTCAATTACGTGTGGTTTGCAGGGGACACATTTTAGACTCAGAGATGCACAAGTTTAAAGTAAAATGAATGAAAAAATATAAACCCAAACAAAAAAATATGAAGGAGCTAAAGTGGCTATATGAATATCGAAGTAGACTATAAAATAAAGAAACAATTATTCAGTAATAGTAATTGAAAATCTTCATACCTTACTTTTATTAATGGGTAGAATTATGCTGAAGATTTATAAGAAAATGAAGTGTTGAACAAAATTATAAACAAACTAGATCAAACAGACATTTGTAGAACATTTTATCCAACAGCAGATTATGCTTTCATCTCAACATGTAATGTATGTAGACTTTTCTCCAGAACAGACTATGTGTTAGACCATAAAACAAGCCTTAAATGTTAAAATGGATTCTAATCAAGTAACATATTTTCTCTGTCAATTATGAAAATCACAAAGAAACTAGAAAATATAGATTTATGCAATTATCTAAATTTGTTGAGGAAAGGAAGAATGTATGTGCCACTATACTCTATTTTGTAATTCTATAAATAATGAACTTTTCCATGACTCTTTCTTTCTTATTTGGATTTGAATGACTGCCCAGAATCACTTAATTTCAGTCTGAAGAATTTCCTCCAACATATTTTATAAGGCAGGTCAGCTATCAGCCAGTTATTTCAGTTTTATTTACATAAGGATGTCTTTATTTTGCCTTCATCTTTTGAAAGAGCTTTGCTAGATATAAAACTTTTGATCACATATTTCTTCTTTCAGGACTTTGAATATGTCATCCTTCTGGCTCAAATGTATGCAGTTAGAACTTAGCTATTTATTCTTTCCTTTCTTTTCTGGAGACAAGGTTTCTCTCTTTCGCTCAGGCTGGAGATCAGTGGTATGATCACGGCTTACTGCAACCTTGACCTCCTGGGCTCAATGAATTGTCCCACTCCAGTCTCTTGAGTAGCTACAGGTGCCTGACAACACACACAGCTATTTTTTGTAGTGATAAGTTTTCACCATGTTACCCAGGCTGGTCTCTAACTCTTGGGCTTAAGCAATTTACCCACCTTGTCCTCCCAAAGGGTTGGGGTTACAGGCATGAGCGACCATGCCCCACCTAGCTTTGTTTTTTAACAATATGACTATAGCATATTTGAGTGTGGGTCTGTGCATTTGCTCTAACTAGTGTTCATTGTGCTTCTTGGATGTGTTAAGATTTTTTCTCAAATTTGGCATGTTTTCAGTCTTTATTTATTTGAATATTTTTCTGTCCCTCTCTGTACTCCTCTAGTTATACTCATATCATGTTGCAGCACTTATTGGTATATCACATTTCTCTGAGGCTCTGTTTACCTGTATTTATTCTCTAATCTAAGAGATTGTATAGTCTCTTAGCCTCAACTTTACTGATTATTTCTTCAGCCACCTCAAATCTATTGATAACATCATCTAGTGAATTTTTCATTTAGTTATTGTACATTTTAACTCCAAAATTTTCATTTGGCTCTTTTTTATAATTTTCTTCTCTTCATTGATTGCATATATTTTGTAAGACATTACTATCAAGTCTTCCTTTACTTCTCTAAACATCATTGACTTTAATTATTTGAACATATCTCTAATATCTTCTTTGAAGTTTTTTTCTGCTGAACCTAACATTTGAATGTCTTCAAAGGCCATACCTATTGCCTGCATTTTTTCCCTGTGTACTCATCACACTTTTGTTGCTGTTATTATCATTGAAAATAGAAAATATTAGGTCTTACACTGAGTCATTATTGAGACTGATCCTACTTCTACTCACTGATCCAGAGGGCTACTGCTACCTGCTTGGCTATTTGTTTACTTGCTTAGTGACCTGGTGGTACTAATTCTGTAAAGTCTGTTTACCCTGTATTGTGTAACCCGTGATGTCCTCCCTTGTATATGTTACCCTTTTTATGATCTTTTAGCCAATCTTTGACTAATAAATGCTTGTATCAATCCAGGGGCTATTGTCTAGAAGGAGTCCTGAATTGATATAAACATTTATGGGTCAATTGATTGTGTCAAAATCCCCTTTATCAGTTGGATTTGTACCTTTAAGCCTTGAATGAGAGTGATTTGAGGAGAAAAGGCTGCTTTTACAGCTCTGAGAGTTATTTTTTTTCCTTTTCTTTTATCTTTCTTTGTTGTATGGTCAACCCAGAAATAAAAGCTTATAGATTCCCTTGTGAAAATTTCTGAGACATTGAAGTTTTGCTCATGCACAAAACTTTCAAGGCAGCCAAGAATTACTGCTTTTATTTTATTTTTAAGTCTGTATTCCTGTTAGTCACTCCTAGATCAGAGTGGCTTATTGTTCAGTCAGTGAGTGGTCAGAAGTAGGGCTAAAACTTCATGGACCAGTGAGGGTTTTGCTCTCTATTGATGATTTTTTTTGTGTGGCTTGCCTAATGCTCTCAAGTACAATCCATGCATTCTGTTCTGATTGCCCTTGAGTAGGTGCAGCTTAGTGCCTGTGCACAGCCTTCTCAAACACTGAAGTTGAATGGGATCGCAGGAGACCTATTCTTAACTGTCCTCTTTTTTTTTTTTTTTTTAATTAAACAGGCTGTTCTGCCATTTTTGTTTTCTGGAGCTGACATTTCTTCTTAATTGTTCTTCACCAAGATTTCTACAAATTCTTCTATTTAGAACAGAATTTGAAGAGCTCCATGTGTAAGATTGAAAATAACAACCTTACACATGGAGCTCTTCAAATTCTGTTGTAAATAGAAGCAGCCCTTTCAGGCTAAGATGCAGTTTTGTTCATTCTTCTGGTCTGCCTCTCTCCCTGGCTAAACCCCTGTGCCATTGCACAGAAGTTAGAGGCCAGGCTCATTTTTCTGGAATTACTCCCTGATAACTGGGTAAAGGTGGCAGCTCTTGCAGTTCTGATTTTCCCCAACGAGCGTGAAACCTCCATCTGAAGAGCAAGATGGGGCAGGGGAAATAGGAGCCACAGTATTCTCAGCATGCTGTGACTGATGTAGAATCTCAACCTTATGTGGACTGACTGGGTGGGAGAAGTGAGACCCAGTCCTTTCTACCATGATTGCTGAGAATTAAGCTTTTACAACTGGGTCTAGAGGTGGAATGAAAAATACTGGCACTCTATCCTATCCAGGGTGAAATCAGATGTAGACTGAGAGATGGAAGCCAATGGAGCCTCTGTCTTCTTAACCACCCTTTCCTGCAATAAAATACACAGGGTAGAACTTCCAAAACATATCTATAAAAGAGAGATAAAGGAGGCTGATTATGGCTGAAATGCCGAGGATTCTCAATGAAATTCAGCAGGCTTTTGAGCAAACTTTTTTCCATATGCTATATGGTCTTAGAAAATGTTCCAGACATTTTACATAATTTTTAAGATATAGTTTCACTAATAGTTACATTGTCGTATTATTGGAAATAGGATCAGCCAAACTTTTTACTGTGCCATCCCAGAAGTCCTATCTCTCTGTAATTGTTCGTATCTTTCTTCCTCTGAATGTCATATGTATTTTGAAGGCTTTAAATTGGCTTTTTATCTGGCTTTTAACAACTTCATTATGACATGCTTTGATGTGATTTTATTTGTGTTTATCTTCCTTAAGCTTTATTGACCTTCTTGGATCCATTGCATTATGTTTTCTATTAAATGTGGTAATTTCTCAGCTGTCATTTATTTAAATATTTATTTTCTGTCTTCCACACATGCCTGCCTAGGCAATAGAATTAGATATAGGTTAGACTGATATTATCCACCTCAACCTAATCGTTTTGATGTACGTTTTTTAGCTTTCTAAAGTAAAGTCTAGTGTAGCCTTTACTCTAGGGCTAAGTAGCTCCACTACAAATATGTGGCTTTTCCGAGGTCCCTAGGACAATCCCTATATATTCCATGATGTCACTTTACTGGCTATTGGATACTCAAAAGATTTGTAGCACTTTATGAGAAAAGAAAATTATTTAGCTTATACATTCATGGTAAATTTTCTTTATCAATTGTTCCTTGCCCAGACTCATGGAGTTTTGTGTGCAGATTGTTACTCAACCATAGACTCATGGGTAGCCCTGTGTGTCTGAAGCTCTTTGTGGAACTCTGTCTCTTTATAACTTCCTCTTCTTAATTTCTCTGTCTTGCAAATTCTAGGAAACTTAGTGTCCCTCAACTCTGATCTCTGCCTCCTCAGTGTGGCAAAACCTTTGATTCAGTTTGTGTTTTCTTTCTGAATTATAGTTGCTAAATTGCCTCCTGATAGAAAACTAGGATTGTATAGAACACTTTCTGTTTATTTCCCTTTTTACATGCATGACAGTCCTCTGCTGCCTGTTATCCAATGTCTGTAAATTGTTGTTTTGTTTATTTTTCAATTTTTTTTTCTGTTTGTTTTGGGAGGACAAGTTTTATAACAGTTAAAACTTCATGGGTAAAAGCAGGTTTTAGGTAGAAAACAATTTTGAGTTTTCTGTAAACTTTTAGTTTATTTTTAAACTCAGACACTTCTTTCTAAGTTCCTTTGCTTTAATTTCTTTTACATTGGGGAGTCATTAATTTTCCACATTTCACATAAAGTGTTGGTTTTTAAAAAATTGTTTAGTTGTTTGAGCCATTATTTGTGTATATTTAGATTGATATCAAAATAACCTAATGCATTGAATAATATTTACTCCCCAAGCCAGCATAATATTTTGATGCTTTAGAGGCGGCAGAAAAATAGAAGACCATGTTTTTGCTGTCTGTTTAAATAATGAGCTTTAGAAATTCTTAAAGCAATATTCGATGTTAACTACTCATCTCTCTTGGACAAGCAGATAGAAATGGAAGTATTTCTTACTTGAGATGTATGAGAGATTTACTGCGATAGCTTTCCATACCAGAATTATTCATGGGGTAACAGTGGGAAGTGAATGTTACGTTAGGAAGCTAAGTACTGCCTATAAAGTGTAAAAACACATGTTTTAAAGTGAAGATATTCTCTGAAAAGGTGAATGTAAAATGAAATAATGAGATTCCATATTTATTCCTTCTCAATGGCTTTTAAATAAAATTTTATGGTATATCAAGACAGAGGTAATTTTCTAACTGCTGGTATGGTAAGACTAACCTGTTCTATTTCTGACACATTTATTATTGGCAGAAATAAAATTCTGTAATCACTATTCAAATGACAATTTTTAGAGAATGTTGAAAGATAAATAATGCATTGAGTTTTAATCTTATAACTAAATTTATAAAATTGCCTCAGTGGGTAATTATTTTTCTTTTAAAAGAAAATGAAAGTGATGTGGTTTAAGTATTTCAAGTGGTATATGTCTCTTCAATAATTGATTTATATTGAATTGAGTATATGGAAAATAATATTTTTATAATTAAATAATAATATTCAGTTTGATTTGAATATATTAGTGCTAATGTCTTATACAACACTACCAGTTTTTTTTTCGGTGGTACTAAACTACTTGAAATATCACTTTAAAAGAAAGATTACAACACTTTTTATTGCATTTACTTTCTGAATATTATTCTAGTGTGTTTCTTAGTGCATTGCTGGATAATATTTTAGCTTAAAAACAAGCTGTTTCTGGCTGTAAATATGCACCAATAAGGCAAATATTTCTCCATTGACAATTTTGAATATCTAGGCAATTGTTTTATACTTCTCATGATAATTTTAAATTGGTGATGATGATTCAATCGCTATTGTTCTTCTGGGACAATTTGGGAATAAAATTATTCCCAAAACAGATTAAACTAAGTTTCTTTTTCAGCTTTTATCCTAATTGGCTCTGAAAATTCTAAGAAAAAAATTCAAATTGGTGTATATATGTAGTTTAATACTTAATTAATAATAATGGTCTGATAATAATACATCAACAGAAGCATCTGATATTTATTTGAAATGTCCAAAGTCAAAATCAATTACCTTTCCTCTGCCTATAATGAAAATTCTCCAGTTCAGTTCTTCTGCCAAAGAAATTTGACATGACTGCCTAACTTGCTATGCGTTGATTGATACTAGGCTAAGTTCTGCTAATGGACTAACAGCTGTTCTATTTAGATAATTCCTTAAGGCGCTACACTATAGACACTCTCATAAGTAGGAATCAATTGTTGTTTATTGAGAAAATAAGCCTCATCTCTGAGAACATCTTAAAATAAACCTTAGCCAAAATAATTAAAATGTTTTGTTAAAAAAAAGTATGAAGCCACACTTTAAATTACAGAATTTAAAGAAAATATACACTTAGTACCAATTTAAAAATGGTGGGTGGGATGTTTGTGACTTGGAGAAAATTACAATGTTTTTCAGATCTAAACATAAATTGGCAGTGTTTTATTTGGAAATGTTACCTTTATCTTGATATTAGCCACTCATAAAATAAATTGCACGTTAGATTTGATAAATCCTGCAGGACTGAACCTATCTATATTTTAAATAAATCTGAAGGCTAACCATTCTCTCTGTAAAATTTTATCATTGATTATGACTTTGAATTTATTAAAATTTTATGTTTACCTCTTTTTAACTTATAGGCTTAATGATATACTGTCATTAAGACAAATGTCATAATTAAAATTACAATGTGATAGGTATAGTCAGTATCACAGAACAGACTCTAAAAGACATTTAGGCTCTGGTGATACATGCTATACATGTGTGTTTTCAATACGCAAATATATGCTATTGGTGATGTGTAGGAAAATCTAATAAGTAGCCAGCTGAAATTAAATATTGCATGTTATTGTGCCATCAGATTTCATAGCAGCACTCTAGCAGTAATCAAAAGTGGTATGATAGCTGGATTTAAGCAGGTTATTGTCAGAGAACATTCAACAATGAGACAAAGTAAAAGAAAGTTGTGACTGCTGGCTATAAAATGCTTAAATAGATGTGCCTCAGACAGATGCTATGAGAGGAAGAGAATGAAGGAAGGAAAGGAAATAAACACACAAAGGAAATGGGTGGATTCTTTGAGTGTTGCTATACACTTGATAAATGGGTGTGCAAGAGTTTTAGAATTCAAGGAGATGGTAAGAAAGAAAAATGCTGAGTGTAAATGAAGTTGAAAGAATCTGATGATGACAAACCTCAGTTGTGCTCATGAGTTTGTGCCCCTGAAGTGGGTGAAAGTGGAAGATATTAAAGCTGATATAAATAAAAGCTGTCAGCTAAGTTTCAGTGCTCTGAATGTGGGTGAATAAGTATTCCACTGAGGCAATAATGAGGACCCATAAATATCAGAATAATTGGTCAAACAATGTAATTATAAATATAGAAAGCATTTGGCTTATAAATATCATGTAAATAGTTCAAATGGCAGTAAACAATATGTCTTTATACTATAAATGACTGTAACCAAATGTCATTATAATTTGTATAGATTTAAAAATAAACTTCTATTCCATGAGCAAAAGAAAAAAAAGTCTTCCATTTAAGTCAAGCATGAAGTACAAGCATTTTGTGAAAATGTTGAAGTTTTAGGAGGTAGGGAGATTTTCTGCCCCATAAAATACTGGTTCTTGATACACAGTAAAACTGCTTAAAGGGAAATGAGCAGCGAGAAGAGACCTCTGTTTAGAAGCATTGATTAATAAGAACGTAAGCTCCAAGCCAGGTGCAGTGAATCACACCTGTAATATCAGTGACTCCGAAGGCAGAGGCAGGAGGATGACTTGAGGCCAGGAGTTTGAGATGAGCTTGATCAATATAGAAAGACCTCAATCTCTAAAAATATATAATAAAATAAAAAAAAATTCAGCAAAACTATGAGCCTATACAAGCCTAGGAATTTTCATCTTAATAGCATTCTAGAATGAAAGAAATCAATGGTCATTACCTCTTTCTAAGTACCCTATATGGACAAGACTAATTCATGTCTCCAGAAAAAAAAAGCATAATTTTATTGTATGCTTTTATAAAAATAACCTACATATTTTACTTATTAATACAACAATGTACAACATAAAATTATTGTATTTTCTCTATGGCTATGGTTTGAAGCATTTCTGATTTGAATAATATATATGTTGTATGTAAAAAATTATTCAACCCATACATATAGAAAAAATTGCAAATATATATTTATCTATACAAATAGATATATTTGGTTTATTACTCTTTTCACTAATTGAGTAACTATATTTACCTTTTATTTCTTGTTTCCTTCATTTATCTTTTAGTTTAAAAACTATTATGGAAGATATTCCCAGGATCACCCTGAAGTTTGGTTATTAGATAATATCACTCATAGGAAATGGTCATCATTGTATTCACAGTTATAATTTATTACAGTGAAATAATACAAAACAAAAGCTGCAAAGGAATAAATGGAGCATAAATAGAGCACATTAGGCACAAGTTTCCAGGAGTGCCCTCCTAGTAGAATTGCAAAACACACGCTTAATTCATCCATTAATAAGTTTTGACAACATGTGCAAAGTATTTTTTGACAGGGAAACTCACCTAGCCTAGAAATCCAGGAGTTTTATTATGGATTAGTTCCATAGGGACATAATGTCTGTGTGACTGACTACGGTTATTGAAGTTCCAGACCCCAAAAGGAAAGTAAGTGTTTATCGTTAATCACACTGGAATGCAAGTATCTCTTCAATATACTGATACAGTTTCCTTGGATAAATGCCTAGTAGTGGAATTACTGGATTGTATGGTAGTTCTATATTTAATTTTTTAAGGAACCTCCATACTGTTTTTCCATAATGGCTATACTAAACATGGATTGCAGGCATCTCCTTGACATACCTATTTTAAATCCTTGGCATATATATATACAGCAGTGGGATTTCTGGATCATATGATAGTTACATATTTAATTTTTTGAGGAACCTCCATACTGTTTTTCATAATGGCTCTACTAGTTTATATTCTCAAGAGCTTTTCTTTTTCCACATTCTTACCAATATTTGTTATTTTTTGTCTTTTTGATAATAGCTATTCTAACTAAGGTGAAATAATGTCTTATTTGATGTGTACTTTCCTGATGTTTGTGATCAGCATGTGTTTAACCCATTTATGCCTGAGGTTGCAATTGTTTGAATTTCTGCAATCAGACCTTGGTGATGACCTTGAGCAGTGGGATGTAAATAACTCCCACATGCTGAGCATTCCAATAATGGAACACTAGGCATAAATGTGACACTTATTGGCTATATGCATATCTTCTGTTGAAAAATATCTATTCAGATCTTTTGTCCAGTTTTCAGAAGGATTATTAGCATTTTTTGCTATTGAGTTATGTTCCCTATACATTTAAACACGAATCATTTGTCAGATACATAGTTTGCAAACATTTTCTTCCATTCTGTAAACTATCCTTTCATTCTGATGATTGTTTCCTTTGCTGGGCAGAAGCTTTGTGGATTGACAAAATCCCATTTGTCTATTTTTGCTTTTGTTGCCTATTCTTTTGAGGTCTTAACAAAAAAATCCTTCCCCAGAACAATATCATGAAGTGTTTTCCTTGGTAATTTTTTCCAGTAGTTTCAGAGTTTTGGGTGTTACATTTAACTCTTATTCATTTTGAGTTGATTTTTGTATATGGTAAGATATAGGGGTCTAGTTTTATTCTTTTGCCTATGGATATCACATTTTCCAAGCACAATTTATTAAACAGACTGCCCTTTCCCCATTGTGTGTTCTTGGTGCCTCTGGCAAAAATCAGTTGGCTGTAAATGCAAGAATTTGTATCTGAGTTGCCTATTCTATTTCTCTGGTATCTGTTTTTATGCCAGTAACATGCTGTCTTGTTTACTATGACTATACAGTGTTTTTTGAATTCAGGTAGTTTGATGTCTCTGTTCCTTTGCTCAAGGCTGCTTTGGCTATCTGGGATCTTTTATGGTTCCATACAAATTTTAAGATTATTTTTTCCATTTCTATGAATAATGTCTTTGGTATTTTGTTAGGGATTGCATTGAATTTGTAGACTTCTTTTGGTGGTATGAACATTTTAACAATATTAATTCTTCCACTTTGTAGGATGAATATAGGATGACTTTCCATTTGTTTGTATTCTCTTCAATATTTTCGTGTATGTTTTGGATTTTTTAATAGTAGAGATCATTTATAATTTTTATAGACATCTTTTATAAATTTTATCCTTTTTTATTTTTTAACTTTAAGTTCAGGGGTACTAGTGCAGGTTTGTAATATAGCTAAATTTGTGTCATAAGGGCTTGCTGTACAGACTATCTTGTTAACCAGGTATTAACTTTGTACACATTAGTTGTTTTTCCTGATCCTCTCCCTACTCCCACCCTCCACTCTCCAAAAGGCCCAGTATGTGTTGTTCCCCTCTCAGTGTCCATGTTTTCTCATCATGTAGCTCATCATGTAGCTCCCACCTATAAGTGAGAACATATGCTATTTTGTTTTCTGTTCCTGTGTTAGTTTGCTAAAGATAATGGCCTCCAGATCCATCCATGTTCCTGCAAAGGATGCGATGTCGTTTGTTTTTATGTATGCATAGTATTCCATGGTGTATTTGTACCATATCTTTATCCAGTCAATCATTGACGGACATTTAGGTTGTTTCATATCTTTGCTATTGAGAATAGTGCTGCACTGAATATATGCTTGCATGTATCCATGTATCCTTTTTTTTTTTTTTTTCCTGTGAGATGGAGTTTCACTCTTTCATCCAGGCTGTATGCTGTATTGCAGTGGCATGATCTCAACTCACTGCAAACTCTGCCTCCCAGGTTCAAGTGATTCTCCTGCCTTAGCCTCCCAAGTAGCTGGGATTATAGACACACACAGTATGTATCTTTATAATAGAATAATTTATATTCCTTTGGGCATATATTGAGTAATGGGATTTCTGTTTTGAATGGTATTTCAGTCTTTAGGTCTTTGAGGAATTGCCACATTGTCTTCTACAATGGGCTGAACTAATTTACGCTCCCACTAACAGTATATAAGTATATTCCTTGTGTATTCCTTTTTCTCCACAATCTCACTAGCATCTGTTATTTTTTTATTTTTAATGACCATTCTTATTGGTGTGAGATGGCATCACACTGTGGTTTTCATTTGTGTTTCTCTAATAAGCTGTAATGTTGAGCTTTTCTAAAGATAATTATTAGCTGCATGTAAATCTTCTTTTGAAAAGAGTCTGTTTATGTACTTTGCCCACTTTTTTGTGGAGCTTTTTTTTTTTTTGTAAAAATTCATTTAAATTCTTTACAGATTATGGACATTAATCTTTTATTGGATGCATAATTTGCAAAAATTTTCTCCCATTCTTCAGGTTGTCTATTTACTCTGTTGACAGTTTCTTTTGTTGTGCAGAAACTCTTTAGTTAGATATCATTTGTCAATTTTTCTTTGGTTACAATTGCTTTTGGCTTCTTTATAATGAAATATTTGCCCATGCTTATGTCCTGAATGGGTTTTACATTTAAGTCTTTAATCCACCTTGAGTTAATGTTTATGTACAGTGTAAGAAAGGGATCCATTTTCATTGCTCTGCATATGGCTAGCCCATCATTCCAGCACCTGAAAGAGCTGGGAAGAATGGAACCAACTTGGAAAACATATTTAAGGCAATCATCTATGAGAACTTTGCCAACCTAGCTAGAAAGTTCAACATTCAAATTCAGAAAATGCAGAGAACCCTATTAAGATACACCAGGAGAAGATCATTTCCAAGATGCAGAATCATCAGATTCTCCAAGGTTGAAATGAAAGAAAAAAACGTTAAGGGCAGCTAGAGAAAAAGACCAGTTACTTGCAAAGGGAAGCCCATCAGACTAACAGCAGACATCTCACTGGAAATCCTACAAGCTAGAAGAGATTGGGGCCAATATTCAATGTTTTAAAGGAAAGAAATTCCAATCCAGAATTTCATATTCAGCCAAACTAAATTTCATATGAAAAGGAAAATAAGATCCTTTTTCAGACAAATAAATGCTGAGGGAATTTATTGCCACCAGGCCTGCCTTGTAAGAGCTCCTAAAGGAAGAAATAATATGGAAAGGAAAGACCATTAGCAGCCACTACAAAAACACTGAAGTTTAGAGATCAGTGACACTATAAAGCAATCATGCAAACAAGTCTGCAAAATAGCACCCTAGCATCATGATGAAAGGATCATATCCACACATAACAATACTAACCTGGATGGGCTAAATGCCACGATTAAAAGGCACAGAGTGGCAATCTGGATAAAGAACCAAGACCTATTGGTATGCTGTCTTCAAGAGACCCATCTCTCATGCAATGACACACAAAGACTCAAAATAAAGAGATGGAGGAAAATCTACTGAGCAAATAGAAAACAGAAAAAGGCAGAGGTTGCAATCCTAGTATCTGACAAAACAGACTTTAAACCATCAAAGATCAAAAAAACCAAAAAGGCCTACCTAATGGTAAATGTTTCGATTCACCAAGATTTGCCATCCTAAAAATATATGCACCAAATACAAGAGCACCCAGATTCATAAAGAAACTTCTTAGAGACCTTCAAAGATACATAGATTATCACCCATTTATAGTGGGTAAATTTAACACCCCACTGACAGTATTAGATCATTGAGACAGAAAATTAACAAAGATATTCAGGACCTGAACTTGGCGCTGGATCAAATGCACCTGATAGATATCTATAGAACTCTCCACCCCAAACAACAGAATGTATATTCTTCTCATTGGCACATGGAACTTACTCTAAAATCGATAAGACAATCGGAAGTAAAACACTCCTCAGCAAATGCAAAAGAACTAAAATAATAACAGTCTCTCAGACCACAGAAGAATCATATTAAAATTCAAGTCTAAGAAATTTACTCAAAACTATACAATTACATGGAAATTGAATAACCTGCTCTAGAATGACTTTTGAGTAAATAATGAAATGAAGGCAGAAATCAAGAGTTTCTTTGAAACTAATGAGAGCAAAGATGCAATATACCAAAATCTCTGGGACACAGTTAAGATATTGTTAAAAGGGAAATTTATAGCACTAAAATCCACATCAAAAGTCAGAAAGATATCAAGTCAATAACCCAAATTTGCAACTAAAAGAACTAGAGAACCAATACTAAACAAATCCCAAAGCTAGCAAAAGACAAGAAATAACCAAAATCAGAGCTGAACTGAAGGAGACAGGGATGCTAAAAACCATTGAAAAGATCAAAGAATCCAGAAGCTGTTTTTTTGAAAAAAAAAATTAATAAAATAAATAGACTATTAGCTAGATTAATAAAGAAAGAACAGAAAAGACTAAAATAAATACCATCAGAAATGATAAGGGGAATATTACCATTGACCCCACAGAAATACAAACAACCATCAAAGAATATTATGAACACCTCTATGCACATAAAATAGAAAATCTAGAAGTAATAGATAAATTTCTGGACACATACGTGCTCCTAAGACTGAACCAGGAAGAAGTCAAATCCCTGATCGGACCAATAATGAGTTCTGAAATTGAGTTAGTAATAAATAGCCTATCAATCTAAAAAAGCCCAGAACCAGATCGATTCACAGCTGAATTCTACAAGATGTACCAAGAAGATCCTGCACCATACCTACTGACGCTATTCCAAAAAATTGAGAAGGAGAGATTCCTCCCTAACTCATTCCATGAGGCCACTATGCTCCTTATACCAAAGCCTGACAGAGATACAAAAACAACAAAAAAGACAACTTCAGGCCAATATCCTTCATGAGCGTTGATGCAAAAATCCTTGACAAAACACTGGCAAACTGACTCCAGCATCACATCAAAAAGCTTATCTACCATGATTAAATAGGGTTAATCCCCAGAATGCAAGGTTGGTTCAACATACACAAATCAATAAATGTGCTTCATCACATAAACCAAGCTATAGGAAACAAACACATGGTTATCTCAATAGATGCAGAAAAGGCTTTCAATAAAATTCAACATCACTTCATGTTAAGAAAAAACTCTAAATAAACTAGGTATTAAAAGAACATACCTCAAAACAATAAAAATATATATGATAGACTCACCACCAACATCATATTGAGTGGGGAAAAGCTGGGAGCATTCCCCTTGAAAACTGGTTCAAGAAAAGGATGTCCTCTCTCATCACTCCTATTTAACATTGTGTTGAAAGTTCTGGCCAGCACAATCAGGCAAGAGAAAGAAATAAAAGGCATTCAAATATGAAGAGAGGAAGTCAAGCTATTACTGTTTGCAGATGACATGATCATATATCTAGAAAACATCATCATCTCAGCCCCAGAGCTTCTTACACTAATAAGTTCTACAAGTAGAACTACAGATCACTGGCAAAATAAATCATGCATGACACAAACTAATGGAAAAAAAAAAAAAAAAACATTCCACGCTCATGGACAGGAAGAATCAATATCATTACAATGACCATACTATCCAAAGCAATTTATAGATTCAATGTTGTTTTCATTAAACTACCATTGACATTCTTCACAGAGTAGAAGAAACTATTAAAAAATTCATATGGAACCCCCCCCCAAAAAATAGCCTGAATAACCAAGGCAATCCTAAGCAAAAAGAACAAAGCTGTTAAATTTATTCTTACAGGGTTTTTTTTTGCAGCTATTGCAAATGAGATTAATCTCTTGATTTCTTTGTCATGTAGTTTGTTACTGGCATATATAAATGCTACTAATTATTGTATGGTGAATTTGCATCCTATAACTTTACTGAATTCATTTATTAGTCTTGAACTTTTTTTGGTGGAATCTGTAGGGTATTCTATATATAAGATCATGCTGTCTGCAAAGAAGGATAATTTGACTTCCTTTTTTCCAATTTACTTCTTTCTTTTGCCTAATTGCTCAGGCTATGACATCTAATACTATGTTGAAGAAAAGTGGTAAAAATAGTCATTATTGGCTTATTCTAGATTTTAGAAGCAAAACTTTTAACATTTCCTCATTCAAGATAATGTTAGTTGTGAGTTTGTCATGTGCAGCCTTTATTGTGCTGAGTTATGTTCCTCCTATAAAGAATTAGTTGGGAATATTTATCATAAAGGGATGTTGTGGATGTTATCATAAGGGACATTGGTTTTATCAAATGCTTTTCTTCTTCTATTGAGATAATCATATGGTTTTATCCTTCACTCTGTTGATATAATATATCATGTTTATTGATTTGCATATGTTGAACCATTTTTGCATCCCTGGGATAAATCCCACTTGATGTTACTGAATAACCTTTTTGATGTTCTCTTGGATTTAGTTGACTTGTATTTTTTTGAGGAATTTTACGTGCATGTTAATCAGGTTTATTTGTCTGAAGTTATCTTTTTATGTTGCATCCCTAGCTGATTTTGGTAGCAGAGTAATGCTGACCTCATATAATGGGGTTGGAAGAATTCTCTCCACTCTAATATTTTTGAATAGTTTTAGAATAATTGGTGTTTTTTCTTCCTTGAATGTTTAGTAGAACTCAGCAGTAAATTCATCAGATCCTGGACTTTCCTCTTATGGGAGGCTTTTTGTAACTGATCTAATCACATTAATCATTATTACTTTGTTAAAGATTTTTATGTCTTTGTGATTCAATTTTGGTAGATTATATGTGTCTAAGAATTTGTCCATATCCCCTAGGTTTTCCAATTTGTTGGTGTATGGTTGCTTATAATATTATCTAATGATCTTTTAAATTTCTGTGATATCAGTTGTAACATCTCCTTTTTCATGCCTGAATTTATTTATTTGAGTCTTGTCTCTTTTCTCTTAATGTTAAAGATTTCTCAATTATTAGCTTTTAAAAGCCCAACTCTTTATTTCATTTTTAAATATTTTTTCTTATATGTTTAGTTTATTTCTTCTCTAATATTTTATCATTTATTTCCTTCTAATTTTGTGTTTGGTTTGTTGTTGTTTTTCTAGGTTCTTCAGGTACAACATCAGCTCCTTTAGTTGAAATCTTTCTACTTCTTTCATGTAGATGTTTATTGCTATAAACTTCTTTTTTCAAACTGCTTTTGCTCTGTTTCATTATAGGTTTTGATATATTGTGTTTCCATTTGCACAGGACTTTTAAAATTTCTTTTTAAATTTATTGATTGACCCATCAGTATTTCAAGTTATGCTGGTTAATTTTCACCTATCCTGCAGATGTTGCATGGAATGTTTTTAAAATATCTGGTGGGTCCATTTAGTCTAGAGTCCAGTTTAAATTCTATATTTCTTTGTTGAGTTTCTGTGTGAATGATCAATCCATTGCAGAAAAGTGGGATGCTGAAGTCTTATACTATTATTGCATTGCATTCTCTGTCTCCATTTGGTCAATTAATATTTGCTTCATGTATTTAGGTGCATCAATATTGGATACTCATGTTTTTACGTTTATTATTTCCTCTTTCTGTATTGACCTGTTTATCATTACATAATGGTCCTTTCCATCTTTTTATAGTTTTTTTTACTTAAAGTCCATTTTATTTGATATAAATATAGTTACTCCTGCTACTTTTTGGTTTCAATTTGTATGGAATATTTTTTCCATCTGTCAATTTCAGTCTATATATGTCCTTACAGGTGAAGTAAATTTCTTATAGACAGCATATAATTTGGTCTTGTGTGTTTTATCTATTCAGCCACTTTATGTCTCTTAATTAGTGCCTTAGTACATAGTACCAGTCAGGCCAGGAAGAGCACTTAAGTAGTATTTTCCACTTGCACTTCATTCATTCATTTACTCATATTTATCAATGGGGTATTCTGGCCTGAGCATGGTTCTAGACACTTGACTAGAGTGGTGAACAGAATAGGCACATCACTTACCCTCATAATTATTACTTTCTAATCAACATATGAGGTCAAAAAAGTCACATTAACAACACCAAATGATGGCATCTCTTGTGAAAGTGTTTGTGCCAAGCACTTTGTTTCTACCATGCACCCAAAATTTATAATCCATAGAGATAAAGGGTACCAATGAGTTCTGGACTGGCATAGAGTGACCATTTTCCATCCTTGCCAGGCTATATCCTTAAGGCACTGAAGCAGTCCTGCTTACGACCAGATTCTAATAATTCACTTTTGAACAATCTTTTGACTTCTGATTCACAAATCCTTATCCTTACCCTTATGCTGTCTCTTAGGCAAATAGTGTGTTTGATTTCTGTCCTTCATTATTTAAACACAGTTTCTCAAACCCAGTCTGAGGAGTCATATTGAAAGGAAGCCATACCATACATTCAAGCCACACCATACTCACCTTCTGCCCTCCATGTCTCTTTTACTACCAAATGCTTTTCTTCTATCTGAGAGGAAAAAAAATGATATTCGTGTCCAACAATGAATGATAATTATATTCTTATGTTTGGTATCTGTTGGGCAGGAGCTAGGGGTATCTGTACTAGCTAAGTTGGTTTTCCTATTCCAACAGTGAATAATACACTAGTACACACAAATAATTAAGGTATTATTGCTTGCATTTTACTGTGTTAAAATATAACATAACCTTGGCACTTCACATGTTTTATTTGTGAAAGTATCATATTACAGGACCAACACCATCATGAAGGTCAGAAATATTAAATAAAACTGGATTTTGTTTTTCTTAGTCTGTAAAGGCACGAAGGGAGAGGCAGCACAACGAGTGAGGAAAGAAGATAATCAGGGACAATCTACAGAATCTATTTCTTTGAATAAGTGTCATTGCAATGCTCTTTAGTTATATTTTGAACGCAAGAGTGCTTGGAAGGAAAATCCTACAGATTTTAACATTGGTAGGATAAGTAAGCATTAAGCATATCAAGTGTGGTGGGATTATTTTTTTCATGCTTAAAATTTTCCAAAGCCAAATAATATATCAATCCACCTGATTTATTTTCTATACGTTTTTTCGTTGTTTCTTTTGGAACTGTATTTTCCAAGTATGCAGTAGTCAAACATCAGTCCTTTGCTCTTTCTATGGTGGATTATATTTTATATGCACGGTAAAATTTGGGACTTTTTTTCCATTTCAATTTAGCTTCCTTAGTAAGAGAGAACATTCTTGGAACATTTCCAATCATTGTCTATTTTAAAATGACATTATCAGAAGAACCTGAAGTCTAGTGTTGGAAGCTGGCTGCATGATGATGGAATGAGAGATGCTATTCTAGAAATGACTCGTTTGACTGCTGCTTTGTCTCATACTTCAGATGCTTTTTAAAACTCTGTCCATGACTGAGAAGCCTCTTCTTCTATTCTCAAAGGCAGCTTTTCTAAAATCTACAAGCATTTTGTGGGTAGAGAAAGTGCCTGGGGCCCTCTGAAGTCTCTTAGAAACATAAGTTACACCCTATCATATTCCTTAGCAATCAAATCAATCCAATAATTGTTTTAGCATGTACTTATTGAGCCTCTACTGTTATTGTACTGCATATAAAGCAATGAACCAAGCAAAGTTCTTGTCCTCATGTAGCCCACATTGTAGTGTGGGATTAAAGCTAACAAATAATTGAATACATAACTGTCCAATGAAATAAAACCCAGAAATATTTACCTGAGATGACTATTATTCAGATATAGTGCAACTGGCAGTTGATAGCCAGTTTGCCTAATTCTGTTCTCCAATAAGGGCTCTCTAAAATTATAATTTTCAAAGAGAAGGGAAGTGGATAGGAGATAAGTTAGGAAGCTACTGCTTTGTGATTGCTTGGGACCATATTATTTCAGGACAAGTTGTGTATCCCTTATCCAAAAGACTTGGGACCAAAGTGTTTTGAATTTTGATTTGCTTTTTTAGTTTGGTGTATTTGCATATACATAATAAGATATCTTGATGATGAGACCCAAGTTTAAACACAAAATTCATTTATCCTTCACTTATACCTTTTATACATAGCCTAAAAGTAATTGTGTACAATATTGTAAAGAATTTTTTTGTATGGAACAAAGTTTTAACTGCAACCTATTATACAAGGTCAGATGTAGGATTTTCCACTTACGACATCATACCAGGACTCATGAAGTTTCAGATTTTGAAGCATTTCAGATTTTGGATTTTTAGATTAGGTATGCTTAACCTGTATACATTTTTAACAATACAGGTACATCTAAAAATGTTTTCCACTATCCTCAAAATAATGTGATACCTTAATAATTGGGCATCTTATCTGTTATAGTATTGTTGCAAGTTTTGCTAAATAATATCAGTTAGAAATAAAAAGCAGGTAAGAGATTAGAAAGTAGTGTTGCTATGGTTTGGATGTTTGTCTGTTCCAAATCTAGTATGGAAACTGGGTCCCCGTGTTGAAGATGGGGCATAAAAGGAGGTGTTTGGGTCAAAGTGGATCCTTCACAAGTAGATTAATGCCCTTCTTTGGGGTGAGCTTTCATTCAGTTAGTTCCCACAAGATTTGATTGTTAAAAAGAGCCTGGTACCTCCCTCCCCTCTTTCTCTTGCTTTCTGTCTTGCCACGTGATCTCTGTACACATCCCTCCCTCCGCCTTCCTTTATAGCAACACAAAATGGGCAAAGACAAGTGTTTTGAAGGTACTAATTTTAGTTAGATGGCCAGTAGTCACCCCTTTGTAAAGGTGGTATTTTGAGCAGACACCCCAAAACTCAAGTAAGCAAGCTCTTTGGAAATTTGGAGAGAATATTTTGAAGATAGAATTGACAGGGCATATTCATGGTAGACAGTGTATTTTGAAGGAAGAATTTACAGAATTTGTTAATATTAAAATATGTGATTATCATACAAAAAAAAATGTGTGTTCCAACAATCTTATTTGGACTTAAGTCTTCTGATCCTGACTTGAGTCTAACAACTATGTTTGAGTGGCAGCAAATTGTCAGGCTTAACTCTTCCCAGCCGACTTGAAAGGGAGGTATCTTCTCATTGTTTTCCTTTTGATACTTAACATTCTTTTAAATTGTGTAAGTAAACATTATTTGAATTAAGTGGAATATGATAACTTATATTTTGAGAATTACATAGTATCTGAGGCCGTGCTGGAGTATGCAAAGTCAGAGATGGAGACAGATGCTCACCTGTGAAACTCCCTACTAGCTGACTCAGGGAAGCTCATCTAAAAAAACTTTAAAAGTTGGCATCCTGCCAAATATACATACTTCAGTAAATTACTAAGATTGTATTTTTCTCCCTGAAGGTAATTTTAGAGTTTAATGATTCAAAATATAAATTTGTATTTATGAAGGTTTTTCTGTTATTAAAATGATGCTACTTTCTGCTCAGTGTGTCAGTACTCCTTCCATTCAGTGTAATATACTGTAATAAGATCTCTGACCTCCTGAAACATCAGCTATTTCTCTTCTGTCTGGATGCTCCTTATACTTCCTCTATATTTCTTATAGTTTTTAGTTATTTTTACCCAATTTCATAGTTAATGCACACACATCTGATCTTGAGTTTTGTTAATGTAGAAAATTGGTAATATTCCCTTTTTTAAACTTCAATCCAACATGAATGTACTATTGTATGGTGGGAAGTGGCATGGTCTTGCATGCCAAGTAGGCTGGATTACATATCTTAGTTTTCCACTTACTGGCCATTAGAGTGATTTAGTTTACAAACAGCTTTCCCAAGCCTGGATTTTGGTTATTAGTTAAATAGGTTTAACAATTATATCTAACATGTAAGATAGTTGTTGAAAATAAGGTAATGCATAAATAAAAATTGTCTAGTATGCAGTGACTTCTTAATAAATATTAGCTTTATTGTTTTACTTTTAAAAGTGCTCAACAAAGGAAAGTTTTGTAATCTATTAGAGAAAAAGCATACCAAATTTTCCTTAATGCTATTGGAGGCAGATTAGTGGACATGGGATTATTAATAAAATTTTTGCTGCATAATGGCAGACCTATATTTAGGTCCATCACCAATAGGGGTTATTTTCCCTACAGGATTACAGTCTACTCAAGAGAGAAAAAAGCTGTTCTATGTGAATACTGGTTCAACTTGTTTCAGTGGTGATAATTTATGAAATATATCACAACTCTGTTTCAAGGTGTTCTTATCTGTAAAGTACTTCTTCCATGTAGCTGTTTTAATGATTACATTAGATACTTTAAAGTAGCAGCAGTGTTCCATGACTACAACTTTTCCTTCAAGGTAAAAATTCTTATTGCTGAGATTGCACTGGCTTGTGGTCTTTTTGTTAGAGGAAAAAAAATGATTTAGGTGGTTTTCTTTTCTTTTAATATACCCTACTTAAGTTGTTATCTTTTGAACTTTTGCATTTATTCTTCAAGAGAGTGGGTAAAAAAGAAAGCTATAGCTGTAGGAGGCCAAAATTACACTTTCTTAGATGTTCAGAAAACAATGCATTGCAACAATTCCACAAACCTGAATTAAACACAGAGTCTATTCTGTCACCACGTTAAAATTAGAGAAAGTAAACAGTCCTCAACTGGTAAGTTTGTTTCCATTTGTATAACTCTGGACTTTTCAAATTTGTGTTTTACTGTTTCTACTCTATTCATCTGAATTAGGACATTAATATCATGTTTTTGCAAAATTAATAGCAGGTTACATGTATAAAAGCAAAATCCCATAAAAATACATCTGACATTGAGTATTTTTCAAGATAATTTTATCCATCACAGAACAATAAAATTATCTTTTAATAAAGAACACTTAGTGATTTTCAAGGAAGGTTTTTGTCTTTATAAAACCTTAAATTGAAAAGTTCAGGTTTTTTTTCTCCTTTTCAAATGTATATGTTGGATTCTTCCTATTATTAGAGTCAGGATTCTGGTACCCATTCAAAAAAAAAAAAATAGCTAAGTCAGAACTATGATTCTGAAGAACTCTCTTCCAAATAGCATAGCATTAAAATGCATATAATGCAAATTGAAATTAAAAACTAGGAGAAATGTGAAAAAACATAATCATAATGGAAAAACTTAATTTACTATTCTCAACATGTTCCTGATTAAGTTGAAAGCATAATTGGCACTGTAGAGAAATCTGGAAAAAAAAATATTTAATTTAAATGGGATATAAGCAAATTTAATAGATACATGCCTTAGATGAGGTTCCTTTTAAAACAGAGATTAAAAAACTACTTGGATATAGTTAATTTATTTCAGAGATGATCTCAGAAAGCACAAAGAGAGGAGGAAAGTAAGAGAATGGAGACAAACAGTAGGTTGTACTAATGAGCAAGTTACCACTGTGAAAATCTGGAATTTAAATGCACTGAGAACACTCTGAGAAACCCTACGTTAGCCTGTTTCAGCCTATCTCATCGGATGATGGGGAAACTGGGCCTAAAACCACCAACCTCCTTCCATATTGTCTGTGAGTCACCTTCCACTTTTCCCAGGGTATAAACACATCTAACTTTAGTTTGGCTTGTTTGAAATGAGCAAGATCCCCTGGTTACAGCACAAATAGTCCTGCATATAAGGGAAGAGGCAAAGATTTAAGTAAAAGTTGTGAACTTGCGGAAATTGTCTCACAGTTGTAAGTAAATGCCAAGGTAGGCGTGGGCAAGGATACTTTGGTTAGAACAACAGCTTCCACTGCAATATTCAGTTATTCAATTTGGAAAAATAATCTGTTTTCCTGTGTTCACAAACTAACTACCCAGCCAAGGCAGGTGGATCACTTTAGGTTGGGAGTTCGAGACCAGGCTGGCCAACAGGGCTTTAACCAGAATGTGGTTTCATCAGGCCATGGCAGTAATGGAGAGCAATAATGTTCCAGATAAAAACGTCAAACATATTACAAATTATAATCAGTTAATAATATAATGAAAACTCTTTAACAATTCATATTAACATGTACTGTCCCTGCATAAACTTAACCAGTCATGGTTAATTTAGTGATTATACAGTATGTGACTTATTCATAAATTATATGATTTTTGTCAAATTCTGCATTATTCTCTTCTTGAAAATGTTGGTTCTTAATAAAAATCTCTCTAAAATCTAAAGGCTATTTAATATGCCCTAATAAACTAAAAGAGCACAACTTTTATACTCATTAAAGTAAAGTTCAACTTTGTGTATGTGAATGTATAAATTTAGTGAAGAAACTTTAGGGGAAAGAAGAGTAACAGTATGAACTATTAAAACCTATTGTTGAGTTGAAAACATATGTTTCCACTAAAATCAGTAAAGATGTTTAAGCAGCATTATTCATAACTACCAAAAGTTGGAAACAACCAATGTATCTTTTAGTAGGTGAATGGACAAATACACTGTGTATATCCTTATAACAGAATATTATTCAGCATTAAAAACAAATTAGCCATCAAGACATAAAAGGACATGGAGGAAAGTTAAATACATATTACAAGTGAAAGAAGCCTATTTCAAAAGCTACATATTCTAAGATTCCAGCTTCCATATGACATTCTGGAAAAGGCAAAACTATGGAAATAGTAAAAAAATTCAGAGTTTAGGGAACAGTGAGGGATGAGCTGGTGCAGCACAGAGGGTTTTTAGGACACTGGAAACAACTTTGTGTGATAATCTGATGATGAAGGCACATTGTTATACATTTGTCCAAACCCATAGAATGTACAACAACAAGAGTCAACTCTAACGTAAACCACGCACACTGGGTGCATATAACGTGTCACTGTAGGCTTATCAATGATAACAAATGCACCACTCGACAGACGGATGTTGAAAAAAAAGCTATGCATGAGAACCTTCTGCGTGGAATTGCTATGAACCTGAAACCTCTCTAAAAACTAAAGGCTATTTTAGGCTCACGCCTGTAATCCGAGCACTTTGGGAAGCTGAGACGGGCGGATCACAAGGTCAGGAGATCAAGACAATCCTGGCTAACACGGTGAAACCCAGTCTCTACCAAAAATACCAAAAAAAGAAAAAAAAAAAAAAAAACCCGGGCGTCGTGGCCGGCGCCTGTAGTCCCAGCTACATGGGAGGCTGAGGCAGGAGAATGGCGTGAATACGGGGGGCGGAGCTTGCAGTGAGCCGACATCACGCCACTGCACTCCAGCCTGGGCGACAGAGCGAGACTCCATCTCAAAAAAAAAA
>NW_016807365.1:1282963-1326368 GCF_001698545.2 Rhinopithecus bieti
CCACGTCGCCCGGCTAGTTTTTTGTATTTTTTAGTAGAGACGGGGTTTCACCGTGTTAGCCAGGATGGTCTCGATCTCCCGACCTCGTGACCCGCCCGTCTCGGCCTCCCAAAGTGCTGGGATTACAGGCTTGAGCCACCGCGCCCGGCCGCATACTATTCTTAAAAATTAAATAGTTAAATGAAAACCCCTTATGTAGAAGTGGAAATCTTGAAAATATTTAACCTTATAAGGATGATAATATTTATGGCATTAATTTTAAGTGGAAAAAGAGAACACAAGTTAAATTTCATTAATGGAAAATGTTATATAAAATTGAGCAATATTCAATAGCAATATAAACTATGAAGCATATCCTTATGGATTGTAATGAAAACAATTCTAACATACTGGCAAGGTAAACACCAATGTTTAGAAAAATTATAAATTTATTTCTCTAAAAAATATTAAGGCTCAGATCAGATATATGCATACATATGTACATACATAAATATTTTTTAACAATTTGCTTAAAAATATGGAAAATAATCACAAAGTAAATTGTTGCAAGTTAATGCACAAAAGGCTATAAATATATTTTAATACCTAAATATGGCAAACCAGGGAAATGTAAATTTTCAATACAGGTGTTTAATTTCTTTCAAACTACCTGTTGCCTCTATATTTTGTTTCCTTTTCTCTATTGTATCACCCATAAACCACTCTTCTTCTGTCTTTGGATTTCAGTACTTGTAGATCTGTAGCTCTACTTAATATTTTTTTCTTTCATTGTTTCTTGATTTTTTTGATTCCTAAAATGACAGCTTAAAACATTAATTTGATTCCAATTTATGAGATGCTTCTTTAAAAAAACCACACATTTTTTTAAATTCACCATGACAGTTGATGTTTTAGCAGCTCATACTGGATGAACATAAAGCTAATTTTGGTAACTTAAAAACAGGATCAAAGCACAATTCCCCAAGCTTTTGAAGAATTAATTAGGTGACAGTGTGTGAAAATAAGAGATAAGTATTATGATTCTTCTCTTGCTTTAAAGCTGGAGATATAGTTCAGGGTATAATGTTTTGCTTAAATTTGAGCAAGTAAAAAACCCTGTAAATTTGTTAGTACATTTATTAGCTTGAATACCACCTATAAATCTCAAATGAAATTCAAATTTTTTAAAGCAGGTGTTTTATTAAGTTATCACTAAAGACTAAACCTTAGATAAAATCTGTAGCAGAGGATAACAATTAACAATTACTCAAAATGCTTTATTTATACTGTTCAGATAAACATTTGCTTTAATTACATTATGATAGATAAAATATATTTCTATTTTAGAATTAAAGTAAGTTCTATAATCTATGTTTCACAGCAGGAAACAGACCTTAAAATCCATTTTCACTTTTTAATTTTTCGCCCACAAGTTAAATTTTAAGAATATAGTGGCCTTTCCCTGCAAGGAGGTGGGAAATTTAATGCTACTCAGGAATTAGCTTTCAGCTCAAAATTCCAATCCAAGCTTAAACTATGATTGAAAAGAAATCAAAGTGTTCTAAATTCCATTTTCCACTTCCCTTCTTGTGATCTAATGTCCTAACAACAACGACAACAGAAAGTCACTAGGCAGACTTACCTGAGTTGTAAAAGTTGGAAAACTTTCTAGGAATGTTTTTAGTGTTCTCTGAGGAAGCACATTCCTAGGAATAAAGCTGTTTACACATATTTATATCACTAACTTTTTCCCCTGCTCTTGAGAAACTGCTTGTTTACCAACAGATTTCTGGCATTTTACAAAGATGCACATTTATACATTGAAGAAATGATTCCCTCAGTTAAGAAACTACTATTGGGTGGATGGAAGGAAGGCCTGACAGATTCATTCACTTTTAATTCTTAGTCAAACTTGTTGCTCTTTTTCTGATAGCTTTGTTCATTTCTGAGAGACAATTAGAGTTTAAAATATACTGTTTATTTCTACCATTCTGTTATTGGAATTTAAATATGGTTTAACTAACAGTGATAGAATATGGCTAAAAGCCATCCCATGACATTAAAATATATAATTAAAACTGTTGAGAGTTAAGGTTTATAAAATGTTCATTTTGTAGATATTTTTGTCTCAAATTAATCATTAAAAGAATAAATCTCCAGCCAGGGCAATGCCCTAGTTTAAAAAAAAAAAAAAAAAAAAAAAAAAAAAGACAGAATAAAAGGTAAAAATAAAGGCAGGCCAAGATTAGACTTTTCTTTTCCTCCTGATTCCTTTTCCTCTCATGGGAGAGAGTGGTCAGCAACTCTGTCTCTGCTCCAATCTTGCTGTCAGGAACAAAATCCTGCTGTACTAGCCTCAACCTGCCTTTTATCTTTTCCTGTTTTGGTTTTTGGTTTCATTTTATTGGATTTTTGTTTGCTTTAAACTGGGGCATTGCAAGAATGAATGAAAGAGATTCATTCTTTCATTGAGCAACTCATAAATGAATACCTATAATTGAGGAACTCTCCTTGAGGGTGTACTCAATCCCTGAGGGTGACAGATATGCCAGTAAATAAACTTGAGCAACCCAAGGGTGATGTGAAAAATGTCCTGAGAGCCAGTAGATAGAGCAGCCTGAAAGGCTCCCAGTGGATAGATCAGGGAGCATTCACTATGGGCAAGAAAGGGAAAAAGAGCACATCTCTGAAAAAAGACGATTTTCTCTCTTGGCAGATATAAATAGGTGTGCTGTGTTTTGGGTAATACGCTTGATAAGGATTGCCCATAGTGGAAGACGATAGAAAGAAGTAGGGAGAGTAAGAGTGGGAAAAGGGTCTCGGGAGAATGGTAACTGTTTTGTTTTTTCCCCATTATATTCTTTCCTAGGTGATTTCAGTCCCTTCCTGTATCTTCCATGGTCATCTCTATATGAATGATTTTTTAAGTCAGCCTTTTGATGCCAGACATTTCTCTTGAGTCCTTCTCCTCCATTCCAATTTTTCTTATCTTCTGTTTTTATTCTGATTTGACCAGGAATTAGCTGTGTAACTTGTACAATTCCCCTACAAATTTTACACATTTCCTCATCTGCATAATTGTAGTTACTGCTTCCTATGTTTTTATAAAAATTAAATGAGTCAGTGGATGTAGGCGCTGAAAGTGTTTAATACATAGTAATTGATTAACAAATGATAACCATTATTATATTATTTATTTATTGGGGATCATCATATAATATTTCCCCTACCTCCAATTAGATATTTGACTCCTTAAGTAACATGAATTATCTCTATATGATCTATCAATTTCAACATAAAAAATTAGGACAAAATAGATATCTGATATATTATTGATAAATTTTACTTATGTTAATTAACCTGTCTCTAGTATACTTTGATTTTCAGTTTTAATATGTGGCATATTTTCCTTTTTATTCTATTTTTTAAATTAATTTATTTATTTTTTTTAATTATTATTATTATTATACTTTAAGTTCTAGGATACATGTGCATAATGTGCAGGTTTGTTACATATGTACTTCTTGTGCCATGTCTTGGTGTGCTGCACCCAATCAACTCGTCCTTTACATCAGTATAACTCCCAAGTGCAATCCCTCCCCCCTCCCCCCCTCCCCATAATAGCTGGTGTATGATGTTCCCCTTGTCCTGAGTCCAAGTGATCTCATCAGTTCCAGTTCCCACCTTATGGAGTAGAGAACAGTGCGGTGTTTTTGGTTTTCTGTTCTTGCGCGATAGTTTGCTGAGAATCATGGTTTCCAGCTGCATCCATGTCCCTACAAAGGGCACAAACTCATCCTTTTTTATGGCTGCATAGTATTCCATGATTTTCATCACTTCATCCATGTTTGTAGTTCACCGAATTAAGGAATAAATGATATAAATAGTAATCTCTGTGCATATTTTCATATTGGCTGGCTCCCCATTAGTGATGAGCTCCAGAGGGCAGGCATTCTGGAGGTAATCATTATACACCCACTGTCTACAGAAAGGCAGAGCTCACAGTGGGCATGCCGTAAATGTATACACTGAAGTTCATTCAGTGACACTGATATCGTAAAAGCAATGGCAAGTATTTTCCCCTCGGAAAATATAAGGTAACTGATTTGTAGATACTAGAATTTTCTTGTTTACATTATTACATTATTTTAAGTATGTAATACCGTGGAATAACATGGATTTTGCATCGTATTAATTTTACTTTCACTTATACTTTGACAAACTCTTCTCTATACTAGGTAACGAATCAATGTCAGAGAAAGAATTATGTTTTGTTGATGTACCACCTACATCTAGGAATGTTTCCCGTAGCCCCGGGCAAATACTCAAGACAATGTGATGCTATATAGTAAATCTGTGAACTTGAGCAATGCTCAAATTTATATCTCTGACATACGAAAGATGATACACTGCTCCTAATTATTTCTAGACACCTCTACTTCCCATAAAAGTGGTTTTTATCTCTGGTTGCACATCAGAATCACAAGGGAAGTTTTCAAATTAAATAAGACTGATGAAAAGCGACTGCAGGCAAAAGCTCTGCAGTTGGTCCTACTTGCAGCCAGGTCCGAGAACCACTGCAGTACACACCAGTACCGTGTCTGGCTGGTCTCCAGTACAATACACCTGTGCATGTGCCACCCAGTGCGATTTACACAATAGTCCTGGGAACTCCCCTAAATTATTTAACAGGTTCCACAATAAAGGAACCTATTAAAAACCAGTTCCAAACCTGAAGAAATACTGTCTCCACATTGTTTTGGACTCAAGAATGCCACTCAACATTTCTATGGGTCTCCAGCCTGTTAGCCTACCCTGCAGATTTCCGACTGCCAGCCCTCATGATCCTGTGAGTCAGTTTCCTAAAATCAATCTCTGTGTGTGTGCATGCACACCCTGTTGATTCTGAAGAATACTCATACACCAGCTTTACATCTGTGTTTCCAAGATGAGTTTAAAAGTCACTTTGCCATCTAGTGGTCAGATCTACAATAGGGTTTGCGTTTACCCAACACTAGTTTAAAGGAACATACCTTTCAAGGTATCCCTCTTCTTAAAAGCACTTTTTTTGTTGTTGTTGTTGTTTGTTTGTTTCTTTTGTTTTTTTTTCAATTTAACCATCGCACATTACTCTTATTACCAACTTGTAAATTGTGAAAATATCAAGGATGGGCACAAGTAGGGCTAAAATGAAATAAAATGCTTAAGTACAATATGACTACCTTGGAACTGAAGGAAATTTTTATCATTGTAACTTACCCCATTATACTGTTGCATATATATACTCCCATTTACTGCTTTAGGCAACTTTTATGGCGCTTGAACTAAGAATATACCTTTATTCAGCTGCCTTTGGAATAGAGGTGGTGATTTCCACTTTCAAACACCACGCAAAGCAATGTGAGTGTTAAAACCTCCTCAGTGGACCCAAGCCATCTTCCTTGCCATCTGTTGCTCCGGTGCTCTGGGACACCTACCTTCTTTTTTTCTCATTGTTTTCCTTATTGTTCTCACTCAGAGTTGCATTTACATTTTTATTAAACTACAAAATGACAATATAAATGTAAACAACTTCTTGGAGGAAAAAAATGTTTAATCATAACAGTGTTGTACAATCTTGATTCATCTTTATGATGTTTCTCAGCATCATTGTTCTGGTGTATGTTTATAAATGCATACTTACTTTGTAATTACTTATAAAGCTATAAAGAGAGTCTCCTAATTGAAGCTATTGACTGAAGACTTACTCCTTGTACCTTTCTTAAAGATTTTAAAGGAAGTGCTCCCTCCATTAGAAATGAGTTGATAAAGGAAAGGGTAGTATGAGAATCTCAACGTCTGTATCATAGATTTTCATATGAGATGAAAACATATTTGTGCACACACACATACACATACACACACAGGAAAACAATGACTCTCACTCTTTTCTATGTATTCCTTCTGGGAAATTTTGAGTTATCTCCCTAGTACACTTAGTGATGTGTATACTATAGTGCAACAATGATGATTAAACAAAACTACATTGGTTGATCCGGCTCCCAGTAGGGAGACTCTTCTGTTTATGTGTCAGTACTCCCTTTCTTTCTTTTTCTTTTCTCCTTTTCCTTCCTTCTTTCCTTCCTTCATTCCTCTCTCCTTCCTTCCTTCGTTCCTCTCTCCTTCCTTCCTTCCTTCCTCTCTCCTTCCTTCCTTCCCTCCTTCCTTCCTCCCTCCCTCCCTCCCTTCTTTTTCCTTCCTTCCTTCTTTCTTTCTTTCTTTCTTTCTTTCTTTCTTTCTTTCTTTCTTTCTTTCTTTCTTTCTTTCTTTCTCTTTCTCTCTCTCTCTCTCTCTCTCTCTCTCTCTCTCTCTTTCTTTCTTTCTTTCTTTCTTTCCTGTCTCATTCTGTTACAGAATTCAGGTAACAGAATTCTGTCACACTATCTCATTTAATAATTCATTAAATACTTTAAATTATTACATTTGTTAAAGCCCAGCGAAAAGGACAAATGTATTGTTAGACTGATCATACAAGGCTGCTGATACAATTGAGTTTGACTCAGTTGAGAAATGTCATGCTGGAGTTAAGATTAAATAAGTAGAATACATTTAGTAGCATGGCTTTCTCAAACAGTTTAACCTTCAATGTCACATACCTTGTGCAGTGGCGTGATCATGGCTCACTGCAACCTGCACCTATTGGACTCAAGTCATCCTACCACCTCAGCCTCTCTAGTATCTTAGATTACAGGTACATACCACTGCACCTGGCTAATTTAGTTTTATTTTAATTATTTTTATAGAGACAAAGTCTCGCTTTGCTGCCCAGGTTGGTCTTGAACTTCTGGGCTCAAGTGAGCCTCCTTCCTTAGCCTCCAAAAAGCCAGGATTACAAATGTAGGTCACTGTGCTCAGCCTTCCATTTTTTGTTATGCCTCATAGGCTAGAATACATATCATCATGGAATAAAATATCTGCAGGATGATATACATTATGTTAGATTTCTTATCAATATAACTCTAGTCATTCTAGCATATGGAGTTTAAATATGCTTGCTTTATTCATATTGTTATAGAAAATTGCAATAATCCCATTCAGTCTGAAATTGTTAAATCATACTTCAGATCATTGCCAGGTTTCAGCTTTTTGTTTGTTGGTTGTTTTTTTTTTTTTTTTTGCTCTTGGAACCTGACCATTCCTATATTTTATTTCAATTGCAATTACCCACTTGTTTGCTTGTTTTTGTTCACATACAAAGAGATGAATGTCGCTGATGGGCAGTGTGCACTTCGCTTCATATCAACACATAATACATAAAACACTTAAACACAATCAGAATAAAGGCAGAGCCACTTCAAAATTCTTCTTTATTAAAAAACAAGCTTCTTCTGGGGGAAAATGATACACACTTTATATTACTTGTTAGTCTCAAAATATTTTGGATTTAGTATAACATATACCCTTTGTATTTACTACAGTTGGCAAACTCAGCAACCTTTAAGGCTTATTACATTTGTTGAAACCTAAGGAAGAGGACAAAAATATTGTTGTATTGATCACACAAGGCTGTTGATGTAATTAAGTTTGACCCAATTGATAAAAGTAATGCTGGAGTTAAGACTAAATAGGTACAATACATATAGGAGCATGCCTTTGTCAAACAGTTTAACTTTCAGTGTTACATACATTTCCTTTGGATTCATACTGTTTAGCAACCTGTGAGGACAATTTTACTAATGGACATAACTATGAATGCTTTAAAGCAACAATGGAAACATTGTTACTCCTTGCCATACTTGGAAGAAGTTCTGAAATTTCCTGGCCAGAAAAATGTCTTATACTCCAATTCTCTTTAAATTGTTTCTAAAATGAGCAAAATGAATTTGAAAGTTTTATTTGTGCATTATATATGTATAATGTACTATGAGAAAAATCCAGAAGGACCTGTGGTTTGTTTGACCAAAAGGATATGAACTTCCTTGAATTACGGAAAACAGAATGTGATTTGTAACCCAAGTTTGGTCATATAAATGAATACATCGTAAAAACATGAACATATATGTCACAGATTATTACAGAAATTCACTGTATTTGGAAATATATATGAAACTCTATACTATATATTTTATGTCCATAAAAATGTATTATACTTATCAATTAGTAAGTGGCTAGACCTGTGGGAGTCAAGCTATGTAAACTAATATCTATTTACCCTTGTTTCATAGAGTAAAAAAACCCACAAAACCACGACTCTTTCAGAGCCATAATGAAAGTAGTCTTGACCATCAATGAGTGTGACCAAATTCTCTAAAGTTGGTAGTGGCATAGTAAGGATGTTTCTATGGTAAAATAGTGAATGCTTCATTAGAGACAAACAGTAATTTCAACTGAGATGAATGATAATCACAATATAATTTTGATTATATTTTTGACAGTGTCTAGTATGTTTTCTGTTATTTGTGTAAGTGAGAAATAAAATGTGCTGAAAAATAAGTCCTAGAAGCCATTGATAATCAGTAGTTTTCTATTCTGTTAATAATGTAACAACCTCGGTTATCATTACCTCCAATGGTGTCCAATAAAGTAAAGATAGTTTCTGTTTTGGTAAGAAACTGAAAAGTTGACCTTTTATTTGTGGTATTTTTTGAATCAAAGATACCTGTGCATCAATATTAACTATGTATGATTTTATTATAAAATGAGCCCCAGAAGACAGCTAGAAATAAGATCAACATTCTGTGTCTACTAAACTCATATGCATTAAGTCAAAACATGCTACTTCCTATAAAATAATTTTCCCTCAAAAATAATTGAATTTAAATTTAAGCAAGTCCCCAAATCTTATAATGTAAAGATTTATAGGAGAGTAGAGGAATATTTAAGTACATGCTGATGTGAAAGCCATCCTGACTAAAATAGTGTAATACGCACTGTATTTAACTTCTTGCCTGAAAGAGTTTACTGCCTAAAGAGTTTCTAGACAGTGGTGCAGGGAGGAGTATCCCAGGGAAATCTGAACTGACTCCCTGAATTGACGGCCTGAAGAGATCATAATGCATAGATGTCCTAGGGCAGAATACTGCAGAAGAGAGCCATACAGAGAGAAAGCTCTAGAGATGTCAAGTATCCAGTTGAGTACCGATCAGTGTGAATACTTGAGAAAACTACCTAAAGCTTGAAAAAAACCACCCACAGGATTAGAAACAGTAGTGTCTGGAGTTAACACAGGGCTGAGGACAGTGCCTGTTCACATCAACCCACTGGAAACCTTAAGATTCAGGTGGTTTGGGGTAGAATACACATAATATTCTTGCTTCAGCAGTGGGGACTTATTGATGAGCACCGCATGGGTCCTACCTAGCAAATTTTAATATCAGGACCTGAAAGTATCAAACTGTTTCCAAGTAACTAAACTATGTCCCAGAACAAAACCCAAGTGTATTTATTAGGAGAGAAAAATATCCAGTGCTGAACGAGATAAAATATAAAATGCCTGCCATACAATTCAAGATAGGCGTGCAAAGAGGCAGGAACATAGGACCCATAATGAGATAATACATTAGGTGCATTCAGGGTAATGTGGCAATTACATAATTAATACCCAGTGCTGAAACAGAATTTCTGATAAATATATTAAAATAATTTTTATAACTATGTATGTTCAAAGTGTTAAGTAGAGGCATGAAATATGTTTTAAAAAGGCCCAAGTTGAAGTCCCAGATACGTAAACCAAAACATGTCCAGTGAAAAATATACAGACTGGGATAAACAGCAGATTCTATGTAGACAAAGAAAATATTAATTAATTGAAGACGTATCAATAGAACCCATCCAAAATGAAACAAATAATTCTCGAAGGAGGTTCCTACAATGGCTTTCTCCACTTCCTTCTTGTGTGTTTTAACTGATTCCAGTATAGTGCCTACTACATTAAATGTGCTTCCATAGTCTCACCAATACTTTTATTTTAGCCATCCCAGTACACATGATAATAAGAGTATTATGGAATATAATAATAATATTAATAATGCAATAATAATAATAGAATAATGAAATATAATAATGATACCCATTAATAAGATATTAAAAGAATATTAATAATATTCTTAATTCTGAAGGACTCTACATAATTTTCTTGACAATTTTCTTGTCAACGGTCCATGCTCCCTCTGGACTACTTCATCCATTTTTATGATTGCAGTTACCATTCATATGCCTATGATCTCCCAATTATTTTCTCCAGTGTAATCATTCAATTATTCTTTAATTATTTTCTTTTTTTAGTTATATTTTTAATTGAAGTTTGAACATAACCTCTCATATAGCCATTTCAGCACACCAAAATAAGTATGTCCCATTGCCTTCTACCCGCTAAGGTCTTCCAGATTTCTTAAACTCACCAACATTAACCATTTGCCCAGACTAAACCTTAAGTGTTTTCTTCTCTCTCAGCCAGTCATTGAGTCCTTCTAGTCAACCAATCAAATACCGTTTTGATTCCTTGTCTTTTCTCTTACCCCATAACCACTACCAATTTTGAGACTCATGGCCACAATTTTTCATTGCTTAATCATTTCTAGTCTTTTGTTCCAATCACTTCTTCCCACTTCATCTTCGCTCGCACAAATTTTAGATGATATCATGATACTTTTCTCATTAAAACTATTCAAATCTTCATTTCTCTCCAGATAAAATCCAAATTACATAAAAAAGTTTAGGGTTATCATTATTGATCTCTGCTTATCACTACAGCCTAATCTCTTTTCAATCATTTACTCCACTGGATTTCAGACAAGTGGGGAAAACTGCATTTTCTGGCTGCATTTATTTAGCTAAGGATTCAAAATTCCTGGGAATGAAGTAGCTACACCAATTAGGGTAATTTAATGTGAATATTTTGCAAGATTTTTCTTTCTTTCTTTCTTTTTTTTTTTTTTTTTTTTTGCCTCCAAGGGCACTCAGCTGCTAATTGCCCTCTCTATTTATGTAAGGTCCTTCAGAATTAAGAATGATAATCAATTCTTGCCTGAACATTATTCTCTTGTACTTTTGCTTCTATCATCATTCCATAAGAACTTAAAATAATAATCTATGTACTTCCCTTTATCTGGTTCTTAAATCAAACCTAGCACCAGCAATTGTGCATCCTCATTCTGCAGGAGAAAGCAGAATCACTTTGTATTTGTTCTCAAACAAGTTTCTGCGTTCAATGTTATAGTCCAAATTGCCTGCTGTACTGTATTACATGTTCTCATAGTTATAAACTTTTTGAGTAGACTCCTAAAACTATTTTTAGTCATTTACCATTTTAGTGTTTTTATCTCACTAGTCTGTACATACTATCTATAAAAAATAGCACATTGTCTGCCATTTAACAGCCTTTGATAAACTTTGATTAATGAATAAATAATTTTATATGCAAAGGAACTCTGCTTTATGTTTTCTCCATCTGTTACCTATTGGTTGCTTTTTGATGATTCTTGCCTTACTGGTTTCACCCTTTAGAGATTTTAGTTCTGCTATTCATCATGCTTTACCTAATAATATCACATTTATATTTTGGAGCTATAATCCTGACATCTAATAGACACTGGGGTTTCTTATTTATTTTCCACTAATGAGAAGAGATTAAATGGAGAGAAGGTTGCTTAGGCTGTTTGCAATATCATGCCCTAAATTTGTATTTTCTTTAAAACAGACAAATTTAAATGGTATGATTAATAGGAATCATAAGATTCTCCAAGGATATTTTATAGATAAGAGAAGTTAATTGCCTTTTCAAAATAAAATGTACAATAGAAACAAATCTGGGTTAACTCTTTCACTGTATCATTATTACATGTTCTTTATTATATTCAAGTCATCAGCAGAACCTGCAAGTGAAGACCCTCTATGGCTTTATTGAGTTCTTGGTATGTTGCATTTAAAAGAGAGAAGATATTCACAAATCAATGGCAATATATTTAGAGTTTCTAATTAGACCTTTTAATAGCTTATTTTATATGTTTAAAAGTTTACCTCATAAAGGATCCCTTTGGAATAAGCTAATACTGAAAACAAATGTGGAAAATTCCATTATTTATTAGGTAATACAGAATCCTGCAAGATTTATAATGAACCAAATATGTATTATCTAATGTTTCTAAAGTGATATAATCCTCTATATATGCATATACAACGATTCCTTATATTGCGCACATGATTCGATCACTAGAAATCTAATAAGCCTGTGCTTGCTAAATATCTAAAAAAACGTATAAGACAGATTGCTATTTTATAAATACTAATCCAAGAGACTAGTTATTCAGCTGACTTATTAATATAATGACACCTACAGTGACATTCAGTATATAGGCTCCAAATACAATTTTACTTTGAAAATGATTTGTGGGAAATACAAAAGAGGATTATTGGTTTAACCTACCATGCACAGTCTAGCCTAAAATGTCTGTCTTCTTTCTATAAGAATCATAATGAAAACCATCAATGTATAAAAGGAAGCCATCAGGTCCTCAGGGGTGTCTTGGTACCAGGTCATCCACCCTACCCTAGGAAACATATTGGAACTTGCTAATCAATTGTTCTTTGTCTCCTAAAACATAAGAAGGGTCTGGGCCTTCTTGGATACCCACAGCAGATTGCAAGGAACACTGAGTAGATTTTAATTCTAAAACTCCATGCCTTTTCTCTCAAAACTGTCACCTAGTGAAAAGCGATGCATGTTTGCATCAAGAAAACTGTTTTACACATATCACACATGGACATATTAAGTAAGCACATGATCTATGCATGTTTGCATCAAGAAAAACTGTTTTACACATATCACACATGGACATATTAAGTACGTACATGATCTAGTACACAAAAAATCATATAACATCATGTAACTTTAATGTTTATGTTTAATTACATATTAATGCAAAATGAGTACAAGTTACTTCAACAAAGATTATTGAATTTTAGTTGATTATTCTGTGTGGCAACAAACACGTGGTAGTTATTAATTCCTAATTAATTTAAACATTTTGAATTACCCTAAGTAAATGACTGAGTTTTCTGTAATTATTTTGATAATGTTTGAGTATTTTAGGATACTCAATTATAAATACCATCCCTACCTTTCCTTTTGAAACAGACATTTGTGATATGTCTTTTTAGGACTTTGTACTTTCACATTGTATGCTTAACTCATGTAATTCTGGATTTTGTTCTTCAATAGTCTTTTAAAAACAAGCTTGCCCCCGTATTTGTATGTCTTTACTAGTGGTACAGTTAAGCTCAGTGGCATTATTAATTTGTGATTTCATTCAGAAAATACAGCATTCTTTCTGGTAATTTGCTCAGCAAGAATGATAAAGCCTCTAATGCTAATTACCAATTACTGCTCAGGACTTTTGCAAGATGAAGTGTTCACAGAACCAGACTCAACAGCATTATCATCCGTGGTTTCCAAAAAATGATTTAGAACTTTTTTTTTTTTTNCATCATGCTTTACCTAATAATATCACATTTATATTTTGGAGCTATAATCCTGACATCTAATAGACACTGGGGTTTCTTATTTATTTTCCACTAATGAGAAGAGATTAAATGGAGAGAAGGTTGCTTAGGCTGTTTGCAATATCATGCCCTAAATTTGTATTTTTCTTTAAAACAGACAAATTTAAATGGTATGATTAATAGGAATCATAAGATTCTCCAAGGATATTTTATAGATAAGAGAAGTTAATTGCCTTTTCAAAATAAAATGTACAATAGAAACAAATCTGGGTTAACTCTTTCACTGTATCATTATTACATGTTCTTTATTATATTCAAGTCATCAGCAGAACCTGCAAGTGAAGACCCTCTATGGCTTTATTGAGTTCTTGGTATGTTGCATTTAAAAGAGAGAAGATATTCACAAATCAATGGCAATATATTTAGAGTTTCTAATTAGACCTTTTAATAGCTTATTTTATATGTTTAAAAGTTTACCTCATAAAGGATCCCTTTGGAATAAGCTAATACTGAAAACAAATGTGGAAAATTCCATTATTTATTAGGTAATACAGAATCCTGCAAGATTTATAATGAACCAAATATGTATTATCTAATGTTTCTAAAGTGATATAATCCTCTATATATGCATATACAACGATTCCTTATATTGCGCACATGATTCGATCACTAGAAATCTAATAAGCCTGTGCTTGCTAAATATCTAAAAAAACGTATAAGACAGATTGCTATTTTATAAATACTAATCCAAGAGACTAGTTATTCAGCTGACTTATTAATATAATGACACCTACAGTGACATTCAGTATATAGGCTCCAAATACAATTTTTACTTTGAAAATGATTTGTGGGAAATACAAAAGAGGATTATTGGTTTAACCTACCATGCACAGTCTAGCCTAAAAATGTCTGTCTTCTTTCTATAAGAATCATAATGAAAACCATCAATGTATAAAAGGAAGCCATCAGGTCCTCAGGGGTGTCTTGGTACCAGGTCATCCACCCTACCCTAGGAAACATATTGGAACTTGCTAATCAATTGTTCTTTGTCTCCTAAAAACATAAGAAGGGTCTGGGCCTTCTTGGATACCCACAGCAGATTGCAAGGAACACTGAGTAGATTTTAATTCTAAAACTCCATGCCTTTTCTCTCAAAACTGTCACCTAGTGAAAAGCGATGCATGTTTGCATCAAGAAAAACTGTTTTACACATATCACACATGGACATATTAAGTAAGCACATGATCTATGCATGTTTGCATCAAGAAAAACTGTTTTACACATATCACACATGGACATATTAAGTACGTACATGATCTAGTACACAAAAAATCATATAACATCATGTAACTTTAATGTTTATGTTTAATTACATATTAATGCAAAATGAGTACAAGTTACTTCAACAAAGATTATTGAATTTTAGTTGATTATTCTGTGTGGCAACAAACACGTGGTAGTTATTAATTCCTAATTAATTTAAACATTTTGAATTACCCTAAGTAAATGACTGAGTTTTCTGTAATTATTTTGATAATGTTTGAGTATTTTAGGATACTCAATTATAAATACCATCCCTACCTTTCCTTTTGAAACAGACATTTGTGATATGTCTTTTAGGACTTTGTACTTTCACATTGTATGCTTAACTCATGTAATTCTGGATTTTGTTCTTCAATAGTCTTTTAAAACAAGCTTGCCCCGTATTTGTATGTCTTTACTAGTGGTACAGTTAAGCTCAGTGGCATTATTAATTTGTGATTTCATTCAGAAAATACAGCATTCTTTCTGGTAATTTGCTCAGCAAGAATGATAAAGCCTCTAATGCTAATTACCAATTACTGCTCAGGACTTTTGCAAGATGAAGTGTTCACAGAACCAGACTCAACAGCATTATCATCCGTGGTTTCCAAAAAATGATTTAGAACTTTTTTTTTTTTTCAGAATCAGACAAGCCTGTCAATTTAGACTCCCACTGGCATACCTAAATTTATGAATCTTACATAATTCAGGCCATATCCAATAAAAGTTTAAGGTACTTTTATTTTCATCCAAAATGTGTTTTGAAAATACTATATAATTAGTTTTATAGACTGAAAATATTCAAGAAGGTTTTCTCCCCACCTATTTAAACTAAGCACCCAAAGATAAATGGACTGATTTCTGCTCCCATGAAATGACATTTTATGCCACAAACACGGGATAAACAAGAGTTGGTGAATTTAACAGAGATGAATTATTTATAAAATGTTTAAAACAGAATGCATGAAGGAAATAAATGATCATAATGTCCATATATTTTATTCACCATTACAATATAAAACTTACAATTTTAAGAATTCAAACCACATGTACAAACCAAAAGCAAAGAGTTAACTTTTCTTGCTCGCATCTGCAATCCCTCTCTCCATAGGTAACCACTATTAACATTTTCCTGTTTTATTTCAAAATACATACTCAAATAAAAGTATGAACTTATAGGCACACACATGTGTCATGATTTTATTTTGTTTACCACAAAGCATTATAATCATAGATGCTATTATGTATTTTGCTTTTCTCATGTTAGAGGAATAACTTTAGATAAACTAAGCAGAGTTGAAGGTATATAGAGAAATTATCTGATTGACTACAACTGGCATATGCCCTATTTTCCATGGCCACCTTAACAGCCATGATGAGTTGGCTATCTGTTCTTGGTTTAAACTGTTACAATACTAAATCAAAATTTAGTTTGTTTATGTATATACAAAGTAAGGTTTCAGTTCATTATGTGGGAACTCAATGGGGGGCACAGCATCAGGTTAATGGCTTCCTGCTTACTTCATTTAACACTCAACTCACAAATATCCCAGACTTTTTAAAACAAGTCCTCTACTGATGGTAATTATACCTTATCATTTCTTCCGGGGAACCTTGTCTATAAATATATCAATAGGTTAACTTGAAATTAGGGAGGTCATTGATAAATATTTACATTTTTATATAGGCAAATGGTCCTCAAAAAGTGCTCTACTAATTTGTATGCTCAGTGAATTAGAGTGTGTTATTCTTATGCTGAATTTAAGGTAAGCAAAAGTACTTACTCACTTTTTTTTACGATTAATAATATGTCATGGCAATGAAGAAACAATACATTATTGAAATGTCTAAAGTTTTATGATAGCTCTGATAATGATTTTTAAATATTAGAATTATGCTATAGTTTTTTGTAAATGGAAATTAGTGATATTGTATGGTAACTTCCTGCTCTTTTCTAGTGTCATATTAAGAATCTGAATGCTAGAATTAGCTTGATATAACAGCATCTGAAAAGTAATCTTGAAATAGGGATAAATATAGTGTGAAAACACAGAATATTTTATCTTCCATAGATATTTTACATTGTAGCTAGTGAACTATAAATTATAATTTACAACCTGTGATGACTGCATACATCCACAAGACCCAGTTTGGGTGTAATCTGTTTGCTAGATTGGAGCTGTTATCCTCATTTTACAGATGAGTATTAAAAGCATATCAGTTTGTGCTTAGGTAGAGTCAGAAAATGGCCTACTGGATTTGAACCCAGATTTTCTCATTCAGAGATCATTTGTACTTTTGCTATAATATACCATGCAACAAACGTTGACTGAGGGTACAGAGCAATATCTAGGTGCTATTTGTAACCACTTACATAAAGCATAAGATGAAGATATGTATGCATTTATCCATTGTATACATGTGTATAAATATGCGTGTGTGTGTCTATATATATGTATACTTATTCATGTATACTCCATTAATTTCATAATACAACTCAGGAAAAGCAAAACTTTTATAGGCTTGACAAGTGTTTCAGTATCATTTATATTTTATTTGCCAATACAGTATAATAGATTATCTAGCTAAACTTCTAAGATAGAAATATTACTAACAACTCAAAAAGGGAATTTATAGGATATTACAATTCGATATCTTTTATGGTTTTGTTTTTCTCGGTTTCAATACTGTAATCCTGTTTAATTTGGGGGGAAGTTGTATATTATTGAACTTACTTTGTATTGAAGGACTGATCCAGCAGTTTAAACTGTTAATAAAAAAAGAAAAAAACAACTTTGCTCAGCAATTCTTAATTGATAAGCTAAATTACTTTGCATGTATTCTGAAAAGTTCCTTTAAATGGCACATAGTATCATAAATGAAGCTTTTAGTTTTAGATTATCAGAATAATAATGTGCAGATTTATTTTGAATATTGAATGAGACACATTCTCATAAATATAAATATCCATAATATCTTTCTATGTTATGGTCTGGTCAACAGAATCATTTATTTAAAATTCTTTGAATTATTTTATAGAATAAGACAAAAAGTTTCTCTTCTCTGGTGTTTTATAATTACATAAGAGTGGGAACCATTTTTTTTCCTTTTTATTGTATATGGGATTTTATTCTGATGGGAAAGGGTGAAAATGATAAATATTCATAATTTGGCACTCTTAGATTATCCAGATATAGCAGAAGCTAAATGAGATATCCTCAAGAGATAGTCTTTTTTTTCAAGATATAAAGAATGGTATTTTAATACAAGAAGATGCACTGTCTAAGGTATAGAGGTAGGAGAGCGTGAAGGCTGGCTTGGAATTGGAATTGTGAGAGTGTTTGCAGTTACTTGTGGAAAGGGCCCTATAGTTGGGGTCAGTATCCAGCATTATCATCTAGAGAAATTGTAGTCAAAGCCAGGAAAATGGGACTGAGAATTAAACACAGAATCTAGTTGACCCCCTGAACCCTCCAAACTGGTGGCAAACTGTAAGTTGGTATATGGAACAAATCAGAATCAAAGTTCAGAAAAAGGAAGTGGCTGAGAAAATGAACAAGGGTGGAGAAGAGGTAGGCATAGTAATTTAAACAAGGTAGGAGGCTACCATAAAGAGGCTGGCTTTTGTGTATTTTTCATAGCTTCCTACTCAGCCTCTTTTCTCTTATGTTTCTATTACAAAACCTAAACATGCATGTACAGGTGCTATGTCAGATTCACTGCAGTAAGAAAACAATATTTTATTGTCTGTATTTCAAATCAGAAAATGTTATCATGTGGGAGGGCATCTAATCCACCTATCCTCTGGCTGATGATCTTATATTTTCACATGTGATGTCCCAACATTCAGCTTGACACATGCAGAGACTGGAAAAGCAGACTGAAAGCACAGGGCTAAGTGTTTCATAGGGAATAATGCCTCAGCTTGCTTAACCCTCAAATAACTTTGAGATTTAGACTAGTTCTTACTTTTAGGTATCACAATGAATACATGTAGATATATTTAATTTATTTGTACTTATATGTTTTTAAAATCAAAATATAAATTCAACAAATGCAGAGAGAGTGCTTCATATTCTTAAAGTCCTCCCTCATTCTCTACCTTTACTGTTCTATATTCCAAGGCCCCTCCTAGGTACATCCTACTTTGCATTTAATATTTAAGAAATATACTCTTTGAAGGTGTTACTAGGATATCAAGATTAATTGTCTGACATCCTTCTTCATTCTGAATATTTTTGACTTGTATTTCAGTAGCTAGGTTAGTCATAACCTAATAACAGTAGTTTTTTTATGGCTATTAATATGATTAATACTGTTGAAATGTTGCCAGTGGAAATTTGTTTCTAGGGGTTGTTGGTTGATTGGTTGTTCAGCATTTTGTCTCAAAATCAGAGAGGTTTACTAAGAAAACATTAAATGCAGCATTTCAGATTCTGGAGTATACACCATAAAATAACAAAATATATTGATAAGAAAAAAATGCATTTTGATTATTTTCTGAGTGCTAGAATGAATTATTCACTGTTTCAACGCTGGGCTTAGTGTTAGGATAAGAAAGGAAACCAGAATCTAGATTCCTGTAACAAAATTGGAACATAAGCATTGTACAGCAAACCTTCCTAAGTGAATTCGGGATGGGACAAATACTGTACTCTAACCTTGGCCTGTATCTGCCCTCTGGGGTCCTATTATCTCTGAAGTTTCCCTGAGTTAGTTTCTGGCTATGGGTCAAGGTAACATGCAGGCCAAACATGTGGATAATTAGGTTTACTTCAGAGACAACCTAACACAATGGCAATTTACACTCCAGTCTTTGGTTTTAAGAGGCACTCATAAAATGCAGTTTCAAAGGTACTTAAAATAGGCATGTAATCATTTTTCAAACTTACCCTCATTGAAGGACATCCTTGAATATAACTGTCTTAATCAGAGTATTATTCTGTCTAATAAAAGGGTGTGCAAAATGGAAAGACAAAATATCTATTTCTAATATTCAATATTTTTAAGATGCTGATAAACTATTCAGTCATATCAATATTTAAAATACATTTATTCATATACAATTGGTATAACTATACAGATTTAACTGCATTTTTCAATATCCCGAAAGATGTGGTATCTTGCCTTCTTTCAAAATAGAGAACAGAGACCTATCTTGAGAGATACAGCTAAAGCTGTATAATTCCAAGTGTTTAGAAACAATCAGATAATCATTAAACATAGTTAGATGAATAGGTAATAGATGTGTACATGCACGCACTTTGTATTTGGCTTTTCACTTAATATACATGTCAACTCAGAATCGGAGCTAAAAATAATATAGGTTTTCTCTGTGAAAATCATCCTGAACCAAGCTGCGTATATTTAATCTTGGATCTTTAGTAGTATCACACATGTTTCATGAGCTTCTGAATGAATTCATTTTTACAATATTTGTTTAAATTTTAATGTGTCACAGTATGGACCCAAACTGTTGTTATTTATTTTTTATATTTTTTGAGACAGTCTCACTCTATCTCCCAGGCTGAAGTGCATTGGCGCAATCTCAGCTCACTGCAACCTCCACCTCCCAGGTTCAAAAGATTCTCCTGCCTCAGCTTCCCAAGTAGCTTGGATTACAGGTGCATGCCACCATGCCTGGCTAACTTTTTGTATTTTTAGTAGAGACAGGGTTTCACCGTGTTAGCCGGGATGGCATCGATCTCCTGACCTCGTGATCCACCCTCCTTGGCCTCCCAAAGTGCTGGGATTACAGGTGTGTGCCACAATGCTTTGCCACAAACTGTTTTATTTTAGAGGAAAAGGGAACGTGAAACAACACATAGGCCAGGGCAGTGTAGCATAATAAAAGGAGCATGGGCTCTAGGTTCAAAAAATCTATGTTTAGACCTGAGTCGTGCTCACTCCTGAGAATTGCCTGGTCTATCATGCCATTGTGCCTCTCTGAAATCTCTTTTGCAATCCTCTATGTAAACGTTGGAGTCAGCTCATATGGTATGCCAGGATCATACTATACACATAGTTCATACCCCTTCTTCCATATACCTATTTCTTAAAATACAATTTTCACATATTTTATTCATATTTGAGAGACCTGGAAGAACATTTGCGTGTCAGAGGATTAGAGATATGTGAGATTGCTTAGCTGGATAGTCGGAACCAGTCTCTTTTTTAGTGTCAATAACATTGATTTGAGCTCACACAAGACAAAAAGAGATTCTACAGTAACACCTATACCTTAACAAACAGCTAGGAAACCTGGTAGCAGAAAGTGTTTACTGCTTTTAAGTGACCATACCAAGACTATACAATAAAACTACTGAAAATTGCAATGAATTTGAACAGTGTACCAGTTAAAAAACAAACAAACAAAAAAACAAAAAACAATTGTGCAACATTTGGTGTCTTTGATAATTTGCTTTTAGTACCGAAAGAGTTCTGATCATTTAACTCTATAGGTAAATGCCCGAGAGGGATCAGCTGCACTGGTATTAGGCTATTAGGTGCTTTCCTGAAGATTTCAGGGCTGTCAAACTCAGCAGATGCCTGCAGGCTATTTCTAACTTTGCTCTACTTGTTGTCTTAAGCCATCTCCTGAGAGTGAGTGTAATCTGTTATCCAAAGTGACAGTGCCTGTCATCACTGACCGTTTTTTTTTTTTTTTAATTCCTTCAGATTCTTTGAGACCATGATAAACTTTTCTTATGTATAAACAAGCCTGGGAAATAATTATATTTTATGATTGCACTGAGCTGAGCTGTCCATTCACTCTTAGCTTGTCTCAGGTTTCATTCCTCTTGTGGCAGTCTTAACTGGATTTTCCAGATTACATTAGAAGTCATTACCTACATTATGCATGTAGCTTGATATTATAGAACACTATTGCATATCCCCTTAGTTCCTCAGAAGGATTTTCTAAATAAATAAAGGTTAAAACTAAAAAAATGCTTTAAGCCATGTTTTAATGCATATCTTTATATTTCATTTGTTTTTGTGTTCCCAGAGTTCTCAGAAATACCTACACTCAAAATGATTGGCTTACCTGGTGATATTATGAAGTCCTCATTAATGTATTTTGGGGGTGTTGGAAGTGAAAACGAACACTATAATGTTCTTCTGGCACAACTGAACGCTTATTGTCCTCAGGAAAAAAAAATAGTGAAAGAAACAGAACTTATGACCCAGGGGTTCTCGTATTCACCTTTTCTTAAAATGAGAAGCCTGAAAGACAAATGAAATGTTGCCATCAAAGAAGATAATTAAAATATATAGTGATAGTCCTAATAGGTATCTCAGATCTTTAAGATTTATATAAACATCTATAAAACTTTATTATTCCTATCATATATTTTGTTTTGTATAGGATGTTTTAACTAAAGTATTTTATCTTCTCATGTCCCTTTTCAGTTTCATTTCTTTAAAAATTGCATTCACTTGTTATTTTTCATATATCTTCCTCACCACCGTATTTTGACCTCTCATTTAGACAGGGCAATCTTTCTAATAACTCCAATACATATGGATAGACACTGCATTGCAGGTGTGCTCTTTGTATTTTATTGCCTATTGTCGTGAGCCTCTTATGATTTATTATGTTAAATTCTGTCCAGTTTAGATTTCTGGGGTACTCGCAAATCAATATTCGTTTCTGATGCAACAAACATTGTACAAAATAGTAAAAAGAATCCTAAAATCCTGTAATAGCATGTAGTGGTATCATTCTGTACTGGAACATTAACAGTATAGTCAGCAAGCTGAGCTTTGGATTTAAAATGAGGCTTTATAATGAGAATGAGGTGATTGGTGACATTTTTGAGATTGTATTTATACTTGAAAATATTTATAATTACTTTTACTCAATTTAAAGGCAATCTTTAATGATAATAATTACCTTAGATCAATCAGTGCCTAGATCTATCTACAAATCTGATTACAAATATTAAGCATATCCATTAATACATGTTGGGATTAAATATAAAGTATGAGATTTAGCTTATGATTGTCTACTTAAAATGATAGAATCAAACATGATAAAAAAATGGAAAATTCTGCTTAATTAACAATTAATTCTTTTTTACATATCCCTGAATAGGGTGGCTTCTTAATCTCAGTAGAATGAAAAATTAAGAAATGTATCAGATACAGAACTGATTGTTTTCAGTTTTGAAGTTCGTTCTCCTAAGTATACAATAAATAAGTCTGAGTATACTGACTTTCTTAAAAATTACTTTTCCAACTATTGTGGGCCCTTCAGGAAAATATTTTAGACATTAATAATCGTGATTATTAATATATTTTGACAGATTTGTATCAGACAGAAACTGAGGATATAAATACATTTCCATAGTTAATCATTACCCTTTCACAGTTCAAATGTCTGCAATAACTAATAAGAAGTTCTAAACTTTAAAATGTTTACTTAATCTAAAATTCTCAAATTTCCTACTGAAAAAAATTCTGTTTTGTTTGCTGCAGTAATTATTCATGGGTACCATATTTTATGAATTGGAAATGATTTTGCAGATATAAACTTATCCTATAACACACATTTTCCCAAGATATGGAAGAACAAATATTTTAAAGAACTGTACTTTGAAAATATAGGTGAATCTTGATTTGTTTTCATAGATGATATATTTAATGTAATGTAAAATATTATGTAAAATGTAATGTAAAATGTTAATGTAAAAAACACCCTAACCTACTCTTTGTAACTTTTGCACTTAGTCTTGTGAAAATGCAGTTCCATGTTTGATTTCTGACAACTGAGGAGGTTAGAGCTAGCTTAGCCAGGCCATTAGATGCCTATGGAATTATGATCCCCCTATGTCTCCCTTTTCATTTTGTATTTTAGTTTCTTAATTATTTTAAACTGTTGTTTTTCTTTAACATAATTTTTATCAAGTAATATGTATCCAGATTTAGATGTTGAATAGTACCATAAAATTCATAATGAAACAGATTAACAACCCTCTGTCTCTTTCTCCCCCCAAATTATTCACACAACCCAGTGCTAACCAGTTTTATCCTAGCTCTTCCTTGGAAGCTATTGTGTGTGTGACTCTTGATTTTTCAATCGTTGATATTATTTGCAGACTTTCAGCGGTGAAAAACAATGATTTAGACTCCTTACACTTATACTCCACTATAAAAACCCTCCCAACACACTTTCCTTCACTCCAATCCTCTGATGCCCTAATGTAACAAGTTTTAAATTTATAATATTTTAATGATGTGAACATAATTCTAATCTTAATTCTGTGGTTTTATAACTATTTTAAATTTTATTTCACAACTATTTTTTAAGTCCTGAAGTTAGAAAAATAATGCACTATTTTTTTCTTTGGTTTAGTTTGCAGAGAATCTATTTTGTTCCCACACTTCACAATCATTTATATTTTGTTTTGCTGGCACCATTTTCTTGTTTCCTCCTGTTTGATTCTATTGCTCATTAAGCCTGATGCATTACTGGAGACATAGGATCTCATGTCAGCATAGTCTAAAAAATACTTTTTATTTCTCTTTTTCATTGAATGATTTCTTCAAGGGGCTTATTAAGGAAGCATCCCTGGGACTTAGACATTCTATGATATTACATTTCTATCATGCCTTTATTCAACTCTTACCCTGGAGTATAAATTGCCTGGATATAGAATTCTCAGTTGAAAATAATTTCCCCATGGAATTTTTAAATCATTTCTCTACAGTTGTCTCATAGATACTTGTTACTATTAACAATACTTAATGGTTTCCCACTTTATGGTTTCTATGAAAACTGTTTACTACACTTACCAATGCCTTCAGAAAGTATGGAGTAATTTCATATCCATTTTGTTACTTAATATCACAATTGTTACTTGATTTGTATCTGTTATTATTATAGTCATTATTATTATACATTGTGTTTGACACTTCTTTATGCCTTTGAAATTTCAACATTACATTCTCTTCAGTTTTTGAAATTAATATTTCTTTGATCATTTTATGACTTCTGTTTTATCTGTCTCTCTGTATTTCTGTTAGCAGTCACTGTGTACAAACCACCTCAGAATGTAGACTTTTATAAGGATCATTAATTTTCTTATTATTCTGCTTTCTTACTGGGTTTGATTACTTCACAAGCCTTAGCTGAATGGTGCTGCTTCACACTACAGATCTGTGAGTCAGTTGGAGAGACTCAGCACCATATGTCTCTCAGAGTAGTGGATTAACTAGATATGTTCTTCAGATGGCAATGGCAGTTATGCAATAGGGCAACTGGAAAAATAAAGCCTCTTAAGACACAGGCTTAGTATTAGCACACTTTTGCTTTCATTAGAAACATTAGAAAAGAAATATATTCCACCCATGATGAGACTACAGCGAGTATGCACATGTAGATGAGGCTCAACAATTGAGACCAATAATGCAATCCACCACGTGCTAGAACTCTTTTTCATTGGATCTTACATTCCCTCCATGATCATATTTAGCTTCCCATTTTTATGATATCACATTTTGGGAGATTCACTTTGACTTTTTCTTCTAACCCTTTACATAGATTTTCTTCCATTGTTTAAAAAATATTTCTCTAGAACCTTCATTCTCTGAATGTTTTCTTTTAGAACTTATTTTATCTTATTAAATAAATTTTTGTTTCTCTGAGAATATTATATATAGATATACACATATTTATCTATGTATATATGTGAGAAACTGCTTTGATCATAAACATGATGTTATTTTCCAGGTTTCTTTATTCTGTTTGTTCCTATTGGTGTGTTTTTGTGTGTGTGTGTGTGTGTGTGTGTGTCAATGTGCTTCTCAACTACATGGTGATATCTATTAATTCATTCTCTTTTTTTTTTTTTTTGAGACGGAGTCTCACTCTGTCGCCCAGGCTGGAGTGCAGTGGCCAGATCTCAGCTCACTGCAAGCTCTGCCTCCCAGGTTTACGCCATTCTCCTGCCTCAGCCTCCCGAGTAGCTGGGACTACAGGTGCCCGCCACCTCACCCGGCTAGTTTTTTGTATTTTTTTAGTAGAGACGGGGTTTCACCATGTTAGCCAGGATGGTCTCGATCTCCTGACCTTGTGACTCGCCCATCTCGGCCTCCCAAAGTGCTGAGATTACAGGCTTGAGCCACCGCACCTGGCCTAATTCATTCATTTTTAAGACTGAAAAATGAAAAAGTTAATTAGAATCTCTCTATATAGGAGTGGTTGCAAACTGGTTGACCTCAGGCATACATGAATACTCTAACTTTTTTTGCAGGTAAAGACCTGACTACCAGCATTCTAGGTACTGAATAGAAGAACTGTTTTGCCTTTCCGTTGTTTAAATACAATTATTTCTGGTAAACCTCTTGTTTCTAGTATGTCCCCACTTACCACCGTCATCTGTGTCTGGTGTTTCTCAAGTGAAAGGCTTCTCTGATTCAATTTTTCCAAAGAGTAATTTTATTTGAGTCTTTTCTTAAGGTACAGGAAGGGTAGTGGGATAAAACTGTATGAAATGAATCAAAGGATCAAGAGGTATGAAATGCAAAGTTGCACCTCATCCTCCTGTTTTCATCACCTACCTACATCTGATGCTTACATTTGTGAAGTTCTTGGAATATTTTGGTGTTTTCAACATTCTTTTAATAGAGCTTGACAGGAAGTGAGATACATTGTGTATTTTCATTTCTTACCACATTAACTGAAATCCCAAACAACTCTTCCTAGTGTATAAAGCAAACCACAAAAAGAATACAATTGATTTCAGATGTTTTGTAGCATATTTATTTTTCAGTGTCTCTGTTTTATGTAGTATGGGCTTTCAGATATAATTACTACTATTAGTATTTCTTTTAAAGATGAAACTGAGGCTCAAAAAGGTTGAGTAGCTTGACCCGTGTCTCAGAAGTCAGAATACAAACAAGGTTGAACTGAGACCTGGTTCACACTTAATTTTCTGGTAACAGAGGAGTTGAATAGTATTTTTCCCTCTCTGGTAACAGAGAAGTTAAATGGTTGGGAGTTTTCATCCCTTTTATTCACTGTAATTTAGATTATTTACCAGGGATGGAGAAAAAAAAAAAAAAAAAAAAANCAGTCAATCCTTTTTCCTTCACCTCCCTTCTTTCTCCATTTAATGCTATGCATTTGAATCTATAGAATAGTATGAAATATCCAATATATTCATCCTTTTCAGCTTAGTTCCTCTTTTTCCTTTTCATCTGTCACGGGAAGAATGTGTGTTTAAATGTCAATTAGCATAGTTCTGAATGTTTTTCAGTGTTAGCAAATATATTTGCAGCTAGTTTAGGATTCAACAATTTTTCAATTTTAAATACATTGACATAATAGTCCTTTTAATATTTAAGGTGCCTTCAAATGGAAAACAGATTTATATGAGAATACTTGACAATACTTTCACTTTTGTTACTACAACAGAGCTGGATTTAGATTTCTTCTTCCTTGCTGTTTTGGCAAAAGATTCTAACTTCTAATAAACTTTGGCAATTTATTTGTTTTACTTTATTACCTAACCTGAAGACAATGTTTTATTTCTCTATTATTTCATTTGAATTAATCAATTAACAATAACTGGTTTTATTTTTCTTATGATATTTGTATCATATCAGGAGTGTTCAATTCATGATTTATTTTCCAATTTCCTAAATACAGCAATCTTAAATTAACAGGTCATCCCAATTATTAGTAATTTTTAGGAGATGGGTAGCTTTTATTAATAGTGAGACATATAGATGTACATGCATATTTGTGTGTCTGCTTATAAAATAGAAACTTTAAAATTAAAAAATAAAACTAGCACTCTTTTTTTTCTTTTAAAATTACACTTTAAGTTCTGGAGTACATGTGTAGAATGTGCAGGTTTGTTACATAGGTATACATGTGCCATGGTGGTTTGCTGCACCCATCAACCCGTCATCTACATTAGGTATTTCTCCGAATGCTAACCCTCCCCTTGCCCCCCACCCCCTGACAGGCCCCGGTATGTGATGTTCTTCTCCCTGTGCCCATATGTTCTCATTGTTCAACTCCCACTTATGGGTGAGACCATATGGTGTTTGGTTTTTTGTTCCTGTGTTAGTTTGCAGAGAATGATGGTTTCCAGCTTCATCCATGTCCCTTCGAAGGACATGAACTCATTCTTTTTTATAGCTGCATAGTATTTCATGGTGTATATGTGCCACATTTTCTTTATCCAGCGTAACATGGATGGACATCTTGGTTGGTTCCAAGTCTTTGCTATTGTGAATAACACTGCAATAAACATACATGTGCATGTGTCTTCATAGTAGAATGATTTATAATCCTTTGGGTATATAACCAGTAACGGGATTGCTGGGTCAAATGGTGTTTCTAGTTCTAGATCCTTGAGGAATTGCCACACTATCTTCACCAATGGTTGAACTAATCTACACTTCCCCCAACAGTGTAAAAGTGTTCCTGTTTCTCCACATCCTCTGCAGCATCTTTTGTTCCCTGACTTTTTAATGATCACTATTCTAACTGGAGCGAGATGGTATCTCATTGTGGTTTTGATTTGCATTTCTCTAATGACCAGTGATGATGAGCTTTTATTTCATATGATTTTTGGCCACATTAATGTCTTCTTTTGAGGAGTGTCTGTTCATAACCCTTGCCCACTTTTTGATGGGGTTGTTTTTTTCTTGTAAATTTGTTTAAGTTCCTTGTAGATTCTGGATATTAGCCCTTTGATAGATTGCAAAAGTTTTCTCCCATTCTGTAGGTTGCTGTTCACACTGATGACAGTTTCTTTTGCTCTGTAGAAGCTCTTAGTTTAATTAAATCCCATTTTCCAATTTTGGCTTTCGTTGCAAATGTTTTTGTTGTTTTAGTCATGAAGTCTTTGCTCATGCCTATGTCCTGAATGGTATTGCCTAGGTTTTCTTGTAGGGTTTTATGGTTTTAGGTCTTGTGTTTAAATCTTTAATCCATCTTGAGTTAATTTTTGTATAAGATGTAAGGAAGGGGTCCAGTTTCAGTTTTCTGCATATGGCTAGCCAGTTTTCCCAACACCATTTAAGCAATAGGGAATCCTTTTTCCATTAAACTAGCACTCTTCAATTATGACTACCAAGATAACCGGTGAATTCTAAAAGGTAAATTTCTCTATTTATCCTAGATTTGTACTATAATATCTATATTTTTTTCCTCTTGATCTGGAATTTTCCATTCTTCTGCTTTTAAAAATTGGGACAAAATTTGATACACAATTATCACTAAACTTGCTTTTGGTGGGTGCCAAAGGAGATCTCATTGAATTATACCTCTTTTTTAATCTGGAAAAAGAAATGGCTAACATAGGTAAAAGTAGAAAGAATAGAACAATGAACATCCATGCATTCACAATCTAGTTTATCATTAACATTTGATTTGCAGTTTTTGCATCCATATAAACAAATAGAATAATATTTATTTACAGTATCTCTTTTTTTGGCTGAATTAATTAAAAGTTACAGAAACTTGATTCTGAGTCATAGTTACAAAGGCTATCACCATCCATAGATAATAAAGATGATAACAATGAATTTATCACAGATAAATTCAGTCCAGACTTCATGGTATGTGACTGAAGCCCCAGCTTACACATATATATATGTGGCTATATATATATATATGAAATCAAATTAAGAAAGCAGCTATTTCTATTTTATTAAGTTTGTGAAAACCAGAAATAAACATTGCCTTTTTGGTAATTCAAAAAAAAAAAAAAAAAAAAAAAAAAAAAGCAACATGTGACTACATATTACTTTTCTTCTACATCTCATAGCTTAGTTAATGGATGTACTAACATTGAGCCTTGAATGCAATCGTAGAGTAAATCTCCATCATCATTTCTTAAAAATCTGCCAATACATTGTTCTTTTAACATATTGCTTCATATTTTTGCATTTTTATTGCTCTGTAATTCTCTTTTCTTTCCACTTTTAGCAGGGTTAGATACCTATTAGTTTCCTGTGGCTGCTAACAAATGACTACAAACTTGATAATTTAATAACTATTCACTGTCTCACAGATTTTAGAGGCCAGAATGCCAAAACTCAGCCATCAGCAGAGCCACATGCCCTTTAATAGCTCGACAGATAATCCATTCCTTGCCTCTTCCACCTACTGGTGATTGTCAGCATTCCTTGGCATGTGGCCTCGTGTCCTTCTGTTTCATCTTCACATAGCCTTCTGCTCTCTCTATGTGTCCAATTTCCCTCTGCTTCCTCGTATAAGAACACTTGTGATGCCATGTAAGGCCCATCTGGATATTCTACAGTAATCTGTGCATCTCAAGTCCTTAATTACATCTGCAAAGGTTCTTTTTCAAATAAGATCACATTCACAGGTTCCAGGGTTAGGAGACTGTCGTTTATTTTTTGAGCCAACATTCACTCTACCACAGGTATCATTGCTACTTTCACTTTTTCTGTGCTTCTTAAAATGTTGTTAGGATTATCTGGTTTCTGAAGGTGTGGTAGGATTCCACTTTGAAAATATATAAGACTGTGTCTTAGTGTGGGTAGGAAAGAGGTCTTAGATAAATCCCACTACTTAGAAAATTGCAAATTAAACCTTCTGTCTCTGCTGCAGTCAGTTTTTATGAAATATATTTTCTTAGAAAAAGTGACTAATTTAATTAGTTTCCTTCCTTCCTTTCCTTTGCTCTTTCAAATTTGTTGTTTTAAATTTCCAGTGTACTGTAACAGACAATCTCTAAGTTTAAAATGTTTTATTTGGGAACTGAAAATTTGCAATTCAGAACAAACACAAAGGCTAGGTGGTCTTCAGTATGTCCAAAGAACGAAGACAAGATTGGAGATTTTATAAAAAGAAGAAATGTATTTATTGTTTTGAAAGAAAGTTAACAGGCAAGTTCTGTTTGGTTACAGAGATGGGTATAACTAGTCTTAGAGTTACAGCTGGTTGTTTCAGGAGCTATTAGGTAAAACTGCTTTTAGGTAAGAACAGACTGTTTCAGAAATTAGGCTTGTAGAGAATTACATTCTTAGAGTAATGTTTTCTGCCATGATATGATTTGGCTCTGTCCCCACCCAAATCTCATCTTGAATTGTGGCTTCCATAATTCCTACATGTGGTGTGGAGGGACCTGGTGGGAGATAATTGAATCATGGGGACAGTTGCCCTATAGTGTTCTCATGGTAGCCAATCTATCTCATCAGATTTAATGGTTTTATATAGGGAACCCCCTTTTACTTGGTCCTCATTCTGTCTTGTCTGGAACCTTGTGAGATGTGCCTTTTGTCTTCCGCCATGATTGTTAGGCCTCCCCAGCCATGTGGTACTGTGAATCCTTAAACTTCTTTTTCTTTATTAATTGCCCAGTCTCAGGTATGTCTTTATCAGCAGTGTGAAAACAGACTAATACATGCCCTGAGTGCTTTTTACTCCTGGCCTCTTGACTCTGTTACAGTTAGTTATGTAAAGAAAGACTCAATCATATGATCAATTTTTACAGTACCGATTATTTATTTTCCCTTATTAGTTTTGGTGTGTGTGTACATTTCTGACTTCTTTTCTGAATTCAGATATTTTTCAAAGAAACAGCATATTTATTGGCCCCAGTGTTTTTCTCTATTAAAATATACATTTTACTTACATCTTTCTCTCATTTTGTTTACTTTGCCACTTTTCTAAATTTTTAGTTCTATGTCTAATAAAAAATCCACAATAACTACCTCATTAATTCGATCAGTTGGCTTGTCTATACTCTTATGCATTTCTTGTCCACATGATTTGTTTCGCACTAAGAGAAATGCGTCAAAGTTGCATATAACTAGTGCATTTCTGTTCTTTTATTTTAATTGTTTGACATTATGAAGAATATTGCTCACTGCTGTGTTGTTTGGTGTCCTACTTTGTTCCATTTTATTATTTGATGTAAATTATAACTTGTCAGATATCCATATCATCACCCTCAGTTTATTTTTTGTTCACATTTGCTTTACATTATATTGACCATTTTTTAAATCCATTCCAATTACAAGTAAAATATGTCTTTTATATAAGAGGTTTTTCTACATATGCCAATAACAACACATTTTGCTTTTAATAAGTGAGCTAAGCTTATTTGCATTCATCAGTACAATGGACCTCTTGTCTCAGTTCTTCACTAAAATATTTTGCTACTATACATTTTATATTATATATACACTGAATTATTCATTGTGTTTTCAATTTCATTGCAATCTTAAATTTTAGAGTTTTGTTTTACTTTTTTCCTTGGGAAATTCTGTTTCATTCTAGTGTTTGCTTCCATACTAAAACTTTTTATAGTAGCCTTTTAACCTTTTCCTTATTTCAATTCTGCTATCCTGTTTGTCAGCTTTGATTATATCTCAGACTTCCACCTATTACCTACCAAGCAATCAGTGAGTGATTTCTGTTTGTCTTTTCTCCTTTCTTCATCCATATTTCAGTTATATGTTTCTAATTTGTCATAATATTAAGTTGGTGCAAAAGTAATTGCGGTTTTCATTTAAAAAATGGCATAAACTGCAATAACTTTTGCACCAACCTAATGCATATTTACTCTTATCCCTCTCCCCAACCTTTATTTTAATCTAAAATCTTCAGCTACATTAATTAATTATTTTGCTCATTTTTTTTTTCTACTTATGTTTTCTGGAATGAAGGTCATTCTCTTGTCAAATGATTTTGACTGGAAAAAAAAATTTGGGAGACCAAGGCGGGCGGATCACGAGGTCAGGAGATCAAGACCATCCTGGCTAACACGGTGAAACCCCATCTCTACTAAAAATGCAAAGACAAAAACTAGCCAGTAGTGGTGGCGGGCACCTGTAGTCCTAGCTACTCCAGAGGTAGAGGTGGGAGAATTATGTGAACCTGGGAGGCGGAGTTTACAGTGAGCCGAGATCACAAGATCACGACACTGCACTCCAACCTGGGTGACAGAGGGAGACCCCGTCTCAAAAAATGAAATAAAATAAAATAAATAAATGAAAAAGCAAGAAAACCAAGGTGTTCAAACACCAGTCTAGGAACTTAAACAGACTTTTCTGCCTCATTAAGCAACTATTGAAGAAAGAAAAAGCAGAGAGAAAGCAAGACCTTGACACTGACATGTCTATATTCACAATTTTTATATAATTTCAAACTTAGACATCCCAATAGGCATGATTGGGAGTTTAATGTTCCCTCTCTTTTTTTGGCAGCTTCATTCATAGTTAATTTTCCAGTCAATCCTTTTTCCTTCACCTCCCTTCTTTCTCCATTTAATGCTATGCATTTGAATCTATAGAATAGTATGAAATATCCAATATATTCATCCTTTTCAGCTTAGTTCCTCTTTTCCTTTTCATCTGTCACGGGAAGAATGTGTGTTTAAATGTCAATTAGCATAGTTCTGAATGTTTTCAGTGTTAGCAAATATATTTGCAGCTAGTTTAGGATTCAACAATTTTCAATTTTAAATACATTGACATAATAGTCCTTTTAATATTTAAGGTGCCTTCAAATGGAAAACAGATTTATATGAGAATACTTGACAATACTTTCACTTTTGTTACTACAACAGAGCTGGATTTAGATTTCTTCTTCCTTGCTGTTTTGGCAAAAGATTCTAACTTCTAATAAACTTTGGCAATTTATTTGTTTTACTTTATTACCTAACCTGAAGACAATGTTTTATTTCTCTATTATTTCATTTGAATTAATCAATTAACAATAACTGGTTTTATTTTCTTATGATATTTGTATCATATCAGGAGTGTTCAATTCATGATTTATTTTCCAATTTCCTAAATACAGCAATCTTAAATTAACAGGTCATCCCAATTATTAGTAATTTTAGGAGATGGGTAGCTTTTATTAATAGTGAGACATATAGATGTACATGCATATTTGTGTGTCTGCTTATAAAATAGAAACTTTAAAATTAAAAAATAAAACTAGCACTCTTTTTTTTCTTTTAAAATTACACTTTAAGTTCTGGAGTACATGTGTAGAATGTGCAGGTTTGTTACATAGGTATACATGTGCCATGGTGGTTTGCTGCACCCATCAACCCGTCATCTACATTAGGTATTTCTCCGAATGCTAACCCTCCCCTTGCCCCCCACCCCTGACAGGCCCCGGTATGTGATGTTCTTCTCCCTGTGCCCATATGTTCTCATTGTTCAACTCCCACTTATGGGTGAGACCATATGGTGTTTGGTTTTTTGTTCCTGTGTTAGTTTGCAGAGAATGATGGTTTCCAGCTTCATCCATGTCCCTTCGAAGGACATGAACTCATTCTTTTTTATAGCTGCATAGTATTTCATGGTGTATATGTGCCACATTTTCTTTATCCAGCGTAACATGGATGGACATCTTGGTTGGTTCCAAGTCTTTGCTATTGTGAATAACACTGCAATAAACATACATGTGCATGTGTCTTCATAGTAGAATGATTTATAATCCTTTGGGTATATAACCAGTAACGGGATTGCTGGGTCAAATGGTGTTTCTAGTTCTAGATCCTTGAGGAATTGCCACACTATCTTCACCAATGGTTGAACTAATCTACACTTCCCCAACAGTGTAAAAGTGTTCCTGTTTCTCCACATCCTCTGCAGCATCTTTTGTTCCCTGACTTTTAATGATCACTATTCTAACTGGAGCGAGATGGTATCTCATTGTGGTTTTGATTTGCATTTCTCTAATGACCAGTGATGATGAGCTTTTATTTCATATGATTTTGGCCACATTAATGTCTTCTTTTGAGGAGTGTCTGTTCATAACCCTTGCCCACTTTTGATGGGGTTGTTTTTTTCTTGTAAATTTGTTTAAGTTCCTTGTAGATTCTGGATATTAGCCCTTTGATAGATTGCAAAAGTTTTCTCCCATTCTGTAGGTTGCTGTTCACACTGATGACAGTTTCTTTTGCTCTGTAGAAGCTCTTAGTTTAATTAAATCCCATTTTCCAATTTTGGCTTTCGTTGCAAATGTTTTGTTGTTTTAGTCATGAAGTCTTTGCTCATGCCTATGTCCTGAATGGTATTGCCTAGGTTTTCTTGTAGGGTTTTATGGTTTTAGGTCTTGTGTTTAAATCTTTAATCCATCTTGAGTTAATTTTGTATAAGATGTAAGGAAGGGGTCCAGTTTCAGTTTTCTGCATATGGCTAGCCAGTTTTCCCAACACCATTTAAGCAATAGGGAATCCTTTTCCATTAAACTAGCACTCTTCAATTATGACTACCAAGATAACCGGTGAATTCTAAAAGGTAAATTTCTCTATTTATCCTAGATTTGTACTATAATATCTATATTTTTTTCCTCTTGATCTGGAATTTTCCATTCTTCTGCTTTTAAAATTGGGACAAAATTTGATACACAATTATCACTAAACTTGCTTTTGGTGGGTGCCAAAGGAGATCTCATTGAATTATACCTCTTTTTTAATCTGGAAAAGAAATGGCTAACATAGGTAAAAGTAGAAAGAATAGAACAATGAACATCCATGCATTCACAATCTAGTTTATCATTAACATTTGATTTGCAGTTTTGCATCCATATAAACAAATAGAATAATATTTATTTACAGTATCTCTTTTTTTGGCTGAATTAATTAAAAGTTACAGAAACTTGATTCTGAGTCATAGTTACAAAGGCTATCACCATCCATAGATAATAAAGATGATAACAATGAATTTATCACAGATAAATTCAGTCCAGACTTCATGGTATGTGACTGAAGCCCCAGCTTACACATATATATAATATATAGTATAATGAAATCAAATTAAGAAAGCAGCTATTTCTAATTTTATTCAGTTGTGAAAAACAGAAATAAACATTGCCTTTTGTAATTCAAAAAAAAAAAAAAAAAAAAAAAAAAGCAACATTGACTACATATTATCTTTTCCTTCTACATCTCTAGCTTAGTTAATGGATGTACTAACTTGAGACCTTGAATGCGCAATCGTAGAGTACATCTCCATCATCTTTCTTTAAAATCTGCCAATACATTGTTCTTTTAACATATTCTCATATTTTTGAATTTTTATTGCTCTGTAATTCTCTTTCTTCCACTTTTAGCAGGTTAGATACTATTAGTTTCCTGTGGCTGCGAACAAATGACTACAAACTTGATAATATTGTAATAACTATATCACTGTCTCACAGATTTTAAGAGCCAGATATGCAAAACTCAGCCCATCACAAGCCACATGCCCTTTGAATAGCTGACAGATATCCATTCCTTGCCTCTTCCACCTACTGGGATTGTCAGCATTCCTTGGCATGTGGCCTCGTGTCCTTCTGTTTCATCTTCACATAGGCCTTCTGCTCTCTCTATGTGTCCAATTTCCCTCTGCTGTCTCATAAGGACACTTGTGATCCATGTAACGGCCCATCTGGATAATTCTTACAGTAATCTGTGCATCTCAAGTCCTTAATTACATCTGCAAAGGTTCTTTTTCAAATAAGATCACATTCACAGTTCCAGGGTTAGGAGACTGTCGTTTATTTTTTGAGCCAAACATTCACTCTACCACGTACATTGCTACTTTAACTTTTCTGTGCTCTTAAATGTTGTTAGGATTATGTTTGAAGGTGTGGTAGGAATTCCACTTGAAAATATATAAGACTGTTGGTCCTTAGTGTGGGTAGGAAAGAGTCTAGATAAACCCCTACTTAGAAAATTGCAAATTAACCTTCTGCTCTGCCTGCAGTACAGTTTTTATGAATATATTTTCTTAGAAAAAGGTGACTAATTTAATTAGCTTTCCTTCCTTCCTTTCCTTTGCTCTTTCAATTGTTGCTTTTAAATTTCCAGTGGTACTGGTAACAGACAATCTCTAAGTTTTAAAATGTTCTATTTGGGAACTGAAAATTTGCAATTCAGAACAAACACAAAGGCTAGTGGTCTTCAGTATTCCAAAGAACGAAGACAAGATTGGAGATTTTATAAAAAGAAGTAAATGTATTTTATTGTTTTGAAAGAAGTTAACAGGCAATTGTTCTGTTTTGGTTTAAAGAGATGGTATAACTATCTTGAGTTACGCCTGGTTGTTTCAGGAGCCTATTAGGTAAAACTGCTTTTAGGTAAGAAACAGACTGTTCAGAAAATTAGGCTTGTAGAGAATACATTCTTAGAGTAATGTTTCTGCCATGATATATTTGGCTCTGTCCCCACCCCAAATCTCATCTTTGAATTAGTGGCTTCCATAATTCCTACATGTGGTGTGGAGGACTTGGTGGGAGATAATTGGAATCATGGGACAGTTTGCCTCTATAGTGTTCTCATGGTACCAATCCTATCTCAATCAGATTTAATTTTTATATAGGGAACCCCCTTTACTTGTCTCATTCTGTCTTGTCTGGAACCTTGTGATATGTGCCTTTTGTCTTCCGCAATGATTGTTAGGCTCCCCAGCCATGTGATACTTATCCTTAAACTTCTTTTTCTTTATTAATTGCCACAGTCTCAGGTAGTCTTGTATCAGCAGTGTGAAACAGACTAATACATGCCCTGAGTGCTTTTATCTCCTGGCCTCTTGCCTGTTACAGTTAGTTATGTAAAGAAAGATCAATCATAGATCAATTTTTACATACGATTATTTATTTCCCTTATTAGTTGGTGTGTGTTACATTTCTGACTTCTTTTTCGAACAATATTTTTCAATAAACAGCATATTTAATGGTCCCCAGTGTGCACTCTTCTATTAATAGCAGTAGTCATGTAACTTACAATCTTTCTAACTCCTATTATATGTAATCTACTTTGACTCCCACATAACAGTGATACTAAATTGTATAATAAGAGTTATATATCTATAGTATAACTAATAAAAATCTCACCACATTAACTAACCTCATTAATTCGATCATATAGTGCGTTGTCGTATCAATCTATATATGATATCTATCGAGTACACTCCATCGAAATGGGTAATAATCTAACAACATACACTAAGAGAAATAACGACAAATGTTTGCGATAATAACAATGAACAGTCTGAGCGAATCTATATCTATTCATTATTTGAATTAGATTTTACATTATAAGAATATTATGCTCACTACTAGATGTATGTATTGGATGTCCTAACATTGTTATCCACAAATATACTATTTATTGATGAAGTAAACTGAGACAATAAACGTCATTTCATGACTATCCAATTAATCAGTCAATCTACAAGCTAGCTTCCCTCAGTTTATTTTTTGTTCACAATTTGCTTTTACTTATATTTGACCATTTTTTAAATCCATTCCAATTACAAGTAAAATATTGTCTTTTATATAAGGGTTTTCTACATATTTCCAAATAACAACACATTTGGCTTTAATAAGTTGAGCTAAGCTTATTGCATTTCATCAGTACAATGGACCTCTTGTCTCAGTTCTTCACTAATATTTTGCTTACAATATACTTTTATATTATATATAACACTGAATTATTCATGGTTTTCAATTTCATTGCAATCTTACATTTTAGAGTTTTGTTTTACTTTTTCCTTGGAATTCTGTTTCATTCTAGTTTTGCCTTCCATACTAAAACCTTTTATAGTAGCCTTTTACCTTTTTCCTTATTTCAAATTCTGCTATCCTGTTTGTCAGCTTTGATTAATCTCAGACTGTCCACCTATTACCTACCAAGGCAATCAGTGAGATGATTTCTGTTTGTCTTTCCTCCTTATCTTCATCATATTTCAGTTATATGTTCTAATTTGTCATAATATTAAGTTGGTGCAAAAGTAATGCGAGTTTTCATTTAAAAAATGGCATAAACTGGCAAATAACTTGCACCCAACTAAATAGCATATTTACTCTTATCCCTCTCCCCAACCTTTATTTTAATCAAATCTTCAGCTACATTAATTAATTATTTTGCTCATTTTTTTTTTCTACTTATGTTTTCTGGATGAAGGGTCATTCTCATGTCAAATGTTTTGACTGGAAAAAAAAATTGGGAGACCAAGGCGGCGGATCACGAGTCCAGGAGATCAAGACATCCTTGGCTAACACGGTGAACCCCCATCCTCTACTAAAAATGCAAGGACAAAAACTAGCCAGTATGGTGGCGGGCACCTGTAGTCCTAGCTACTACAGAGGTAGAGGTGGGAGATTATGTAACCTGGTAGGCGGAGTTTACAGTGAGCCGAGATCACAAGATCACGACACTGCACCCAACCTGGGGTGAACAGAGGGAGACCCCGTCTCAAAAATGGAATAATAAAATAAATAAATAAATAATAATAATAAGTAATAAAATAATGAAAATAATAATATTTCCCCTGGCAGTTCTGAACCTTGAATTATGTAGATTCAAAGGCCCCGACCCCATTTCAGGATGATTTCTTTTAAAATATTAATTTGTTCTATTTCACAGTCTTCAGTGTATGCCATTTTCCTGTTTCTGTAATTATTTTTAATGTGTGATTTTATTTCTATTTCTTTTCTCTTTCTCCTTCTATACTCATATCCTCGTCTGAATTGTTCTTTTGTGCTCAGGCATCTCTTCTACATTTTTCCTGTATTTTATCAATCTATATTTTACCTCTTTTTATTGTTAGACGTTATTTGTGGGGAAAACATAATCGTGATAATTTTCTCAAGAATTAGTGATTAATAGGAATGACAATATAATATAATATTAAGTCATTATACTTCAGATTAATCAGCTAGATTCTTAATTTAGATAAAGTATATAAAACAATGGTAATACGGAGCTGACTGTTGTATCGACTTTAACTTATTTCCCTACTGATTGAAAATTTCATAATTTAATAAAATGTTATTTTCAATCCTTTATAGTCCCAGGGGGAAAGATATTTTTATCATGATATAGATAGTGTTAACAGTATGTAACATATGCTTAGGGGCACAGTAAGATAGTATTAATGAGCATGTAGCCTATTTTGTGTGTGTGTGTGTGTTTGTGTTGGTGTTGTTGTGAATTTCAACATTTATTTTTCTTAAAATAATCTTAGAAATAAGAAAGAGAGGCCAGGCCACTGGGGCTCCATGCCTGTATCCCAACACTTTTGGGAGCTGAGGTGGCTGATCACCTGAGGTCTGTATTTCGAGACCAGCTGACCAACATGGACAACCCCTGTCTACTAAAAATACAAAATTAGCCGGGTGTGGTGGCACATGCCTTGTAATCCTAGCTACTCAGGAGGTAGGCTGAGGCATGAAAATTGCTTGAACCCAGGAGCGGAGGTTTGGTGGTGACCAAGATCGCGCCATTGCACTACAGCCTGGGCAACAAAGGAAAACTCCGTCCCTGAAAAAAGAAAGAAAAAAGAAAGAAAGAGAGAAAGGACAGGAGAAGGGAAGGAGGGAGGAGGAGGAGGGAGGGAGGGAAGGGAGGGAGGGAGGGAGGGAGGGAAGAGGCAGGAAGGAAATAAGAAAGACAATGTGATCCATTTGGTTCATTTATCTTCTGTTCTTTGTGGTACTTTTTAACGATACTTGATTCTGATGTCTTCTCCACACCCTCACTTTACACACATTTGTGTTGTGTTTCTAGATCAGCTATAGTTAGAAACCGTATGGGAGACGGGTTAGATGGCATATTCAGTTTGATTTTTTGTTTCTTTTACTACTTCTATTGTTTCTAGAGAGAAGTGTCATATCTTCAATGAATAGTGCTTTCCGTCTGTTTTCTAAACCTTTAGTACTTATATAAATAGTGCCATTTTTTTCTTTATTAGACTTCTTTACAAAACCAGACATCACCATCCAAGGTGCCTCTGTTCCAAAATTGTGAACTTGAACCTCCACACTTTCCAAGCCCTTTCCTTTTAGCTTCCTTGTAACTATTCTTCTGAACCCCCAGAACTCAAATTTCCTTTAAAATGTTTCACTTAAATGTGGAGAATAATCTTCTGGGTGGAAGCTGTGGGTATATTTTCAGGGCTTATCCACTTTAAAGGGTCCAAACTCTCCTTTTCTGTGCATGCCCTGCCTGATTCTCTGCTAATGGGCTGACTTAGCAGCTCTTATTCATTTCTCCAATTACACGTATATTGAAACTTGAGATCCTTTTGTCCCCTACTTCCTCTGTAAATTTGGGATAAGAGTGTTGGTATTTGATTTTCCTGTTCATGTGTGTAGCGTCTAAAAAGAAGATGGAGAGATTCAAATTGTATGGCCATCATTATACTCATCGTTTTTATATTATGTGAAACCAAAACTAGGACAAAACCACATGTGGAAATCACCCACAAATATGGGAACAAAATTACTCTTCTGAGGTAAAATTTGACGTGTAAAATATATATAGAATTCAGAAATTAAGATGTGATAGAAATCAACGAAAACATTTTCAACAGAAGATAACCCTTTATGAAGTTTTTGTTATAGTGGAGGCAAAATTATTATTTTTTTCTGAATGATACAATGGAATTTTTCAAGCACAGTAAATGTTCCCACTTATAACCACCTATCTTGATAGTTACCAATTACAAAATTTACCTAACTGGACAGAAATGCCAGTTTTTAAATACTTTGCACTTTCTATAAGTGCATAATAAATGCATTATCTTTATGCAAATTTGCCGAGACAATTAGTATCGGTAGATTTATTTTCTTGTATAAACTTATAACTCAGTAGGATGGAGTCTTTGTGAACTGAATTTAAACTTCTCACTGATGGTAGTTAGGATCTCCTAGGATAATTTCATTCCATTTTTCTAAATAATCAGTAAAGCATTCTCTGGAAACAAACTAAAGCCCAAGAGAAAACAAAATTAAGCAAAACAAAAGCCAAAATAAACCTACATCTTATTAAACAGTATTTATACAAGATATAATAATTTATATGTCATAATGTTTAAAATGTTTATAATACAGCATTGAAATTCCTGTTTCATTAAAACTGAAAAGTTATTTAAATGTTTTAACCAAAACAATTTTGTCTCAGAATTGTAAAGGCACTGATACTTGTAATATGTTTCTTGTATGTTTATTCTGGTATTTATCTTTTCTAATTTATGTTTTAATATTTCACTAAGGGAATCTTAAAACAGGGAATTGGAAATCCAGGGCCTTCTAAATAAAGTATTTATGTTTGATTTGAAAGGGTCAGTCCTCCCTTTACAACAGTAATATCAAACTCCTTAACTAGGTTGGATATGTGTTAATTGCTTTAATTAATTTCCATAATTAAGAATTTTCGGCATTAGTTTAAAAAGATCAGATACTATGCTATGAATAAAATAAACAAATATATAAATAGGTAAACAAAATTTTAAAAATGACGAACTTTTATTTGTGGCTATGGGATGTTATTTTAAAATATTAACACATTGGATATAACTTGATTAATAAAAGTTGACATGGAAACTACTTTTGCCATGCACTCAACTCTTTCATAGCATGTGGAAAAAACATTTCTCTATTACAAGTAATTAAGCAAAATTCTTTTACAGCATTGAAAAAATTCTATTCATGTGCCTTTATTATTGTAAATATATGTAACTTCTCTTCCAATGTACTATCTATGGCTTTCTATAGATTTTGTTTTCATTTCTCATACCTTTTCTCTGTTTCTCCCTGTCTCATTGTTAGTTACCCTGATTTTCCACTTTTTTTCCCATCTTTAAATTTTCCATTCTTAATTTTTAAAAATTTAATTGAAGCAATACTTTGCAGAGCAGGAGGATGGGAGTTAAACAATGAATCTCAGTTTCCCTGATTTGTGTTTTTTGGATTAAAGAAAAATGGAAGAGGAAGGTAGATGAAATCTTGGTTATTATTCCAAATGTTAACAACAGAGTTGTTAGCTAATGGCCAACTGTACCAAATGTTCTCACTAATTTGTATACTTTTAAATCATTTAATTAACTATTTGATAATTTTCAAAGTAACAATACATTGTCAAAAATGCAAGGTGAACATACTGTGGTATATTAAAAATAATAGCTAATATTCTCTTCTTCCCCAATTACTCTTGTAATGCCATGCCCTCCAGGTAACCAATGTGGGTTGTTTGTATCAATATCTTCATACCTTTAAGCTTATACAAAATAGGTATATATCTATATAGTATCTATATTTATGAAAGCCTTGAACCTTATTTTTTCTTTACCCCACAAAGCATCATTCTTTACTTATTTTTTTCTGATTTATTTCACTTAAATTCCTTTTGATTTCTTACATTACACATTTCCATCTTCCTTTCTGACTAAAACTTTGCCTCAGCCAAACTTTCCCTCATTATAATTTACCAACTGTATGCATTTATATTCTTTAAGTACATGACTATTCATGTTTTCATAAAATAAGTATATCTTAAAATTAGATTTTTCACTATTAAAAGTTTTGAGTTTAAATATTATAACATCAGGTCAGGCATAGTAGCTCACGCCTGTAATCCCAGCTCTCTAGGAGGCCGAGGCAGGTGGATCACAAAGTCCGGAGTTCAAGACCAGCCTGGCCAATGTGACAAAACCCCATCTCTACTAAAAATACAAAAATTAACCGGGTATGGTGATGGACACCTGTAATCCCAGCTACTTGGGAGGCTGAGGCAGGAGAATCATTTGAGCCCAGGAGGCAGAGGTGGCAGTGAGCCAATATTGTGCCACTGCACTCCAGCCTGGGCAACAGAGCAAGACACTGTCTCCCTCTCTCTCTCTCTCTCTACATATATATATATATATATATATA